>NW_012102310.1:3531580-3532939 GCF_000951045.1 Mandrillus leucophaeus | reverse complement strand
ACAACATACCAGGATCTCTGGGGCACATTTAAAGCACTGTGTAGAGGGAAATTTACAGCACTAAATGCCCACAAGAGAAAACAGGAAAGATCTAAAAATGACACCCTAACATCACAATTAAAAGAAATAGAGAAGCAAGAGTAAACACATTCAAAAGCTAGCAGAAGGCAAGAAATAACTAAGAGCAGAACTGAAGGAGATAGAGACACAAAAAACCCTTCAAAAAATCAATGAATCCACGAGCTGGTTTTTTGAAAAGATCAACAAAATTGATCGACAGCTAGCAAGACTAATAAAGAAGAAAAGAAAGAAGAATCAAATAGATGGACGAAATAAAAAATGATAAAAGGGATATCACCACCAATCCCACAGAAATACAAACTACCATCAGAGAATACTGAAAACACCTCTATGCAAATAAACTAGAAAATCTAGAAGAAACGGATAAATTCCTGGACACATACACCCTCCCAAGACTAAACCAGGAAGAAGTTAAATCCCTGAATAGACCAATACAAGGTTCTAAAATTGAGGCAATCATTAATAGCCTACTAACCAAAAAAAGTCCAGGACCAGATAGATGGATTCACAGCTGAATTCTACCAGAGGTACAAAGAGAAGCCAGTACCATTCCTTCTGAAACTATTCCAATCAATAGAAAAAGAGGGAATCCTCCCTAACTCATTTTATGAGGCCAGCATGATCCTGATACCAAAGCCTGGCAGAGACACAACAAAAAAAGAGAATTTTAGACAAATATCCCTGATCAACATTGATACAAAAATCCTGAATAAAACACTGGCAAACCAAATCCAGCAGCACATCAAAAAACTTATCCACTATGATCAAGTTGGCTTCATCCCTGGGATGCAAGGCTGGTTCAACATATGCAAATCAATAAATGGAATCCATCATATAAACAGAGCCAAAGACAAAAACCACATGATTATCTCAATAGATGCAGAAAAGTCCTTCAACAAAATTCAACAGCCTTCTTGCTAAAAACTCTCAATAAACTAGGTATTGATGGGACATATCTCAAAATAATAAGAGCTATTGATGATAAACCCACAGTCAATATCATACTGAATGAGTAAAAGCTGGAAGCATTCCCTTCAAAAACTGGCATAAGACAGGAATGCCCTCTCTCACCATTACTATTCAACATAGTGTTGGAAGTTCTGGCCAGGGCAATCAGGCAGGAAAAATAAATAGAGGGTATGCAATTAGGAAAAGAGGAAGTCAAATTATCCCTGTTTGCCAATGACGTGATTATATATTTAGAAAACCCCATCATCTCAGCCCAAAATCTCCTTAAGCTGATAAGCAACTTCAGCAAAGTCTCAGGATACAAAATCA
>NW_012102310.1:3531159-3531530 GCF_000951045.1 Mandrillus leucophaeus | reverse complement strand
TCTCAGCCCAAAATCTCCTTAAGCTGATAAGCAACTTCAGCAAAGTCTCAGGATACAAAATCAATGTGCAAAAATCACAAGCATTTCTATACGTCAATAACAGACAGAGAGCTAAATCATGAGTGAACTCCCTTTCACAATTGCTTCAAAGAGAACGAAATACCTAGGAATCCAACTTGTAAGGGATGTGAAGGACCTCTTCAAGGAGAACTGCAAACCACCCCTCATCGAAATAAAAGAGGACTCAAACAAATGGAAGAACATTCCATGCTCATAGATAGGAAGAATCAATATCATGAAAATGGCCATACTGCCCAAGGTAATTTATAGATTCAATGCCATCCCCATCGAGCTACCAATGACTTTCTTCA
>NW_012102310.1:3426378-3529817 GCF_000951045.1 Mandrillus leucophaeus | reverse complement strand
TTTTTAATTCTGCTTATATAGTAAATACAATATATTGATTTGGCTATGTTAAACCAATTTTTCATTCCAGGAATAAAGCCTACTTGATCAGGTGAATTAAGGTTTGGATGTTCTGTTGAATTCAGTTTGCCAGTATTTTGTTGAGGATTTTTGCATCTGTGCAAAAGGGGATATTGGTCTGTAGCTTTCTTCTTTTGTTGTGTCTTTGCTAGATTTTTTGGTATCAGTTTGATGTTGATTTTGTCAATTTTTTGAAATAGTTTCAGTAGGATTGGTACTAGCTCTTCTTTGTATCTGGTAGAATTTGGCTGTGAATCCATCTGGTGTGGGGCTTTTTTTTGAATAGTAAGTTTTTTTGTTTGTTTGCTTTTTTTGTTTTTTTTAAGACAGAGTCTCTCTCTGTCGCCCAGACTGGAGTGCAGTGGCGCGATCTCAACTGACTGCAAGCTCCGCCTCCCAAATTCACGCCATTCTCCTGCCTCAGCCTCCCGAGTAGCTGGGACTACAGGTGCCTGCCACCATGCCCGGCTAATTATTTTTTTTTTTTTGTATTTTTAGTAGAAACGGGGTTTCGCCATGTTAGCCAGGATGGTCTCAATCTCCTGACCTCGTGATCCGCCCGCCTCAGCCTCCCAAAGTGCTGGGATTACAGGCTTGAATAGTAGGTTTTTTTTATTACTAGTTCGGTTTTGGAACTGAATATTGGGGAAGACCTAAATTATTTCTAGGCCTGTTCAATGCATGGCAACATGGTAGACAAGGGAACAGAAAACTGGGAGTTTGAACAGTTGCTCTTGGTTTATGATATTTACTAACTGATTAAACTAGACCAAGTACTTCAACTTTGTGCTGAAAGTTCCTTTATCTCCATTAAATAAGTTACTTCCTGAACAATTAACTAACGGTATTATACCTGAGAGAAAGAGGAAATAATTCAATTGTTAAGAAAAACATAAGATAAAAATGAGAAAAAGTCATTTAAAAGGAGAGTAATTTGGATATAATATTACTTTTACAATGAATTTTTAATAGAATAGTTTTAATTATAACTGAACTATTTATGGTCAGATGTACTAACATTTTGTATATATGACAAGCAATGTTATTATTAAAAATTATTTTAAGCGGCTCATAACTGAGAAATATAAAGACATACATTTCTCTACATTCAGGTTTTAAAATTCCAGAAAGGTTTCTCATTGTGATAATATACAGGGTAAATTTATTTGATTTCTATGCATGTATCCACACAAATCTTAATTGGATTTATGCTCCAGGGTTCTAGTCAAAGATCAATTAAAAAACACTAACCATCTGATCTAAGGCTGTTTTCCGAGCAACACGAAATTAGTCTTTTTGTAGGTTCTTCATTAATGTGTTTTAGAACTGCATTTATCTCTATGGATTTATTTAGTCAAAATTTGTGTTATCTCTGCGAAAAACTCAAACCACTTCAATTAGACAATTTAATAGTAAAATCATAATTGTTTACAACAACCATTGTGCTTGCTGCATCTTTGTTCAGTGGAGACTAGAGATGTTAAGAATATCAGTGGCTACTCTAAACCCAGACCATTCTCTGGGACTTGAGGGGGTTCATTCCAGAAATAAACATTATTTGTTACAGTTCATTTCCCTGTTGCTTCTTTAGGGAAATGAATATAACACTTCAATGCAAGGAATGAAAGAGCTGAGTGAATAAAAAACAAATTGCTGCATTTTCAAATGTCACAGTAGAACCATATGGCATCTGACCTAGGAAAAATTCTCCACTAGAATGACTCTTCCTGTCCCCATTCCTTCACTGAGAAATGGCCTCCTGCTGCTCTTACTGGTGCATAAATAAGAAGAGATTTGGGGCACCCCGAGTGGAATATTTTGCACTGAAAATATACTGAATTTAATTCTACCTTACGCATTTAGAACTGCTGAGTGAATCTTTTTATAATAAGGTTGAGGGGAACTAACAATTAAAAGATAAGAGTGATAGTTGTGTCAATTTTTTGCAAATTACTTTTAGAAATTATTGGATTATAATATATAATGTTTTACATATGCAAGAAACATTTCCCAGCACTTGATAATCATGTTTTAGAGCTTATTATTTTATTTGAGTATGAATTTGAATGTGACTATACAAATATGAACATTACCAATTCATATTTGTGTATTATTTGTGCATGTGACTTATAAATAAATTAATAAATTAATATAATTATATTAATAAATTAATATAATTTATTCTCATTGCAATGTTTTTAGTTTAATAGCAGGGCCTCAATATCCCTATTTTTGAGATCAAGAAACTGAGGCACATAGAAATTAAGAAAATTAGTAAAAGTCAAGCAGTCACTTAATGACCGAGCAAGAACAACAACATCAGCGTCACAAAGAAAAATACATTGTTCACTTACCATGAATGAAGCACTGGGTGTGTTTCTCCATTTCTAGTTTTTATTAAGATGTGGCAATGAGATTTTGGACAACACGTTGCAATATATGCAACATATACAAACATGTGAAACATATGTGATCATGAAAGGCACTGATATCAACCAGGTTTGAATTTGGGTAAGTGTTTTAATAATTCAGTGTCAGAGTTTCTCTACTTACAATGACTGCCAAGGAACTGTGAAGAGAAAAATGAATGTTTAAAAATGGTGAAAAATTTCCTGGAAAACACATAATATAGTATTTTATATTGTTTTTTTCTATAAAAGGACCATAAAACCAAATATTTTATAAAAGTATTGCCTTCCATTTTCCCACCTTCAAAGCTAGACTGTACCATGATGTTATTTGATGTTCAGTGAACTGCAAGGTGTGCTGAAAAGAATGGATCTTGACAGCCTCTTCAACTTCTATTGCCTCCTTTTTTCTGTCAAGAGTACCTACCTATATTAGCTTTTAAGGACCTCCCTTCTTTGCTGTTGTGCTCTACATTTTATTGATGAATTTGTAATATGGCTTAGACTACTAAGAATTACAAAATTGATTAGGATTTCTAAAAATGTTCCTCTCATCTCTGGTTGTCTGATGTGATGCTTTGAGGCCAGCAACAAAAGCAGAATGAAGGATGCTAGCAAAGGAGAAAGCAGAGGTGAGAGCGTTGGTGGAAGTACGCCCTCCCTCTGGACTTTTTATTTTAGAGATAATTTAACCCTTTATTTTTAAAGCAAATTGACTTTAAGTTTCTCTTGACTTCAAATGATAGTTAACTAAATAATATAGTGGATAAGCTAATTTAGAGAGTATTTAGTGGATTACTTAGGTAGTTACAACTTGCATTGATTATTATATTAATTTGCCTGTATAATATAGCATGATATGAGAATTATATTTGCATTGCCTCATAAACTTTTAATTTATCTCTTCTTTACTGTAAGTTCCAAGAAGTTAAATAATGGTGTTTGCTTTATAGTCAATAACCCTACACCTATTACAGTTTGTGGTACTAAGTAGGTATTCCCTAACACTTCATAAGAAGAAAAGAAGAAATAAGAGAGGAAGGAAGAATAGGGGGTGGGGTGGAAGTCAGTCCACCATTGTTCCTAACTCAGAGACAGGGAGTAAGTACAGTAGATTAAATTATTGTGAATACTTTAAAAATACAATAAAAATTGTACAAACAGCCCAAATAATATCCGTTATGATTCTTTTAAATGTCAGTATGGAATGCATTTTTTAAATAAGAATAAAAGGATCACAGAATGATAATACAAGATAAAAGTCGTTTTGAAATTTTACTCAACCTGAACATGTAAGGCATAAACTCACCCTTTTAGTTTGTCTAATACGTAGTAAGTACAAATTACAAATGCTGCAGTCAACATTAAAAGCTGTATCTGATTTAGGTTGACCTTATTAACAATTACTACAAATTTCACAACTGTCACAACAAGTAGGACTAGATTCTTAGAATTCAGATTCAGAATTTTGAAGTATTCTATTTTAATTTACCTTTTGCCTTGCACATCAACTAAAAACAGTCAGTTCTATCATCACTTATCTACAGGTGATCCTTGAAATAACATTCATCTAAATAACTTAGGATAAATATTGCTTTAACTTGATCTACAACAATTCCCTGCAAAGAAAGAGTACTTCAAACACCTAATGGCTTGAATGTGAACACTTCATTAACATATGTTCAAATCTTATTTTCTCAAGTGAGATGAGAACCCTTTGGGAATGTTTTGACACTTGCTGTGATAGAAGATTTAAGCCCATTCTTATCAAAACTGCTAAGTGCTTTAACTGTTTTGATTTCTCTAAAGTATGACCACTGTCAGATGTAGTATTAGCTTGAATATATTATGAAATAAAAATGCTAGTTTAATGAATACCTGTCTAAAGGTATGTTTCTTTCAAGATTCTTATAAGGCTTAATATTTTATGCTTTTAAGGGCAATCACAATTATCTTGGCACTTTAAATATACTTTTTGTCAGGCCTCTGAGCCCAAGCCAAGCCATGCCATCGCATCCCCTATGACTTGCACCTATACGCCCAGATGGCCTGAAGTAACTGAAGAATCACAAAAGAAGTGCAGATGCCCTGCCCTGCCTTAACTGATGACATTCCACCACAAAAGAAGTGAAAATGGCCGGTCCTTGCCTTAAGCAATGACATTATCTTGTGAAATTCCTTTTCCTGGCTCATCCTGGCTCAAAAAGTTCCCCCACTGAGCACCTTGTGACCCCACCACTCCTGCCCACCAGAGAACAGCCCCCCATTGACTATAATTTTCCTTTACCTACCCAAATCCTATAAAACGGCCCCACCCTTATCTCCCTTCGCTGACTCTCTTTTCGGACTCAGCCTGCCTGCACCCAGGTGATTAACAAGCTTTATTGCTCACACAAAGCCTGTTTGGTTGTCTCTTCACATGGACGCGCATGACACTTTTAATTTTCTATCTCTTACTTGTTTACAAACAGATTATTCTGATGCATTGAGTGCTTATTTTAATCTTTGTAATAGAAGAAATAGGAAACTTGGTATGTATGTCGGAAATCTATCACCCTAACATTAGCTATACGTTTATGATGTATTAAATTTTATATAACTAAGTACTTCTTAAAGAATTGATGGTTATAAGTGATACATTTTGACTAACAATCCTCCTTTGGCCATCCAGTCTTATTTTGCAGATCAAAGCAGACATGTGTGAGACGAGGTATGCATGTGATTAGACAAAATGTCTGCCTTATTAAAATGTTGCATTCCATAGTGAATAGAGAGGCGGGGAAAAGTTACCATAAGAATAGGGTTAAATCAACACACACTGAGCTTCTGTTCTGGACACATTAAGCTTTGGTTCCTTCAGGACATTACTTAAAACACTAACCTGGAATGTTATTTGCTTTTAAAATATCTGAAGGTTACTATTAGGTTGGTGCAAAAGTTATTGTGGTTTTTGCCATATAAAAGTTTTGAGATATATTAGCGCCTAAGAGGGTCATTGATTACATTCTATAAATCAATGCTTTCCCATATCATTTTCTCCAATGATGGAAATATTCTGTATTTTTCAGTACTGTAGCCATGAGTCACGTATGGACATTAAGCACCTAGAATGTGACTAGTTTGGTGGAGGAGCTAAATTTTTATTTAATTCTTCAATTAAATTTAAATAGCCACATGTGCCTAGTGGCAACTGGAATGGACAACAAACACTGACAACAAAGTCCCAGTCTTTGGAGTCAAATATCATTCTCATTCTCTCTCACCTTCCATCTCTAATTTTTCCTTTCTTGCTTTCTTTCGTTTTTTACACTAAAAATTTTATAGAGAGATTTGATGTGTAGTTAGCACTGTTATCCATTGGAACAGGACACAGTAAATCCAAGTTTTGTTTTTCTGATCATTCAAACAAAATCTAGATTTTGTTTATGTGATCATTTAAAATCTAGTTGGGAGTTAAAGATCATAAACACACATTCATGCACATACACACACATATAGGTAGCCACAATATGCTGATACATGTAATAGTTTTATATGTAATTAAATTCAGAGCAAGAGAAGATGCAAACATGATATCTTGGTATGGTTGAAGTGTGGGGTATTGAAATGTTTCTTTTAAGAAATAGGTTTAGAAAAGCATTCAGGGTCCAGATCACAGAAGACCTCATGATGAAGTTGACCTTTATCCATGAAACAATAGAAAAAAAAAATACTCAAGGGTTTGAAATTGAATGGTAACATGGTTAGTTTTTATTTTCAATATTATTCTGGAAGCACTGACTGTCATAGTAATAAGATATCATGCTTTAGTTGTCTCTACATTGTGTCATAATTATCTATATACATGTCTGCTTCATCAACTATAACCAAAGATTGTTGAGGGAAGAAATTAATTTTATTTATTTCAGTAATTACAGCAGCTAGCACTGTGCCAGGATCATGGTAAGTACTCATAAACTATTACAAATTCTACCTTGAGTGCATGCATCATATCCAAGACTATAAATATCTGTCTGGATAATCCCTAAATAGTTTGAAAAAATACTAAGTATAAAATACTAGCTTTCATTTCCTTGTGTACAGCAGGATTTAGAATGTGAGTCTTATTTTTGTATTAAATATTTTATCCTTTGCTCAGCTGTTTTGCATCAGTTTTTAAACTTGGGATACAAAAAAAGATAGATCATAGCCTAAAGTTTACTAATCATACTGGGTGGTCTTCTTAGTATTCTTTCTGTTCCAAATCTCAGGGGCAAGATAATTTGCTCACTTCTTGTGCCTAGACTTTAGGAACTTGAAGCTTGTTTTCAGCAAAAAAGAGAACATGGAAATTCACATTTAGTGTATTCTAGACCAAGTAAAGCCAAGGAGATCAACAAAAGCAGGATGTGTCTACTAAAATCACAGACCTGGTAGCTAAGGAGCAGGCAACCGAGCATAACCAAGCAGAGGTATTCAACATTATTGCTGCCTTTATCATCTAAAAGATATTATTCACATGAGCAACATGCTATGTCCAGTCATGGTTGCGTATTCCCTCATTTATATGGAAGTTTCTGTGCTATCTGAAATAGTAGCATCTCTTCTTTTCCGCAGTGAAGCCAGCTTACCAGTTGGCCTCAGCAAAACAGTCTTATTGTGCTTTGGGCTTTCACAGTAAATATAAGATATAATGGGTGCCTGTTCCTCAAACTTTAACCCTTGCACGGATCCAAGATATTTAAGATTTGGTACATACTATCTGATAAAAATGAGATTAGAGTCATGTAACAGGAAGGCTAGTAGATCTCTAGCCTGTCATTAGCCACTGGGGCAAAGGTAGGTAAACAACAATACAAGAGAAACATCTGGGTTAGCATAGACCAGCAGGGAAAGGGAGCCTTGAAGAATTCAATTAAGAGATGCCAAATGCGTCTATTAGAAAAACAAATAGGAGTTTTCATGACTAAACAGAGACAAGTATCTTTCAGTAGCAGGTGGTGCAGTGCACAAAACATGTAATCTGAAACTTTTTCCAAATTATTTTTCTTATTTTTTATTATAATGTTTTGGAATTACTTAAATTTACTTTTAGAAACTGCATAAAATGCATAAAGGAATAATTTATGACACTTGTCATAAGAGAAATTATAGTACAAAAACTGAGTCGGATATGCAAACCTTAGTCATTAATGTGATAATTTAGGTGTTGTAATAGAGTTACATACAGTATTCACTGTAGGCAGTAGACAGAGTTGATTACCTAAGTGCCTCTAGGCAAGAAGTATAGCAGGGAGAGCTTCAGAGAGAAAGGAGGGTTTGGTTATTTGAAGGATGAATAATGATTTTCCAAGTGATCAAGGAGAGACAATTTTCAGACAGAACAAATGGAAGATAGGCATAGGGAGGAGAAACCCTGAGAAGCATCGGGGGAGCTCCACATAGATTCATCCGGATAAGCTGTAAGTTACAATCATAGGGGAAAGAACATGGGCTTTGAAGTCAGACAAGCTCTGACTCAAAGCTCTGACCCACCGCTAAGTAGCTAGGTGACTTCGAACATGTTAATTAACGTATCAGAGTCTTATTAATTTTAAAGGAGAGACTAATAATTATTTTCTAGGGTGTCTGTGAAAATTAAAAGGAAATAGAATCTAAAATGTCTCATAGTATCTAGTTGAAGAACATGCTCAATAAATGATAGCTATTGTCATTCTTATCGCCATGATTATTATCACCTTCAAATGGGAGAAGTAGACTCATGTAAGTCCTTGCATTCCACACTGACTATATATGTAGGAGACTTTTGAAGACTTAAAGCAGGCTGGACATGGTGGCTCATGACTGTTAATTCCAGTATTTTAGGAGGCCGAGGCAGGTGGATCATTTGAGGTCAGGAGTTTGAGACCAGCCTGACCAACATGGTGAAACCCTGTCTCTACTAAAAATGCAAAAATTATCTGGGCATGGCAGTGCACACCTGTAATCCCAGCTACTCGGGAGGTTGAGGTAGAAGAAAAGCTAGAAATGGGGAGGCGGAGGTTGCAGTGAGCCAAGATTGCACCACTGCACTCCAGCCTGGGTGACAGAGTGAGACTCTGTCTCAAAAAATAAACAACATACAAACAAACAAACAAATAACCTTAAAGCAGAGAAAAAGCAAGCTCAGACCATGTATTAGAAAAATCGCTCTGGCAGCACCATGGAAGATGGAGATAATTGAGTCAGGAGAAATAGTGAGAAGACAGTGGCAATGTATTTCCAGCCTTGGAAAGCTATGAGTGCAGAATGAAGGCACTAAGAATTGAGGTAGAGAGATGGGTGTCATGTCTAATTTTCCCCTTTTCTATTTTTTCCAAGCGAAGCTTAAGTGGTTTATGGAAGGCATCCAATACAAAGTCACAATTAAGGTTGCTGTGGTTACAGTGGGAAAGAAGAAAATACTGTGGATCTTTTCTTCCAAGCCCCATTCTCACAATAGTAATTTTATTACACTGTATTTCAGAATATCATGTTATAGCTGATCTTCTGCCGGGGAAGTTTTCTGTTTGGGGCTTCCAAAGTAAATATAAAATACAATATCATGGATGTCTCTCCCTCAAACTTTACCTTTAAATCTTGATTTAAGATTCAGTACATAATAGCTGATAAAAATGAGCTTAGAGTGATGTCGCCATAGATAAGAAACAGTGCATGAAATATGAATATGGTTGCTGGGCTTTGCCACTCTTACTCAGACTGCACTAATACTACACAAATTCTCATAACCAGTACAGCTTCTTGTCTAAAATGTTTAGTTTTTATAACTTTTAAGGAAGATCATTCATATCTTCTTCTAAACCTAATGTAAGTTTTAGCTTTGTTTCTTCTAAGCATTGTCTTAACATTTTAGCACTTTTTGTTAATAAGTTCCTACTTAATGGGGCACAATGGCTAAGATCAATACCTAATCATACTGTCATCTGACATTGACCTAGCCTGCTTTTTATAGTCTTCGCTCCCAAAATGTTTATATTCTAAAAGCAAGGTAAGCCATTAATAATTGAATGCAAAAATGGTAGACAAGAGTAGTTATGTTCTTACTACTTTAGTTACATGGATGCTTAGTGATTTTAATTAGTATTTCTTGTAATACCAGGAATAAACATAATAAACTCTACTTTTACAGTGTTTTCTATTCCACAAAGTGCTTTCTTATCATTCATTTATTCCATGAATAAATATTAATCACTTGTTAAATGTCAGTCATTGTTCTGGAAATATAACAGTGAATAAGACAGACCAGGCTGCTTACCCTGAGGGAGCTTACATTCTAGTTGGAAAAATAAATGATGCAATGTAAATGGTGCTGAGTGCAATAAAAACAAACCAAGCAGGGCAGGAGTGCTGAGAGTTGCAATTTTAAAGAGTAAGATTAAAGAATCAAGATACAAAGAAGACAAAGGAACAATTTATACCAGTATCTAGAGGAAAAGCATTCCATGGAATGGAAAAGGAATATAAAGATCTTAAGGTAGCACTATTCTAGAGATATGCTATAAAGAACAAGAAAGCCATTGTAGTTGGAAATTTGTGAGAAAGGGAAACAGTGGTTGGAAAGGAAGTCCAACAATTAATGTCAGACCAGATTATGTAGGGTTTGAAGACTATTTTAAAGACTTTATTTTTTATTTTGAGTGATACAGGAGTCATGGAAGAGATCAGAGCAGATCAGTGTATCTGGACTGTCATTTTTTAAAAATTACTATACTATTGATTGAGAAGAAATGTAGTGGGACAAAAGTAGGAATGGAGACCCCACTTAGGAAGATATAGAAATATTCTAGTAGAGAAAAGTGATGGCTTGGATTAGAGTAGTAGCAGTAGAAGTGATGCTGTATCTGTTCTGGCTATATTTTACATAGGAGCTGAGAGGATTTCAAATTGATTAGATGTATCAATAATGACTTCACAGATTTGGGCCTGAGCAGCTGGAAAGATGGTGCATCTATTAACTGAGATGGAAAGAAGTCTGGATAAAGAAAGGAGATCAGGAGACATTTTTGGCCTGGTTAAGTTTAAGATATATATTAGATACCCAACTAGAGATACTAGAAAGCAATTGTACACACAAGTCCAGAGAGCTCAGAAGGGAACACAGACTACAAAGAGAAAAATTGGGAGTTGTCAGCATATAAACTATGTTTAAACCATGTCACTAGGTGTGATTAGCAAGAGGGTGGGTGAACAGAGAAGAGGCCCAATAGTTGAGTTTGGAGGCACTTCAAAATTAAGAAATTGGAAAGATAAAAAGGAATAAGCAAAAGATACTGAGCATAAGCAGCCTGTAATGTAGGAAGGAAGCCACGAGGGTTTGGTGTCATGATAGGTACATAAATAAATGTGTTTCCAGGATAGGGAAAAAATCAACCGCGACAAGATGAAGACTGAGCATTGACTACTGGATTTTGCAATGTGGCCATCATTGCCAATGTGACAAGAGCAGTTTCTGTGAAAGAGATGCAAGCCTTTTTGGAAAGAGTTTAGGAGAAAATGGAGAGTAACTGAAAATACTAAACATAGAAATCTTTTTCAAGGAGTGTTTCTGTAAAGGGGTGCAGAGAAACGGGAAAGTTTGTAGAAGTATAAATGGGGTAGAGAAAGGGCTTAGTTAAAACAGAAAACATAAGATGTTTGTGTGTAGATATATTACATTGTTTAAAAATTCTAATGCTGTGAGGTTGATATTTGCTCCCATTTTTCAGGAAAGGAGAAAAATGATACTGATGTTGAGATTTGCCCAAGAGTCCTCCCACTGAATTAATGTTAACAAGGATTTACCAATAGATTCTTTAATATCAGAGCCCTACTCATTCTGCTTCATTAGGGAGCATTTCCTCCCAAGAGCAAGTGCTGGGAGAAAACAGAGGAAAGGATTTTTGTCCCTGTGATGGAGGTCAGTTATCTGTTTATATTATTACTGATGAAAATGTTTATCTTCTAGGACTGACTTGTGTACCCATACTTAGGATCATTTCCTAACACAGCGCCATGCAGAGAGCATTGCTTATATTTTATTGTTCTTGATAGTTACCGTTGGTGACCTGGAATTTTAAAAAATAATTATATTAATGTATAAAAACAGCTGCTTGCAGGGCCGGGCGCGGTGGCTCAAGCCTGTAATCCCAGCACTTTGGGAGGCCGAGGCGGGTGGATCACGAGGTCAGGAGATCGAGACCATCCTGGCTAACATGGTGAAACCCCGTCTCTACTAAAAATACAAAAAACTAGCCGGGCGTGGTGGCGGGCGCCTGTAGTCCCAGCTACTCGGAGGCTGAGGCGGAGGAATGGCGTGAACCCGGGAGGTGGAGCTTGCAGTGAGCCGAGATCGCGCCACTGCACTCCAGCCTGGGCGACAGAGCGAGACTCCGTCTCAAAAAAACAAAAACAAAAAAAAAAACAGCTGCTTGCAACTTGATAAAAATGGAATCAGCAAATCCAATGGGAAACTGGTTTTCCAGTAACATACCTAGTAAAGACTAAAAAAGAAGTGATGCGGTATATATAAACTCCTGAATGTTTTTATTTTAATGTCCTTTTATTTAAATCTTTCATTTTATTTTAATAAGCTATCTTCCTTTCAGGAATTAATATGGATACATGCTATAAGGTTTATACTGGAGACTCAGTTCATATACGTTTACAAATTGAAAAGTAATTGTTTACTTATTAAGGTACAAATATTTAAATGCTGTATGTGTCTAATAATTTTGTATACTCTAACTTATAAGATAAATTATTTTCTATATGCTTTCCTTGGTTAAAGTTAGTCAGTGCATATTTATTTTGTGTGATAATATCTACAGGTCTTAAATGAATATACATAGGAAGAGGAATAATATGATAGGTAGAATATATTTTTCATTCTCATTACACATATCTGAGGTTTTATTTATTCCTTAAACAACTGAATGCATTTTTACTGTATTTATCCAGAAATTAATTAATTCAGTTTCTTCCTCCAATGTCATCAAATTAGACTACTCTCTTCATGGGAGGGTGGAATACCAAAAGGAAAATAATTTTGAGATGGTTAAATTCATACTTGTGAAAATTAATGACTGTGTAAGAAGAAAAACATGCTTCCAGCAAAGAAGGGAACACAGAGATAATTAGAGTGCATTCAATAATGTAAAACTTATATATATATATGATGGAAGAAACTGACTCATATTCGTGTTCTTCCATTTGATGATCATTTCAAAGCTTGATAAAGGATATGTTACCAATCAGCTTCTTTGAAAAGTACATCCAACTGAAAAGAAATTATCAAACCCATAAAAGAGATTATAGGTGATGATATTAAAAATGTTCACGTAATAGTAGTTATATTTTATTATATAAATTAGATTTCCTTTGATTCAACAAAATCACATTATATGAAAAGGCAGTCAGTTGGCGCATGTACTTGTTCTAAATGCTTGGTAAAAAAAATTATTTCCAGCTTCTCTTTTGGCAGTATGGATGATGTATATACATGAATGTATGTAAGAATGAAAGAAAAATTCTCTGGATTAAAATAATATACATGAAATAATGGTATAAAGACAAAGCTAAATGTTGCCTCCCATTTCCATTCTCATGGAGCTGTGAGACAACCATTATTGAATGACTGTCTGATATTGTCATACCTTTATCTTACTAGTCAGTAGACATAAACCTAACCCTGTCTTTGGTACCTCTAATGATCTGTTATCCACATATATACTTACACACACACACACACAGGCACAATTTTACAGGAACAGGATTATATGTAGAATTTTGATGTTCTTTTCTTTTATATAACAATGTCTCCTTCCCTTTTTCTTCTCTCAATTCTATCCTCCTCCATGTTCCACTTCATGAGATCATAACCAGAAGCCCAAAGTAATGTGTCTAAATCATTTGAGTGTAAAAATCTGCGTTTTCCATGCTCTTATACACATATAAATTGATATTTTACATTATTTATAAAAGTATACCTCAAATAATTATCACACTTCTTTGTGTGTCATTTATATTCAGCAATAGCTTGTGAAAATTTCAAGTTACTCCAAGTCATCTGAGTCAGCTTAAATTCATTCCTTTAAATGGCTACATAATATTCTACACTCTAAATGTACAATTATTTATTTGACCAAACTTTCATAATTTGAATTTTATGGAATTATAGCATTTTTTAATTTTTAAGAATGTGGATATACGATTTAGTATTCATTTTTCCTGTATGTTTATGTTACACACTTCTGTGCCTTGTCTTGATCTTCCAAATAGGACCTCTGTGTCACTAGTTTGGAGCCCAACTTGGTGGCTGGGAGAGGGGTGAAAGAAAAGGAATGGTATGCAATTTAAAAAGTAAATGAAACTTTCAAAGATAAGATAGAGTTGACTGCAATCAAATGTTCTTTCAAAAAATGTATAACCCAAGTCAAAATAAGATTAATGTAAAATGATTAATGTAAAAGATTAATGTAAAATAAGATTAATGTAAATAAGATTAATATAAAATTAATATATAATAATTTTCATTAATGTAAATGTAAGATTAATGTAAAATGTAATGTAATGTAAATTGAAAAAAATGAATATCAGCCTAGAATCCATTTCAAAAAAATTCCAGCAGCTATTTAGACTTTAAAGTCTCTCCATTGGTTTGCAAATATGCTTTCCCCCATTTTAGAGTCTGTCTTTATTTGCATTTAACTTTTAAGTTATTGTAATATTAACTGATAAAATAGAGCATATGTATATATACACATTATATATACATATATGTACATATTCTGTAGCCATTTAAAGGAATGAATTTAAGCTGACTCAGATGACTTAGAGTAACCTGAAATTTTTCAAGCTATTGCTGAATGTATACATATATACACGTTTATGTCTATATAAACGTGTATATATGTACATGTATATATACATGTGTGTCTATGTATATATACATATGTGTACATATATGTGTATATACATGTTTTCATATACATATATACATGTGTATATACACATGTGTACACAGGCATATACATGTGTATATACATATGTGTACATATACATATATACACATGTGTATGCACATATACATGTGTATGTGTGTATACACATGTGTGCATATATGTGTATATATACATATATACACGTGTATATATCTATACATATATAACTATACATGTATGTACATATATACGTATATACACACATATACACACGTGTATATATACATATATAACTATACATATATATCTGAGTTCATTAAAATGAAGAGTAAATAAAATTCTAGTTATTTTATTAATTGCTAAGTTAATAACTTTGATGTAAATTATATATCCAAGTTTTTAAAACATTTTAAAGAAATTTATCCGTGGTTTATGGCAGTAAAAGTATATGTATAGAGCATGATCAAAAAAGTCATCTGGCTCTATAATCTGTTCTTATTATAACTAGATGAATAGATTTAAGGAAAGCATTTGCCCTCAACCTATAAACTGAATAAACTTTTATTTGTGAGAGCAAAACGTGGTCATGTATGTGCATGTGCATCTGTTTTTACATCTACAAATACTTTATAACGAAGAGAATTAAGCAATTATTTAAGAAAAATATAACAAAAACATCAACCATTCATTCATTTAACAATTATATTCTGAATATTATTGCTACTACAAATGAGACTAGGATTGAGAAAGAGAGTGAGACAAATAATAATGTATAAAGAAAAGTGCCTTCCTTCAAGAAGGCCCTTTCTTTTAAGTTTGTATATAAAATGCCATAGAAAATTAAATATGATGCCTGTCAATTTGCCAATTCACCTTCAATTTATTCTACGTGTTACTCAGTTATTGTATTTCTGCTGTGGTTATAAAGGACTCTAAGAGGCTACACCCAATTTAATCCATGTTTATGCAATGTATAGAAGAGAAATAGCATTGTAGTCAGTCAGATAAAATAAAATCAAAGCTCCACTTATAAAAGAAAATTTACTTATGTTCTGAGTCTTTTTCTTCAAATTTAAAATGCGGATAGTATCTTCCTTACAGTATTATTTTCAAAATGAAATTAAATGAAGCAGTAACTCTCTATCAATCTATCTAGCACTTACCCTTTCTAAATATCTCTTTAATTCTTAATGGACAGTAAAGGACAACATGCAATAAAATGAAGAACATATAAAGAGAGACATGTGCTGGATTGCTCAATAGGCAAACTAACCAGACATTTCAGTCGCTTAGTTTGTACCTTAGCAAAGCAAAAGCAAAAAAATGTTTTTAAGTGATTATTTCAAAAAAGTATCAAAATTACTTTTTATGAAAAACAAACAAAAAAACTAGAGCAGGGCTTCAAGATGGCTGACTAGAGGTATCTGGCACTTGCCTCCTTCACAAACAGCAAAACAGCTAGTAGATAATCTCACGCCAAATAGTCCAAGAGGGAACACTAGACTTCACCAAGGCATACAGGGAACCTCTGAGGCATTGAAGGAAAAAGGAGCAAAGCAGCCAGCCTGGCTAGGATTGGCTCAGCAGGAGAAATTAGTCAGTACAGAGAAAAGGTAAATGAGAGATTCCCATTGATCCACACTCCTGTGGATTCCTGCAGTCCTAGCCATGGGAGAGTACCTCAGCTCTGGCAGGCCCTGACACTAGCGTAGGAAATGATATAGAATGCACAGGATATCATTGTTCCAGACAGGAAGTTCCTGCTGGGTCTCACATACCCTTTGAGACCCAAGCAGTTGCAACATAGTGCCATTCTGAGAGCCCAGCTCCCACCAGACTACTTCTTGACCTAAGACCCAACAATTTCTGGATCTCCACATCCCTGGAGCCCAGCTGACATTCCCCAACATCCACCCAGAGGGTTGCAGTGTTGTGATGCTGGCTGGACTCAACAGTGTGGCTGAACCTCCAGCACTGTAGCTCACGAAGTGTCCCATACTTTGATGAATGGATGTGCAGTGCACTGGGGAAGCCACCCTCAGGACAAAGGGAGCAAAGTGCTCCCCAGATCTTGAGAGCCACCTGCCTGGGGCTGCTGCCACTGACAGTAAACCTGACCCCTCCAGTAGCAGACCTGCTATGCACCTGCATGCACTTTTAGGGGGAATGAAGTGGGTCGTCCACACAGTTGCCATCCTGAAACCTTAGGATAGGTGTGCCCTGTCCACTGCTGCCCCTGCTGCCCCAGCATGCTGTCTAGGAACCTGGGAATCAACCCAATCCACCAGCCACAGCTGGTGCTCTTGGACACTATAGGGATAACCTAAGGAGTGGCCCACCTGCTCATTGCAACTACCAGTGGCCATGCACATAATCCAGGCCTGTGGGATCAACTCACTACACCTGATTTTGCTAGTGCCCATGATCACAGTAGGGGGACCTGGAAACAAGGTCATCCAACCCACCATCAGTGCCTGAGTAAGATCCAGGGACATGAGGACAGGCTCATTTTGGCCCACCACTGTTGGTGCCTAGATGAGCAATTCTGGGGGCCTGGATAGCGCTATCTGGGTGCTTGGAGTAGACCACCTCACCCACTGTAGCCTGTGCCCATGTACACCATTGGGGGGCCTGAGGACAGACACATCCAGCCTGGTACTGCTACTTCCAGGACCTGTGCATGTTTTCCTGAATCCTATGGATAGACCCATCTCTTCCACTGACACTGTTGCTTGTGCACACCTTGTGGGGGCCTGATGATGGGCCCACTCAGCCTGCTTGCCCACATGCACGTCATACAAAGGCCTTGGGGTCAATCCACCCCACCAACCAGTGCACATGCACACTTTCTAGGTACATGAACAGGCCTGCCTAACTTTCTGCCACTAGTGCTGCTGGTGCCCACTTAGAGGTACCACCTGGGAGCCTGGGGATTGCAGTGTGCAGTGTGCTACTGCCACCTCTGATGTCCACACATGCTTCCTGGAGGCCCAAGGATTGGTGTGATGCTGCTGCTATCTTTCTGGACACCATGCACACCGCCCAGGGCCCTGAAGACCTGCCCACATGCCCAGTCCACTGCTGCCACTGCCAGAAATTTAGCAAGCTGTCTGAAGGCACAAGGATTGGCCTGCCCAGAATTACTACCACCAGTGCCCATATATAACACTTGAGTGTCCAAGGATTGGCATGCCAGGTCCACCAACACCTGAAGACAAGCCCACCTGATGTTCCTGCCTTCAGCAATGCCTCAATTGCTGCTTCCACTAATAAGCATAGCCTAAACCACTGAGAAACTCATACACACTACTGATGCAGATTATAGTTGAGGAAAGTACACAGAGACTACAGTACTGTGCACACCCATATTCAAAGGGAAAGCATCTTCGACAACTTACACTATAAATGAACCCATAGAAAAAGTCTTCTACAAAAGCCAATGCGTAACATTGGAAGGAGTGACTATTATACCAGATGCCCAAATATCAATGGAAGGACACAAGAAACATAAAAAAGCAAGGAAACATAACAACTCTAAAGAAACACAATAATTCTCCAGCAAGAGATACCTGTGAAAAAGAAATCTATAAAAGACCTGCAAAAGAAACTGAAATAATGACTTTTTTGAAGAAACTTAGTGAGATACAAGAGAACACAAATAAATAATACAAAGAAATCAGAAAAACAGTTTATAAACTAAGTGAGAAACTCAAAAAAGAGATAAATATCTTAAGAAAGGACCACTGGGGCCGGGCGTGGTGGCTCAAGCCTGTAATCCCAGCACCTTGGGAGGCCGAGACCTCCGGATCACAAGGTCCAGAGATCGAGACCATCCTGGCTAACACGGTGAAACCCTGTCTCTACTAAAAAATACAAAAAACCAGCTGGGCAAGGTGGTGGGCGTCTGTAGTCCCAGCTACTCGGGAGGCTGAGGCAGGAGAATGGCGTAAACCCGGGAGGCGGAGTTTGCAGTGAGCTGATATCGGGCCACTGCACTCCAGCTTGGGCGACAGAGCAAGACTCCGTCTCAAAAAAAAAAAAAAAAAAAAAAAGAAAGAACCACTGAGACTGTATAACTCCAGGAATTAAATAAAAAGTGCAAACAAGAACATCAAAACTAGACGAGATGAAGCAGAAGAAATAATCTCTGAACTTGAAGACAGGTCTTTTGAAATAACTTAGACTAAAAAAAAGAAAAGAATAAGAAAGAGTAAAGTCTACATGACATATGGAACACTCTAATGGTACCAAATATATGAATTTGGTGTGTTCCAGAAGGAGAAGAGAAGGGCAAAAGCATAGAAACTTTATTTAATCAATTAATAGCTAAGAATTTTGCAAGTCTTGCAAGAGATATAGAACGTGGATACAGAAAGCTCAAAAAAAAAAAAAGAAAAGAAAAAAGAAAAACTCCAAATAGATTCAGTTCCGAAAGATCTTGTTCAAGGCATATTATAGTAAAACTGTCAAAAAATTGTCTTATTTCTTTTCTTTGCTACTCTGTATATTTTCAAATAATCTGTCTTCAAGTTTATAGATTCTTCTGTTTGACCAATTTTGCTGTTGATGCTTTCTATTGCATTTTTTATTTTGTTATTTGTATTTTTCATCTCTAGGATTTCCATTTGATTTTTTAAATCATTTTCACCTTTCTGTTAAATTTCCCTGATAAACTTGTGAAATTATTTTTTTGTGTTTTCTTTAAGATAGGTGAGCTTCCTTAAGTAACTAATGGGATTCTTTGACACATCACATGCCTTTATCTCATTAAGGTTATTTATTGGCACCTTATCTTGTCTTCTTGGTGATGTCATATTTCTCTATTTATTTATTCTTGACATTTGTGTATGAGAGTTGATTTCTGTGCATTGAAGAATTAGATATTTATTTATTCTTCAGAGTCTGGCTTTGTTTGCTTTTGCCTTTCTTCAGTAGGACAGTTCAGAAGTTCTAAGTAGACTGACTTGGGTTCCCTAAGCCCCTGACAACTGCAGCCATTTCAGCACTAGAGGATGCCCTAAATCCAGGTTTCCTGCAAGCATCCCAAGGGCTCCAAGTTGGTGTGGCAATCTGACCCCTATGAATGTGGGGAAGACCTAAGGAGGATACACAGAGTATATGAGAAAAAGATATACAGTGCTAGTCCAATCAAAAAGCAGCATCAGTAGCTATATTAATGTCAAACCGAGTAAATTTTGGAACTAGAAATATTACCAGTGATAAAGAGGAACATGTTATAATGATGTATGTGTCAATTAATCAAGAGGACATACAACATCAAATAATGGAGCTACAAAATACAAGAAGAAAAAACTGATAATGCAGGAAGGACAAATGGACAAATTCACAATCACTTATAGTTAGAGATTACAAAAGCTTCATTAATTAATTAAAGAAGGCAAAATAATCAGTAAGCATATAGAAGTCTTGAAGAAGACTTCTTCAACATTGCATAACTGGCATTTATTGAACATTAGATCTAAAACAGCAGAATATACATTTTTCCAAGTGCACACAAATATTCACTAATATATACTAGATTCTGAACCATATGCTCGATAAATTTAAAAGGACTTAAATTAAAACTACTAAGTCCTTTCACCACATGGAATTAAACATGGCATTGAAAACTGAAAAAAAATGACTATAAAATTCCAAAGTCTTTGGAAACTAAACAAATGACTTATAAATGAACTCTGGGTCAAATTTAAAAATCACAAGGTAAATTAGAAAGCAGTTTGAACTGAATAAATTAAAACATAAATATGAAAATGTATTTAATGTAGTTAAAATAGTACTTTAAGAAAAAGTTATAGCAATAAATACTTGTATCAGAAAATATGGACGCACTAAGTTTAATAATCTAACATTCCAACACTCTAAGTTTAATAATCTAACTTTCAACATGTGGAAGCTAGAAAAAGTAGGACACATGAAGCCTAAATTAAAAAGCAACAAAATAGAAAACAGAAAATAACAAAATAAAGTTAAAATTAAACAACTAAAATTAAAAAAATAACATTGATATACCTTTAGCCAGACCATCAGGAAAAAAAGGGAGAAGATATACATTATATTACCAGAAATGTAAGAGGGCTATTCCTACAATTCTTATATACATTAAAAGGATAACAGGGAAATATTTTCATCAACTTTATGCCAATAAGTTTGACAAGTTAGGAAAAAAACACACAATATTTTGTGGGGGGTTTAGCCATTTCTTATTGCGCAACTTTGAAAGCCTTCCCATAGAATTCAAAACAAAAGAAAAATAAATTGCTCATTACCTTATCACTCCAAGTTAAACCATGTTTGTGTTTCCTTTTACTTATTTTTTACTGATGCATAATAATTGTAGATATTTGTGGGTACATGTGATATTTTGATAAATGAGTGATGATTAAATCATGGTATTTAGAATATCCATCATCTCAAATGTTTGTCATGTCTTTGTGTTGGGAAAATTTCCAATCTTCTTGCTACTTTGAAATATACAATAAATTATTAACTATAGTCATCCTATGTATTATTGAATGCTGGAACTTACTCATTTTATCTAATTGCCTTTTGCTCCCATGAGAATACAATCTTTGAAAGCACAAACTAGCAATGGTCTTTCAAGAAGAAACAGATAACCTATATTACACTATATCTCTTAAATAATTAGGTTAATAGTTAAAAATCTTCCCACAAAGAAAACCCTCAGGCCTACATAGCTTCGCTAGTGATTTCTACCAAACATTTAAGGAATAAGTCTACATAAACTTTTCCAGAAAATCAAAAAGGAGAGGAAAAACCTTTTATTAGTCACTGTCTTGTTTGTTGTATGACCATGCAAGAACCAAAAAGATCACCCCCTTTCTCATTTGAACACAGGGTTTTGGCAAAGGAGAGACAAACTCTTTATGGGGAAGTGTGTTCTGGAAAGTACAAGCTGCCCCAGAAAGAGTCACATTCTCCGTCTTCATAAAGTGGAGGAGGCCAGGCATTCTTGAGGGAACACATATTCCTCATACTTGTTCTTGGGTGTAGTAACAGACATATGGTGGAAATCAAGAGGAAGGAGTAGGGGGGAAATGGAAAGGAATGATTCTGTGAAGAGAAGTTGGACATTTGTTTTGAACATAGTTCATAAATTTGAAGAAAAAAATAAAAGCTAAATATGGTGTGTAACGCTTATTGATATAATCTACATTACAATTTATATTTTGCATTAGATGGTGTTATGAATCGTAACACGTAATAAATCGTAGTTTTTGGCCGGGCACAGTGGCTCACGCCTGTAATCATGAGCATGAGGTCAATGGGAGGCCAAGGTGGGAGGATCACTTGAGGCCAGGAGTTTGAGACCAGTCTGGCCAACATGGTGAAACCGCGCCTCTACTAAAAATACAAAAATTAACTGGGCCTGGTGGTGGGCACCTGGAATCCCAGCTACTTGGGAGGCTGAGGCAGGAGAACAGTTGAACCCAGGAGGCAGAGGTTGCAGTGAGCCGAGATCACGCCACTGGACTCCAGCCTGGGTGACAGAGCGAGACCCTGTCTCATAAATGTAGCTTTTAAGGTTTATGTTTTTCACATTTTATTGTTTCTTAAACAAGAGGTATACATTATGTCTTAAAAGTAAAATATAATTTTTTTATCAAAAAGTTATTATTGATTTATCTTTTATACACTGGTATCCTAAAATTAAAAAAGAAGTCCTTTAAAAAAATTTAAAACACACATATGTATTTTTTTTTGTTCCGATTAGATAGAAAACTCATGTATTAGACCATCATTTGTATTAAATCCGGGGACATAGCAAACCTTAGATCCAACTGTTTAGCCCTTGCCTTACTCCCCAACTTCCCTGGATGGTGGCTGTGAGGTAGCACATATCTAGTAGCTTGAGATAGGAGTCTCTCATCCAGATCTGACTGTAACCACTCTCTATAAACCTGAAGGTATGCATTGACTAATTTGCATTTGTTTCTCTTGGATTCTGATTTGTCCCAGTTAAACTCACTCATCATTATTTTTCCAAATTAGAAGGGAAATGAAACTCTTTCCTGCCATTTTGATCCTATCTGATACCACTACAGGGTATATTCTTCCCCATTAGTATCTGCATTTACTTCTTACATGGTAACCAACCACTCTTAGCAAAATCCTTGATACCAGGTTCTCCATTGTCAATAGATAATCTGCGTTGTATACTTTTTCTTTTTCCATTTCAGGTCTGAAAATTTCTGTGTAATCCAGCATATGTTTCTTTAACAGAAATAATCTATTTTTATTTTTAACCCTTGAACAATTCTAAATTCAGTTATAAAATAGCATCATGCTTTTAAACAAACAAAAGAAAACAGATTCCTAAAGCCTTCCAGTTTTTGCCTCCAGAAAGGCCAGCCCAGTAGCCAAGAGGTCACTTATATTTCTAGAAAAAATTATGTTGTGGCTTCTAGAAATTATACAAGTGTTTGTATATTCCAGTAACATGCTGACTTTTAAAACTAGCACCATCACTTATTTTTGCTTTTTCATTCACTATCTCACCCTCATCCTATTTTGTTATAAAAGCAGACTATTTAAAGATGGAATTTAGTTTTCTTCTTTATAGAAAAATTTACATAATTTTCTTCAAAATGTTGCTGAAATTTAACTGCTTTATCATTTGAAGTTTCATTTCAATTATCCAAGATGCTATGTACTCGATCTAGTAAGGTGTGCTGAAATTATCATTCAGGTCAGAAAGCCATTGTGTCCTATTATTTGACTTACAAGCTAAGATTTCAGCAGTTTTGTTTTCTGAGAACCACAGAGGTTTATCTTTAACTACAAGGGAGAGACAAACAAAATTTTTCAACAGTGATGTGGGCTGTCAGGCAAATAGCCTTTTCTGAGCAAATGGTTTATATGGACAAGTGAAATGACTGGGTTCTTACAAAGAATTATGAAGCATTTACCACAGAAGACAAAAAGGCAGAAGCATAAGAAAATTGTAACTTAGGCTTACATTATAAAACATAAAGAACAATGAAGTGACAGATTAAATTTACACAAAAAAAATCAAAAGCATATCCTATGTAACTGGGATGTGCAACCTTTACAACTTTGAAAGTTTCTGAGATTCCAGACCCTTTTAATGGCAGAAAGATATTCTGAATTTATGGGTTTCATCAAGAAAACATTCTATAAACATTATTTCTGTAAAGGTGAGAGATTTAGTTAAATAATGCCTCAATATCTAGATTTTTTTAAAATCAGTATTTCAAAAGCATTGCTGCACAATGCCAAGCTCCGTGATTTCCAATTATCCTCAGGCATGGACTATCAGTAAGTAGAGACTTCCTGTTCTATGGAGGGTTCCACAACAGGAAACAGTATTATTTGACACATCTAGCGTTTACTTCTGTGGGATCTAGTAGTCTGAGAGTCGACCTTCCTTGCCTGCCAAATTCTCAAACGTTAATCACCAAGGATTTGAAGGTAACAAATGCATTTTTCTACCTTCCTTTATTGCAGTATATACAAAAACATCTTTCCAATAGCCACCTTATCTTCTTTCTAATAAAATTTTTACTGTAATTATTCTAAATCATTTTTACTTTGAGAATTTTGTATCCATTTGGACTCCACCCACCTTTTCTGTAGTCATACCATGGTTATATTACGATAGCAGGAAAACTGGATTTGAAAATAGAATGAACAAATAGAAAGATGATTTAGCATAAATAGTTATTCATCTGCATTTCCTCAAGTGCAAAGAGGGTTGCTAGACATACTCTAGAAAGATAATATTGTTTTTCACCTCTCCTTCCTTCTCTTGTTCCACTTCAAAACAGAGGAAATTAAATCTGGTTGATGGTATTTCCTGCTCTGTGATGGATCACAGCTGTGATGGGTGGAATTTTCAAAAAGTAAAAGATGCAGGTCAGGTAGAAGTATACTCCTCTTTCCTCTTATTTCAAAGTCACTGGAGTGATAAATCCTGTCTTTCTTTCTCTCCCTTTGGCACACTTTCTTTCCTGCGCTGTGGCAGGTATTTTTTTCACAAACGTTTGCTGTTCCATAGTGCTTCGAAAGACATGATTATGAGTTAATCTTCTTACTAGTGTACCCTTATGATTATATACGTGTGTGTGCAGGTGTTTTTCTTTTTAATTTTCATAAATAAAAGAGTAGAAGTGCAGTTTCGTTACATGAATATATTCTATTGTGATGACGTCTGGGCTTTTAGTGTACCTATAACCCAAATAGTGTACGTTGTACCTATTATGTCATTTCCTATCCCTCACACTCCACCCACACTTCTGAGTCTCCAGTGTATGTTATTTTGCCCTCTATGTCCATGTGCACACATTATTTAGCTCACACTTGTAAGTGAGAACATGCAGTGTTTGACTTTCTGTTTCTTAGTTATTTCACTTAAGATAATGGTCTCTAGTGTCATTCATGTCACAAAGACATGATTTTGTCCTTTTTATTGCTGAGAACTATTCCATAGTAAAAATATATAACACGTTTCTTTATCCAATTATCTGTTGATAGGCAGGTTGATTCCATCTTTGCTGTTGTGAATAGTGCTGCAATAAACATATGGGTACAGTTATCATTTTGGTATGATGATTTCTTTTCCTTTGGGTACATACCTAGTAGTGGAATTGCTGTGTATAATGATAGTTCTATTTTTAGCTCTCTGGGAAATCTCCATAGTGTTTTCCATAGACATTGCACTAATTTACATTACCACCAAAAGTGCATAAACATTTCCTTTTCTCTGCATCCTCACCTATATTTGTTGTTTTTTGACTTTTTAATAATAGCCATTCTGACTGGTGCAAGATGATTATTTCATGGTGGTTTTAATTTACATTTCTCTGATGACCAGTGATGGTGGCATTTTTCAACATGTTTGTTGGACGCTTGTATGTCTTCTTTTGAAAAATGTCTGTTCATGTCCTTTGCCCACTTTTTAACTGGGTTAATTGTTTTTGTTTTTTTCTTGTTGAGTTGTTGAGTTCCTTGTAGATTCTGGCTATTAGCTCTTTGTCACATGCATAGTTGGCAGATATTTTCTCCCATTCCTTAGGTGGTCTGTTTACTCTGTTAATCATTTCTTTTGCTGTGCAGAAGCTTTTTAGTTTAATTAAGTCCCATTTGTCTATTTTTGTTTTGTTATATTTGCTTTTGAGGACTTAGTCATAAATGATTTGCCTAATCTAATGTCCAGAAGAGTTTTTCCTGGTTTTCTTCTAGGACTTTTATAGTTTGGGGACTTACATTTAAGTCTTTAATCCATTTTGGGTTTATTTAGTGAGAGACATGGGTCGTGTATGTGTGTGAAACATATAAATAACACACACATATACATACACATATATATGTATAAACACATATATGAATACACATATATATACACACAAACAGTTATTTCTGAGAGCTTTACTAGTGTTTTGATGCTAGCGTTACATTTCGCTACTTTAGAATTTTAGCTCTATTCCCTTGGGCTGGAAGAATATGTAAAGTTGCCACTCAAGGAGCAGAAAAACCCCACAACATTTGTGAAAACTGCCAAAAGTCTTGAAGGTGATAAATGAGAAAAATCTTGTAATCTCTGAAATTTTTCATAATTTTCATTCTTCCACATTTATTCTCTCAAACAGTGTATTGAGCACCTACAAAATACTGGGATTTTTAATATAATGACTGCCATTATGCTTGCAACTTACAATGGGAAAAGAGAGTATGCCTCTAAATAAATAGATAAGCATATGATTATGAATTGTGCTAATGAATCTAATAAAGAGAGGCACAGAAGCTGACAGGGTAAGCATGCTTAGAGGGTATGGCTAAGGAAAACCACAATGTGGCTGTGACAGTCATGACAGACTTGAACAAAGAATGGAGGGGACTGTGAAGCGATCAGGACAGAAGCTGGCCAGGAAGAGGAGGGTCTAGACAGTAGCCTTAAATTAAAAAAGGTCCGAGAATGACAACAAATATGAAGGAAACTCTTGCAATTCAAGCAAAGTGGCCAGGAGGAAAGTGAAAGAAGTGATTTATCTACTTGACTTCAGATGAGGAATTTAGCAGACTTTTTATTTTCGGAACCAATGTTACACTCCATCAGTGAGAAGAACAAGATAGCAATATTTTTATGCGTCATGTCTAGTATGCAAATTTGTAGATTATTGCTCACATTTTCATTCTCCAGCTCTGTGGTTCTAGAGCTTCTTAGTGTCTCCATAGCTTCACTCCTTGCTCACAACTCCTTATTTATTTCCAGAATGCTAATCAGGACTACAAATAATATTCCAACCCAATTACCATACTTTCCAGGGTAGTGCAGTTTATGAAAATAATTATTAAAAAGCACTTATCACAGCTGAGTTCAACCCTTCCTAATCATAATTGCAACAAATAAGTCATTTTAATGTTTTTAACCAAGACATTTTCTGGGAGACTTTTTCTTTATTCATATCTTGAATCAAACCACAATACATTTGCCTTCCTATAATTTTCCCCGAAATTAAAAAGTAGAAAATACATCTACATTGTTTACTTGAAATGTCAGGAGAAATCCTGCTAGGCAAGAGCAGATGTAGTATATCTCAGCAGGTTATAGGCCCTACCTAGTTGTGAACATGTATTAATAAATGTTAAATATAATTAAGAGCTAGAGTTAAACAAGAAAAATATGAGCATGCAGTCATGATAGGGAAAAATCCCATTTCTTATTGCTATGGTCTGATCACATTTCCCATAGAGTATAAAAGACATGCAATGTTTGAGCATCTCACAGTAATATTAATAAATGATGTTCCAAAGCTTGTCCCCTGAGAGGTCATTCAGTCTTTACCATTGAATAGTTTTGCTCTTGCCAAATGAAAGCAGATTGTTACATGATTAGGTGAATGTGTGTGCGTGCACCCATGTGGGTGGTTTATATGTATTATGTTTCCAGCCTTCTGTGAATCCTGTACATAATAGAGGTCTGATAAAACATGCTGTAGTCCCACTGGACAATCCACAGTGCTCAGTACAGATACTTCTCTCTTCTAAGAAACAAGTACGCCCTGGGACTTTGATGTGAACCATGTATTTGACCCTTTTACAGAACAACATATCCCCTCCGGCTCCTGTTCATGTAGTCTGTGCTTGGCTTTTATTTAGCATTTAGCTAGGGCAGGTCTAATCTGCTGAGAACTGGATATAGAGCATTGTTTTTTAGAACCCTATGGCTAAAGGCTGCTTTAAGAATCTCGATTGAGCTTTGACATTTCGACCTTAGAAAAAGGCAAATTCCATATCTTTAGTCTTATCATGAATCATTCGATATACATCCCTTTAGACCTGGTCCTAAAGTAGCCCTGAGTTAAAGTCAAAGGCAGATACTTTCCTCACATCTCACTTGACTATTTAAAAAAGGAATTATTTTATACAAAGAGTTGTTCAGTTAAAATAGATCAATAAATAGAAGCATAAAATCTATCTTCTATCCAGGCAAATTGCTAAAATAATTAGCATGGAAGACTTGTGAATCCTTTAGAAAAGTTTTATTTTTTTATAGAAGTTAAGAGAGAAATACAAGTATATTGAAGACTTCTATATTCTAAAGAAGGGAGATGGGTCCCATTTTGTGGTGAATTGACACAGAGTTCATCAAAGTTAACTGGGTAAAAATGGCATTGTGAAACAATGCAGAATGACATTCTGCTTTCTTAAAAAAAATATATATATATAAAATATATATATAATATATAATGAGAAGGAAACAAGGAGATCTGCTGCCTTTATGACAACCATAGTATAAGGCAATTCACTCAGCTGTAAGAAAGTGTCTGATTGGAAGGTTGAAAATGGAAAAGCTAGAGGGTAGCAGAGTCATTGAAGAAGAGCAAAAATGTGTCCCTATACTATGTACATATTGACTATTGGCTCTAAGAGTTTTGATTGGATTTGCCAGCAAACCCTGCCATCTTATGTTGGTAAAATTTAAAGAAGTGATAATAAAATTGGAACTCGAAGTCTAAATGTGTTTTTCTCTAATTAGGAGGTCTAGAGTTTTGCTAAGTTGCCTCCAGTCTGACTTCTAATAACTGAAAATTGGTGTTAGACTCAATTAATAATTACCAGCTTCTAAAGGACTTTGATTTGTTTCTGCTGGTATTTGAAGTTATTACAGTAGTCTCTCCTTATCTGCTGTGTCATTTTCTATGGTTTCACTTACCCTCAGTATAGTACAAGAAGATATTTTGAGAGAGACAAAGAGAGAGACGCCATTCGCATATCATTTACAGTATGTTATAATTGTTCTGTTCTATTATTATTTTTGTTACTCTTCTGTTGTGCCTGTAACCACCCAGTGAGTTCACCTGGCCCACTGCCTAGACAGAGCCAATTTATCAAGACAGGGGAATTGCAATAGAGAAAGAGTAATTCATGAAGAGCCAGCTGTGCGGGAGACCAGAGTTTTATTATTATTCAAATCTGTTTCCCTGAGCATTCGGGGATCCGAGTTTTTAAGGACAACTTGGTGGATGGGGGGGAAGTCAGTGAATCAGGAGTGCTGATTGGTTAGGTAGGAAATGAAATAATAGGGAATTGAAGCTGTCCTCTTGCTCAGAGTCAGTTTCTGGGTGGGGGCCACAAGATCAGATGAGCCAGTTTATCGAGCAGGGTGGTGCCAGCTGATCCATCAACTACAGGGTCTGCAAAATATCTTAAGCACTGATCTTAGGAGCCGTTTATGGAGGGTCAGAATCTTGAGGTCTCCAGCTGCATGATTCCTAAACCATGATTTCTAATCTGTGGCTAATTTGTTAACCCTACAAAGGCAGTCTAGCACCCGGGCAAGAAGGAGATTTGTTTTGGGAAAAGGCCGTTTTCATCTTTGTTTTAAACTATAAACTAAGTTCCTCCCAAAATTAGTTTATCCTATGCGTAGGAAGGAACAAGGACACCTTACAGGTTAGAAGTAAGATGGAGTCAGTTAGGTTAGATCTCTTTCACTTAGTCATAATTTTGCAAAGGTGGTTTCATACCTAATTTATAAATTAAACTTTATCATAGGTATGTGTGTACAGGGAAAAGCATAGTATATATACGATTCAGTATTTTCCATGGTTTCAGTTATTCACTGGGAGTCACGGAACAAATCCCTAGCAGATAAGGGGGCATAATATATTTCTATCTCAAGGAAAAACAATCTCTCCAATATCAACCACATAGAATATTTTTGCCTATAATCTCCTCATAAACTGTTAGAAGACTCACTTATGAGGAAGTGGAACAGAAAGATGATATTTTTATTCAAAATTTTGCCAGTGAATGCCTGATTTGTAGTAGGTACAATGCCATGCCGGACATTCCAGATTTAAAGATGTCTTATATAGGAGGTTGTAGTCTAATAGAAAAGTCTAATTAGGCTTATCTAATGACAAGGATCAGAGATTCAGAAATTCACTCTACCATATTTAATAAAAAACAGATTTATTGTAAAGAAATGTGTATACTAGAACAGGAACCCATAGAGGCAGCCCACAGACAGTCTCTGCTTCTCTTTCCCTTCCCCGTTCCTTCCCTCTTTCTATTCTCCAAGCATGTGCTTTACATTCTCCCTCTCTCTACTAGGATCCAGGTCGTCTCTGGTTCTTTCCTACCCTCTAAAAATTTTAGCTCCCACAAAGCTTGGCATCCATTTACACACTCACTAAACAAACATTTCTTGAGCATATACTATGTGCAGGTACCCTTTCCCTCACAGGGAAACTTAAAGAAAAATTGCACTGGACACTTACTAAAAATGACCAGACATTTTATTCATGCTACTGCAGTAGGGAAGAGAGACTTCAGTGTAGAACTGCACTGAACATCATTAAAACAAAAAGGCAAGAGAATTTTTAAAGTAAAACTATCAATGTTTAAGGATTTAGGTAAGCTAGTGGGAAAGTACTAGAGGGTGTTAGGGGAGAGGTTGGTCAATGTAATTAGGCCATCTGTGTTTGCTAATTGGTACTTATCAAAGCAAATTTCCTATACTCGCATAGAAAGGAGGAGAAGGGGTTCCTGTCTTTCTTAACGAGGACATTTCAAAGGAATGGCTCCCAGGTCCTTGAGAAACACAATCCTGGGTTATAAAACCAGCAAGAGGCTAGGAGAAATTTTACATCTAAAAGGGGCAGAGAAACAATTTACAATTGTGAGTTTTCTAAAGTAAATGTTCTATGAAAAGAGCGATGAGGGATTAAAGTCAGGAAGAAAACTGTCAACGTTTAGTGAAGCTGAGGAGAACATTAAGACTATCCCTGACCTCATGAAACATATTCTAGAAGCCGATATTAAGTATATTAGATTGGGTTAAGTGTTATGGTGGAAAACACAGCAAGGAAGACGGTGTGGACCACAGTGGGTGAGAAGGTAGGGAGTTCAGTCTTAATAAGGGGGTCATGGATACCCTCACTAATAAAGTAAGCGTCAAGCAAAGTTTTGAAGGACGTAAGAGCAAGTCAAAGAAATATCTGAGAGAAGAGAATTCCAAGCAGAGGTAAGAATATTTGTAAAACCTCTGAATCAAAATCATGCTTGATGGGAGTCATGAGACTAAGGGGAACAATAGCAGATAAATCAGAGAAATAAGAGGGAGGAGATGGAGCAGATCATGTAGAAACTTCTGGGTCACTAAGAGATTTTGGCTTTTACTCTGCATGAGAGACCTTCAGAGGAAGAGTCCTTTGACTGACTCTATAAAAGGATAACTCTGAATATTGCATTAATATGAGTGCTGTTTGGAGGGGTAAGTGCAGAAGTAGAGAGAATCCCAGGTGGACCTTTGAAATTTGGAGGTAAGGGGAATGGTGTAAACTGAAGATTTAAAATGTGGGATTCATCAGCATATAGATATTATATAACATTGCCTGATTGGATGAATATGTTAACAGAACCAATATACACAGAGGAAGAAAAAAAAAAAAGCTACCTTAATGCATGAGAACACGAAGAAAACAGGTAGAGAAATTTGAAAAGAGATTCATGAAGTAGAGGGAAACTCAGGCGAGTATTATCTCCTGCAGAACAAGTAAATGAAAGTATTTAAAGAGAGTGACCTGACTGCCAGTATAAGGGAAGAAGTCGTCTATAAATTCACCTCTGGGGTGGTGGGATAAAAGCTTGAGGGGTCAGGAAATTAGAGAACTCTATTATAACATCTATTATACATTGTTTTTCCCAGAAATTTTGTCCCAGAAGGAAAAAGAGAAATAGAATAGTAGTTAGAGGAAAAATGTGGAGTCAACAGAAGAGTTGTTTTATCATTATAGAGGAGAAATTACAATATATTCAAATGTTCGTGAAAATGATCTAGCAGAGAGGAAAAATGATGTTGAAGAAAGAGGAGAGATTTGCTAGGCTGGTATTCTTGAATAAATATGAGAGGATAGGATTGAATGCACCAGTGGATGGGTTAGCCTTAAGTACGAATGATTAGTAAGGACATCTGTGGTAAAGGAAGTGAGGCAGAGTATGGGTAGGTGAATAGACTTGGAGGTGGGGAATCATTAAAATACTCCTAGAAATTCTTTCACCTTAGGATTTGATATGGTTTGGCTGTGTCCAAATCTCACCTTGAATTGTAATAATCCCCATCTGTCAAGAATGGTGCCAGGTGGAGATAATTCAATCACCGGAGCAGCGTCCCTCACACTATTCTCGTGGTAGTAAATAGGTCTCACGAGATCTGATGGTTTTATAAATGGGAGTTCCGCTGAAGGCGCTGTTTTGCCTGCCGTCATGTAAGATGTACGTTTGCTCTTCCTTCATTTTCTGCCATGATTGTGAGGCCTCCCCAGCCACGTGGAACCGTGAGTCCATTAAACCTCTTTTTCTGCCGTGAAACGTCTTTTCTTTATAAATTGCCCAGTCTCATTTCTTCATTAGCAGCATGAGAACAGACTAATACAGAGTTATAACTGAGTTCTTCCCAACTCAGTTTACCAGGGGAATTTGATCAGCCTAGCTCAAATTTGACATGTCATTGGCGATAAAGTCAGAGGTCACTGAATATCCTTTGGATTTGCTGCCTCCTTGTAAGTTGGGCATTCGTGGTTAGAAGACCTGCCAGGAGAGCAGAATTACATAGTTTAAGGCATGTACCTTTAAGCTGCAGAAGTTGAGGGAGAAGTTTCTATTAGAAGAATTTATGACTGGTGTATTCTGTAAATATGACTTAGTGTGTCTGCTTACCAAAGGAGTTCATGAAGGATAAAAAATTAACCAATTTTTTTTCGTAGAATTTAGGTTATAGAAAACTGCAAGACAAGAAACTTTTGTAAACTTGTAGTTTCATAGACTCAAATCTGTCTAATTATTTTGATATTGAAACAGGAATTCTCTCATCAATGAGGTAGTTTCTCAAAAAGTATTAATACTTCTATTTTGCTTTGGGGAAAAATAGGTTTTATGGTTTTAAAATTATATATAATTTTATTACTAGAATATATTAATGATTATAATTAATATATTGTGATTATATAAGTGATTGTATATTACTAAATGTTTTGGCAGACATATGCATTTTCTTTAACTTCACAGTATTTCTCTGAGTTAAGTAATGCTCTATTTTACAGATGAAAAATCAGAAGCAAAGAGTAGTTAAGAAACTTGTTCCACCTAATAATTGGTAGAGCTAGAACTTTCTTTGATATATACACAGTAATAAGACAGACCCTTTATTTGAGTAACTCTCTCAAAGGAAAAGCTGTAAAATTGTGGAAGGTTTATGCTAAAAGTAAGTACAATGGGTATACTGCAGAGACTCTTGGAAAGAATTGTTAATAAATCTTAATACATGTAAAGATTCAGGAAAGGTTTCATGAATTTTGTCCAATTAAATGGGTCTTTAATAGTGTACTCCAGGCAGAGAAGTGTGAGAGGGACCTAGAATATTCAGATATTCGGTGGAGAGAGTTCAGGATTTGTAGACAGCAGTTGTGGGAAAGCCAAAGCAGATTATAGATACAGCAAGGGAATAAGGCAGGCTGCAACTCGTAGGGGCTATACTGAAGGCCGAGACAGCAGTTCTCAAAGTGTAGTCTGTGGATCCCTGTGTCCCAGGACTCTTTTAGGTAATCTGTAATATCAAAGCTGGTTTTAGAGTACTGAGGCATATTTGGCAGACATTATCTTGAAAATAAATGCAGTGAACTTGTCAACTGCAAGAAAAACAGCTGACAGTAATTGTTACCAATGATAAAATTCAAACTTTCAAGAAAAAAATTAGAATTTTGGAAAACTTATATCTGCTTCTGTGATCTTGACAGCTTCCATTATTTAAAACTTTTCTGCTGAGATTTGGGGTAATATCAATGAATGTGAATTTTTAAAATGTTATATAATGAAATGGATCAACATTTTGAATATTGGTATGATTTAGTGAACCAGTATTTTGCATATAACCAAATCATAATATTATAAAGCAATACATAAATAAAATTTCTTTTAAAGTGTGAGTTAGACCAATTGATTTTAACTTAACAGAATGAAAAATGTCATTGATATTTTGGATTATATCTTCCAACTATCCTGTAAGAAATTGCCATTTGTTGAGATTTGGTGTAGTAGCAAAGAATATCCACAATTACCTAAAAGAGATGACTAAAGTACTTTTTGTTTACCAATTACGTATGATTTTTGCAAATACGTAGTGACTTTGCAACTACGTGATTTTTGTCACATACTTCAACTAAAACAATATATCACAGCTGATTGCAGAAACAGAAAATTTAGTTGACTTTTATCAAGTTAAATATTAAAAAGGTTTACAAAAACAATTTCTGTTCACTGTTTTTTTGTTTTGGAGAAGATATTTTTTTCATTAAAATATGTTATTTGTATTAATACATAATAGAGCTGTTGTTATTTTAAATTAATATTTCAGCTTTAGTTCCTTTTTATTTTTTGAGATGGAGTCTCATGCTGTTGCTCAGGCTGGAGTGCAGTGGCATGATCTTGGCGCACTGAAACCTCTACCTCCTGGGTTCAAGTGATTCTCCTGCCTCAGCCTTCCGAGTAGCTGGGATTACAGGTACATGCTACCGCACCTGGATAATTTTCTATATTTTTGGTAGAGACAGAGTTTCACCATGTTGGTCAGGCTGGTCTCAAACTCCTGACCTCAAGTGATCCACCTGCCTCGGCATCCGAAAGTGCTGGGATTACAGGTGTGAGCCACCACTTCCGGCGTCAACTTTAGTTTCTAATGCAGTAAATAAACATAGATTTAACCTATATAAGCAAAGCTTTTGGGGGTCATCAGTAAGTTTTTGGTGGTGTTAGGACTCAGAAAACAATACCCCCAAATTAAGGCCTCAGAGGCAAAAGTTTGTCTCTGACTTTCTCCTGCCCTTCTGTCTCTCAGTATCATTCTAACCCCCAAGGTTAGCCATAGAAACTAGAATCCTTCTTCCCGAAGGTAGGTATAGTAACCAGAACCCCTTTTTTTTCCAAAGCCAGTCTAAAAACCTGAAAATGTTACTCTAACTTTTCCTCCACCTTTTTTTTTTTTTTTTTTTTGAGGCAGAGTCTCGCTCTGTCGCCCAGGCTGGAATGCAGTGGCGCAATCTCGGCTCACTGCAACCTCCGACTCCCGGGTTCACACCATTCTCCTGCCTCAGCCTCCTGAGTAGCTGGGACTACAGGCGCCGCCACCTAGCCTGGCTAATTTTGTGTATTTTTAGTAGAGACGAGGTTTCACCGTGTTAGCCAGGATGGTCTCGATCTCCTGACCTCGTGATCCACCCGCCTCGGCTTCCCAAAGTGCTGGGATTACAGGCTTGAGCCACCGCACCCGGCCTCCCTCCACCTTTCTGTGTAAAAATTGGCGATAAAGAAATTATCTGACCTATATTGTTCGACTGTGGGTCATAAGACCCCCATTCCAGAGAGGGCCCTGCCCCATACCCAGAGGGAAGGAGTGCTGCAGACAGACCAAGAAGAGTCTAGACCAAGAGCACTTGCAGGATTTCTCCGAAGTCTTTTAGCCTCCCATTATAATCTTTTTTGTCCAGTCATATTTCTACATGGCTGTCCATGTTTCGTTGAACCTATGCACAAAAGTGGACAATTTGTTCTGTATCTTTAGGTCTTCATTCTGAAGGTTCCCATGTCACATAAAACTACATGATCAAATAAAATTTCTCCTTTTAATCCAGTTAATCCAAATTTTATCCAATTAATCTGCCTTTTGTGGGTTGATTTTTTTTTTTTTTTTTTTTCCCCCAGTGACACTTCACAGGGTAAAAGGAAAGTTTTCCCTTGGCCTCTACGGGGTAAAGTGGTCCGGAGACTAAAAGTTTGTGGATCACTGGACTAAGCTAAGAAGATTTATATATGGTGATGAGTAAAATAACATTTGTATTAAGAACATTACTCAGCCATCAGTCTGGAGATAGGGTAGGAGATGAACGCCTTGGTGAATGTTTATGAGGGTTTATCTTATGAGTAAAACTTGGAGGATATGTTATTTTCTAGTTTCTGTTGCTAAACAGGTTCCATTCCATTCAGATTTCCACTCTAGTGTGAATAGTTTTTGAAGGTTCTAATATATTCATTACACTTAAGAAAAAAATAGTTAAGGAACAACAAAAGTTCATTGCAGTTGCTCAGTTGGGAAAAAATGTAGATGGCTGGAAACTGTGTCCTGATATCTTAAGGGTGTTCATGTGGAAGAAGGAATTAAGCTTATCTGCTCCAGTGAGCATAATGAGTTCCGATGGTTGGAATTTACAGGGAGGCAGATTTCAGAACTATGTGACAGCTAAAACTGTTGAAAAAGGAAAGAGCTGCCTCATTTGACCATTAATTCTTTGAAAATAGCTACTGTGTATAATGTCATCTCAATACAGGCCACTCTTAGACACTTGACATAATCCCAATTCATTCCATTCTTACAATAACCCCAAGTGATAGGTATCATTACATCTCTATTTCATAAATGAGTTTAAAAGTTTGACTCTTCTCTGTCTTATCCAAGGCCACTCAGCAGAAGCAGAGCCAGTATTCTAACTCAGTTCCACTGATTTTCCTACTGGGGCTGTTGACATCGTGTACACAGCCTTTCCATGAAATATGCAACAGCAGTTATGAGGAATATTGTGACAAACTGGATTTACAGTTTGTTATAAGCACTAAGATTTTTGAAATACTTAGGGAGAATAGTCTTTGTATTCCCAAAGCTTTTCACAATGCCTTGATCATACTTCATTTTCAATAAGTATGTGTTAAATGACCAAATAAAAGTCTATAGTTACAATATAAAAAAAGAATATAGGGCATTGTTTAGAATAATATGTGTGATGGTACATTTTAGGTGTCAATTTGACTGAATTAAGATATACCCTGATAACTGGTAAAGCATTATTTTGGAGTATGCCTGTGAGGGTGTTCCAGAAGATACTAACATTCAAATCAGTGAACTACATAAGGAAGATCTTCCCTCGTTCAATGTAAGCTAGCACTATCCAATTGGCTAAGGTCCCAGACAGAACAAAAAGAAGAGAAAACATGAAATTTCTCTTTTCTAGAACTGGGATACCCTTCTTCCCCTGTCCTTGAACATCAGGACTGCAGGATTTGGGGATTTTCGACTCCAGAACTTGCACCAGTAGGCCCTAAGTTTCTTAGGCCTTTAGATCTGGACTGAGATTTACACCATTGGAACATTGGAATCACTTGTTCTAAGACCTTTGGACTTGAACTGAGCCATGCTACCAGCTTTCCCGGTCCTCCAGCTTGCAGAGGCCTATACTGGGACTTCTCAGGCTCCAGAATCACATGAACCAATTACCCTATTAAACCTCTTCTCATCCACTAACCTATCAATCATTCATTTTATCTATCTATCCTTCCTATTGGCTATATATCTCTGGAGAACCCTGACTAATACAATGTGTCACTTTTAATCATCCTAGTGATTAAAAGTTAGATTTTTATAAATGTCAATATCACTTGGTGTGGTTAAGTTAAAAATGACTGAAAATAAATAATATACAAAAATATTTAATTTGACAATTCTACATAGATATGGGAAGCCGATGGGACGTGAGTGTTTCAGAAGTTTCGCTAAATTGTTTTTGCACGTGAAACTACTATAATCAGGTTTATGTGTTGAAAAAGCCAGAGCTAGCCTTTTCCTAATGTACTTTTTCTCAGGAGTAGTATGAACAACAAGTCATTGGCTATTTTCAGCTTCCGTGAGCATCTCTCACAACTCTGTGGGGTCGGAAAGGGATCTACTAAATACTTGTAACATGATGTGATTTCTCTCTGACTTCTTTACTTCATCCCAATTACTGCTTATTATATTAAAACAGTATGATAGAGAAATTACAACAGTACGAGTCAGATTTGTCCAAATCTTTCTCTACCGATATTGAACTGTAGTTACCAGATTAAACATATAAAATTAAAATTTTCATCTTGTTTATCCTGTAGCGAAAGGAGCCAACGAGAACAACAGCGATATTTTCTTCCCATTTGTTTCTGCATGCATGATCTGAAACTTGATTCCCTGCCAGTCACTACAAACAGACATTTCTACCACACTCCTTCTAAAGCATCATGACACAACATGTTGTAAATTTCAGATGTCCCGACATGACCGTTGATATTAAACATAAGAACACTGCTTTCAGGAAGTCACTTTATTTTCCCACTTGGAATGAAGACCTTTTTAATTCCATATGCAAATTTATGCATACAGCATGTCGATTTATGGTCTCTAGATTCTCTGACAATATCTAGTAGCCTTATTGGTAATGACCGTTGTTGCTGTGGGGTTTCACTGAGCAGATTTGGACAATAAAACCGGTGGCCAACATGTTTTCAACTGGCAAGTCTGAAGCACTGCCAAGCTATCTAGCTCTTTAGTGACAGGTTTCTAAAGTCAGACCTGTCACCTCACCTGGAAGCACAAAATACTTCATGAAGATAATTTTTTGCACGTGTTTTGGAATGAATGCTAATTTGGCAAGTATATATATGATATATATATAAAAGATATATATCATATATAGATATATATGATATATAAGGTATATATGATATATATCAGATATAGATATATATGATATATGTAAGATATATAATATATAGATATATATGATATATTGATATATATGAATGTATGCATGTGTATATATATCACTTATATATAAATATAAATGTGTATATTTCTGGGAGGGGAAACATTTGAAAGAGCACAGTGATGAGCTGTGTGGATAATGATATACCAGAAATTTATCAAAATTGAAAATAATCTATAAATTAGTAAAAGCATGCATTTTTCTTTTTAAAATCTAGTTTGGTGAGTATTTTTAATTTTGGCAGCAAGTCTTTTCTAAAAAGGTCTAAAAGGCTTTCTAAAAGATCTGCATACTGGTGTCTACACATACTGATGTAGCTTGGAGATATAAAACTAGAGAGGCTGAGGCAGGGGGAAGGTTCCTCTCTTCTGTTTAAAGCTTTGGTGATAACTTTTCATTTCTACGTTAAAAAAAAAAAATCACATGCTGAGTGCTGTATCAGCTTATTTAATGGTGTTACTAGCTTGAATGCACTTTAGACCCGTGCATATCAACACAACAGTCATTTGTGACAAATTCCATTTTGCTTCATGAAAAATTAAGAAATAATTGGCATGCATTTAGAGATTGGATCCCTCAAATTACAGATTACTTGGATTAGAATAGATTTTTCAATGGTTCTCCCTAAATAATTCTACCATTCCCTGTGTGCTCTTGAGTGGTGCACTTCCAGCCATGGGCTCACTAAACGTCAAATGAGCATTGATTATGCCAAGAGACAATGTGGGAGAAAACTTCCGAATGCTAAGACATGGGACACACATGTACTGTGAATTTTAAGTATAGTTCATCTTTCAGAGCTTCATTTTTGCAAGCTCTATTGCTCTAGGAAAAAACTCACTTATTTTCAAACAAGGGATTCAATTTATGTCCAAAACGTCATTTTACTTTGCCAGCCACACATAGCCCCAAGGTATTTTATGTCACTTAGGGAACCTAGGATTCTAGGGGGCAGAAGTCCATGAACTGGTTTTGGTTCCTTTAATTCTCTTCTTTCTTTTTCTCAAATGTCTCCAATTCATTGATGTTCTAATTGGTATAACTTTCATGAAAAAAAAAAATGTGACAGCTTGAACATATCTAGAGGCCAATAACTGTAGTTGGCTTGACTTCAAATACTGAAAAAGGAATTGAAATCCAGATATTTCCCCTATCATTGCTAAAGTTCCCATGGACCTGGAAGGCTGACTTCAGCATCTGTTGAAATAAGCCAAACTCAGTATAATATAAAAGTGTTAAAATACATTTTTAAATAAATATTTAAAAATGCTTAAAGATCTGGTTATTCTAGTGAGTAGGTTTGTGATGCAAGCAGATATAAAACTAGTAGAGATGTTTTCATAATTTAGACAGGTTGTGATCCCAATTAACAAATATCTTCTCTTTAGAGCATTTATCCCCAAATACCAAATCAGGGCATTGGAAAGACAGGGGCAACAGGGTTGAGCCATGTTCTAAATTAAGGCTGGAAGATAACAAGCATTACTGCTGAATTTCAGGATATTTTTACCACAGTAAGAATTCTAGTAAAATTAAAAAATATAATTTTATTTTGAAGGACTCTGGCTGAGAAGCTAGGCAAAACTGAGGATAAGCTATTTAGTTTCCAGCATCCTGTTTTTGTCCTTTCAATCATTCCCTTCTCCTCTTATCCACTCCTTAAATGTCTCTATATGGGAGAAGCTTTGAGAATATACTTGCTGGCACTAAAGACTGCTACCACTCTCCTGGTGTTTGCCCTGCCTTCCCTGCCAAATAGGTCTACCTGTTAGTCTTCTAACTGATCTCTTTGAGGAGACTCCAAACGTGAGGGCATCTGATAGGCCTCTGAGTTCATATACTGCAAAAATACCTTTATAATACATACAAATGTGCTAAAATTCAGCAGTGACTGTTTCATTTTTTTCTAGTCCTTTAGAACATAATACGTTCTCACCAGAGCACCATCTGAATTTATATATTAAAATTTGTGTGCTTAATTTCCAGATGCTCAAATATTTTTTGTAATCCCTTACCACCTTCCATTTCCATCTGAACTAAAATACTCAACATTTATATAATATGGTTTTTTCCCCCAAAGAACATTGCCCCAATTAGCTAACTAGTGTTCAAAACACTCTCATGAAGGATGTTCAGATACATAAAATTGTGCTTATCTCAAAGCTGCTGGAAGATTCATGGAGCGATTTGGCATTCGACTTCCTTTCATTTTCAAACAGTACTTTTGCTATCATAAAAGAAATTCTGATCTATTTTCAGTGAATAATGTTGCATATGTATATAACATTTTTAGACCTTCACAGGGAATGCAATGTGCTGTACATTCTGGTTCAAATAATATTCAGAAATGAGTAATGCTGACCAAATCATATGGGCTTTTACAAAAATCATCTGGAATAATATGTGTTCAGAAGACATCCACTTTCTGGCATTCACTTATTCATTCATTCATCAAATACTTGTTGAGTACTTGCCATGTGGCAGACATAATAACTTGGCAAAAGAATTTACTGACCATGTAATAATTGTTACTATTTAATAAGAGTTTTAAACATATTACATCATTTAATCCTAACTTCAAGTAAAGTTGCTTTATTAGTCAAGGGTTTTCAGAGAAAATAATATGATATTGTATATATGTAATTAAACGCACACATGCACATACACAGAGAGAGAGAGAGATTTTAAGGAATTGGCTTATACAGTTATGTGGGCTGGGAGGTCTGGAATCTATAGAGCAGGTCAACGGGCTAGAAATTCAGAGAAGAGTTGATATTGCAATCTTGAGAGCTGAATCTGCAGATTGGAAACTCAAGCAGGGTTTCTACGTTGCAGTCTTGAGGCAGAATTACTTATCTTTCTGGAAACCTCGGTCTTTTCTCTGAAGGCCAGCTGATTACATGAGGCCTGCTTGCTTTATGGAGGGTAATCTGCTTTACTCAAAATCCTACTAATTTAAATGTTAATCACATCTAAATACCTTCACAGCAGCATCTATATTGGTGTTTGAACAAACAACTGGGCACCATAGTTGACATATAAGATTATCCATCATAATGGGTATTACTATGCTTATTTTATACATATAGGGAGGTTGAGGCTCAGAGAGAAAATTACTGGGATTTACTCAAATAATTGAGAATTTGGGGATTTGGGTCAGTCTTGTTCTGAAGCCAGCATGTTTCTCTCTCTATGGCAATATGTGAAGGAATGTTACAAAAGTCCAATACATAGTCCCTACATTTTAAGTATTTAGAATTATTTTTGGTGGTGAGCTAGGTTACAATGTATTCATTCCATAAATATTGAATGTCTACTATGTAAAGGGTATTGTGCTAGGAGCTGGGAATTAAACAGTCAACAAAACGGATAATGGTCCTGCCCTCTAGTGGGAGAACCAAACAATAGCCAAACGAACAGAAGAGTTACATATGTTCAATGCTAGAAAGAAAAATGAAATCATGTAAGGTTGACATGGTGATTCTTTGTAGTGGTGATATCTGAGCAGAGACCTGAATGAAGTGAGTATAAATCATGCAGATATTCAGAGAAAAGCATTGTTTTCACTTAAAGGGAAAATCCAGCACAATAGCCCTAAGATGGATTGGTGTTTGGCATGCTTGAGGAACAGCAGGAGACCAGTATGGCTGGAGCAGAAAGATTCAAACCAGCTTATGGAGTAACAGATTCAGTATAGCACAAACAGAGCATAATTGTTCTGAAGACGGAGGGAATACAAGAATGATTTGTTTAGAAGCAGGTAGAAAGGGAAAGATTCTTGAAAAGGAGTTCTAAGCAGTATACTTGAAATTAGAAGAAAAAGTGGGAATGATTTGGGGAAATGCACTGAATCTGAAGGTACATTAAATGAAAGTGAAGCAACGTGGATAAATATTATGGTTTACTGAATCAGAGAATTCATATTGTAGAGAGATCACACAGATGACTAGGGGCCTCAGGACCATGAAGGAGAGGAAAATAAGTGAATAGATGTGCAGGCTGAATGTGTGGATGTAGGCATGTATCAAAGAACTTATTGTGAATCAGTTAAAAGGAAGTTAATAAAGAACTAAAATGCAGAAGCTTCATTTTGATATAAAATGAAAAGGTTGTCATTGTGGGTGTTCAAAATGGGAGGCTGATGCTGAAAGAAATATTTGAGGATAATAATGATTAACAAAATTACAAGTGCTTTCTACGTATTAAGCAGGTTTATATTCATTATGTCCTTTTTTTCTTATAACCACCATTACGAGATAAGATACTGTTATTATATCTTAGAGACGATGTTAGAGACGATGCAGCTGAGATAGAGACATTAGTAAGTTATTAAAAGTTACATAACTAATAAGTTATTGAGGTGGCATTTTAACTCAAGTCTGGTTCCAGAGCCCAAGCCTTAAATAGCAGTGCTTTACAAAGGAGTCAAGCAACTCTAAGGAAAACGTGGCCTAGCAATCTCTATGGGACATAGTTGAATTTAAATCATGTTTGCAAAATTGAAAGAAAATTTAATTATGTTAAAGGAATAGAAAAATGTAAATAAATTTAAATACAAAATATAGATTTGAGACGATGTTCTGGACCGAGCTTGTAGCCATGGATGCAGAAAATGAAGGGGCATCAAAATAAATAGAATATGATGATGGATTTGATTTGGAAGGTAAAGGAGCAAAGACAGTAATTCTAATGTTGGAAGCTTATGACTCTCAGGAAATTGGCAGTGAGAAGAGCATAATCATGTATCACTTACTATACCAAACATAAATTCAGTTTCATTTATTTCTCCAAACACTGTGAGGTTTCCAAGGAATACTTATTTCCATTTTACAAATAGCATAGGTCAAATATATGCCCCAATGCTACACTGATAGCAAGTGGCAGAGTTAAGATCAAATCTGAGTCTGATCTGAGTCCAAGAGCCAAACTCTTGTTCTTCAACTTTTTGACAGGTTTCAAAAAGCCTCAGTATTTGGGAGATTCTTCCAGTTATACCATAAGGTTGCCCACATATGAAAGTCAGATAGGCACTGAGGTTCAGGACTGAAAATGCATATTCAGGAATTATCAGCAAAACATCAATGTGCTTGCAAAAAAATAGTTCAGAAGGGGAAGAGTTGCAACCGGGAAGTGATGCTGGAGAGTGGGGTGGAATGGAGGAAATGGGGGAAAAAGACGGACACTAGCTGACCACAGAGAGTGAAGATCAAGAAATTGTTACTCTTTGGCATCGAGTTCTTGAGAGCAAGAAAATTCGAAACCTTAGCAGTGGAATGATACCTCCACCACGCCGCTTCATCTGTGTCCTCTGCATAAGCGAACACCATCTGCTATGGAGGCGGAACGGTGGTGAATTGGAATAGCAGTCCAGACTCAATTTTGAAAACTTGGCAATGACTTCACATGGCAATTTGACTGAAGTTTGCAGGGATGTAGGAGCTTCCTTGTACCAGCCAACTTACTGTGCATTCTCAAACAGAAACGAGCAAACAAAAAAACCTTGCGCATTGTGTGAAAATGTTCTTGTGTTTTTACCGTAAGAAATAAACCTTCAAAATAACAACCTAGATTCCAAATAATATATTTCCTCATACCGATCTGGCAATATTTCATCATACAAAATTAATTAGTGGGCTCGATGTGTGTACGGGAAGGCAGGGCATTTGGAGGGGAAAGACTGACTCAGAATGTTGGTAGCCACAATCTGTTACATAGTGCACCAATATCTTTTAAATGGCCAAACTGATTCTTTAGCATTTAATTCTGGCTTTGGAATATTCTAGAACAGAATAAACCAAAATAAGTCATGCATTTAAAATGTGAGCGGAATTTCATGAAAACTGTTTGATCTTGTTTCTTAAGGATAAACCCAGCAGAGCTAAGGTATCCATTTTACAACAGTTAGACAGCTGTGAAATAGAGTAACTATTTACTTTCCTGTTTTCTCTACTGTTTAGAGGGGCAGCCAGTAAGTATTTGAAGACAGAAGAGTAGGCTTGTGAGGGGAATAAACCGTGAGTAGCCAACACTGGTTTGCTTAAACCCCGAAAGTGCCATTTGACCAGATGGAAGATTCTGCTTTCCTTAGAAACTACTCAACCATCCCTTGGGCTTAATTGTCCCAGGTGTTGTGGCCATCTGCCAGACTTGTTTACAACAAATGCTTAAAAGTGGGATACTGAAATCTCACAGCTTTCTTAGGATGTGGTCAAAGAGCATATGGAATTGGAAGGTAAATCCTGAATCTTAAATCCACCATTTCCATTATGACAGCTTCTGCAACAGAAGAGACAAGAGAGATTGATTAGGCAAGGTGAGTTGTTGACGTAAACTGAAAACAAGAGAATGTTTCAAAGGTAGAGCATGAGGAATTCAGGGAGACACTGGAAACTAAAAGCTTAGGAAACAAGTTTTCAGAAAGAACTATTTCATTCAATATTTGTGGTGAGAACTCTTGGTCATTTAGCTATACATTGGCCAAGATTCCAGAGAGATAAGCAAAAGAAGTCAGCAAATTAACATGAGTAAAAAGAAACACATTTTAAATGGTTGACATCCTTATAATGTGTGAGTATTACGAGCAGGATATTCTTGAAGCTGTTCCTGTAAGCAACTGGTGCTATTGTGCTCCTCCCACAGAAGTGTAAATACCTACAATATAATTAATTAACTAAAGCTGTAATTTCAGCAAAGAATGGGATATTTGGTTGTTCATGAATAAACATCTTCAACATAATCCATTTTCAGCCTGCTTTAACAGAGTTACAGAAGCTAAAATGAGCCCAGTTTTTCTATAAAAGAATAAAAACATTGGTTTTGAAAATAAGAGAAAGGTGAAAGGATAAAAAAATTAAAATAATGTGTAACATTTAATTTAAAATAAAAAGTATTGAAACCCAGTAAGTATTCTAATTCAATTAAGGAGTTTGGTGGCAAATAATAAAGATAAAACTCGAGCACTTCATTACCAGGCTTTTCTAAGGGAGAGTTGTGCACTTTTTTTCCTTTCTTTATTCCAAACATTTTCCTCGAGAAGCTCCCTCTTCTCCTTTCAGAAATTGAAAACTGAAAACCTGGTCATATTTCAATCACTGTCAGTGCCACTTGACTCTCCAGTAGATATTTCCACTTCTTTCTCTTCATGAACATTTTAAATCTCTGCTTTCTGCTTGAAGTTACTTAAACATAAACGATTCATGCTTTTATTTCCATCTTAGCACAACTTGCATGGTATAAAGAACTCTAACCTGATGAAGGTGGTGAGTAGCTCCACACCTTCTTAGTAGTTCCCAATTTTGTCCAATCGTGGAAATCAGGAGCTCCTAGAATGCTAGCAATCGTTTCTCTACCCTCTCCCTTTGGCACGTACATCCTCATCTTCTTAACTCCTATTGTTTACTTGCTCTCAGTTTATCCATATTTCATTTTGGTTGTTGGTCAGTTTACCACCAGTCTTCCCTTCAGCTATAGCAAACAGACATTGAAAGGTAGCTTTCTGTGACTTTCTTGCAACAAATTTAGAGAATCTTCTAAGAGCTCCCTCTCCTTGTTAAACTGTGACAGTAGCAACTACAAATAGCATAACTCTTTCAGGAAAGCAATTGTTGCTTATGTGGGTTGCCTAGAAAAAGCAGCCGTGTACATTTATAAGATGTGACCCAACCTTCCCACCTATCTCTTTCTCTCTGTGCCTCGTCCTTAGATCTATGTGAATTCTGATATGCCCCAGGGTTTTAAAAATAAACATAACCAAATTAAAAAAAAAAACTCTTCCAGATTACATGAAAGATACACATTCAATGAAACATGATCTATACCCTTAAGCTTAAACACTAATTAATTGTGAAGACAGACATGCATACATGATGGCATCAAGGTAGGTAGAGCTCCTGGAATTGTTGCTACCCTTCTACTGAACTTTGAGAAATGCCGCCACATGGGAATCCTGCTCCAGTGTCCCATTGCTTTATGTTAGACTGCTCGAAAACGAATGCTAATCCTGATTTGCTTTGAGTTAGGTTTGATGTACTTGGCCTGTGAAATTTGAAGTCTGGACATTTTTTAAGGAGGGTCATGGGGAAAGGAGAGGTGCAAATTTTCTGAATTATGCAATTAGGTCACCCTGGATACGGTACTTGGAGAGTAAAGTAGGCTTAAATCAATAAACAGGATTTTCTCAAATTCAATGAATAATATGACAAATCTTGATAATACAGGTTAGGGTTCCACATTAATGCTACATTATAAAATCTGAATTTTTATAATGTAGGCTGATTCGGAGGCATTTCCGAAGTATCACCAAACAATCTATATTCCCAAAATGATGACTTAAAAGATCACTTTCAACTTAGAAATATATTTCCTTGGTTTATTCCCAAAACATATTTTATTGTCATTTGTATCCCAAAGTAAGTTAAACTTTAGTGACAATACTAACTTAGATTTACATTCATTATCTTCATTTTGTAAAATAATTTTGTAGATTATGGGGTTTTCCACTGTGTATTTAAAATGTAAATATTTTTTCGAAGTTCATTTGTATTACTAAGGGTACCAGAGGTATGAATCAATTTTTTTCTTTACTCCAATAGATTTTAAATACACATATTAATTGATGTACATATTAATAACTTCTCTAATTTTTTACTTTAGGAAAATGTCAAAAAACATAAAGTAGAAACTGTATTTTTCTTTCAAACAGCAACAAAAAGTTATTAAATCTTCAATTTATATGTCTTGAAACTATGTCTGCCCTAATTCTGTCTACTTTTTGAAGTAGGAGGACAATTGGTTCCCTACCTATTATCAGCCCCGTTTGTAGAGACTGTCGGGAAGATGCAACCAGGACTTCTTTGGTGAAAGTGTGATGATTGCACATTATACTTTTATAATTAAGACATTTAAAAAGGGAGACAATTGTACCAAAAAACCCCTAAAAACTCTTCATTTTAATCAATACTCTGACTAGTATGATTAACCTGAAAATACTCAGTAACTCTCTTTAGCTTGGAAAGATTCAACTATTGTAAAAACCTTTACGAAATTCATTTCAGACTCTGTAGACTGAGGCAGACTTCTTAAGGAGTATGGATCCATGAGGATAAATATAAAATCAACTGTCAGTGTGATGTATTTCACACTGGCAAATGATTTAGTTAGTCCTTTAGCAGGTGTTCACAAAGAAAATTAAATTTACAACATTAAGAGCCAAATAATCTCTTCTTCAAGCCCCATGGTATGCCCACAATAATTGAAGTTTTCCAAATAATTCAGGCTCTATCTGCTACAATGGCAGTCCAAATTCAATTTAGCAATATTCCAGGGAGCTAAGGGAAGTCAGCACTCGCTTGTAGCACTGTAGGGGCCAGGCCCTTTCCTGGCATCAGAAGATGACTTAATTCCTCTCCAATATGCACACCTGCTGCATATCAAGACAGAGATTATTGCTCTTTGGTGATCTTTGCCAGTAAATCTTTGCCTTGACAATTTTGCCATGCTTTGTTACCTCTTTGATATAGATTTCATTATTCCTTGCATCAGTTTCTCCAGCTGCATTCACAGGACATTTGGTGATGAGTTTGTTCTCAGCCTGGTTGTGTAAATGATGGAAGTTTTAAAGATCTGGATTACTGAAGTGTTTTTTTGTTTGGTTGGTTGGTTGGTTCAGATGTGACTGGCATGGTGTTGCTAGTCCTTCTTTCCATTTCTCTGTTTTAAGGTTAAACAATTTGGGATATATTTATGTATATTTGGGATATATTTATGTAGCCTACACTTATGTGAGCATGAAAATTTAGACAGAAAAACACTGAGCTTCTGGAGTCAAAGCTATCTGTGACACTGCAACTCAAAGTTTCAGAAACCATGACAATGAACAAATAATTTATAGATCAGCTTGGACTCTTCTCTTTCTACCAAACTTATTAGACATAAAACCCACGAGTCAAATAGAACTGATGGAAAATGAATGCACAAATCAGAAGGAAAAAAACAGTCACAGGTGAAAATATAGTTAGCATTTTTAGAAGATCTGTCCTGGAGGAAAATATATTTCCTTAGGAATCAATTTGGTAAGAGCTCTGTACTTAAAGTATAAATGGTGAGCAATTGTGGAGAGAGAAACAACTATTTTTAACTGGCATAAAAGGCAATGGCCATTCCAAAATAGATTATGATAGAAGCCATGTTATCTGTTAGAAACTCAATTCATTGCCAATAGTCCATGCAGTTTTCCCGTATCAAGGCAATCAATTAGCTCTTCAGTACTAAACCCAAAGGTTACTTTTAATTTTTCAGTTTAGTTCTTTAAAGAGAAATGAGCTTCTATCATTCATTAAGGCTCAGTATTCTTCAGAGTTCTGACATGTATCCTCTAACAGTAAAATATAGACTGTATTTTAGTCAGTTTGGGATACTGTAACAAAAATACAATACACTGGGTGTCATAAACAGAAAATTTATTTCTCACATTCTGATGCAAAGATCAAGTTGGCAGCAGATTTGGCATCTAGTGAAGGACCTTCTCCTGGTTTAGAGATGACTGTCATCTCCTTATATTTCCACATGGCCATGCACATCCACACTGTCATCTTTCCACAGGGTGGAGAGAGAGATACGAAGCATGATCTCTAGTGTCTCTTTTTATAAAGACACAAATCTAGCACCAAATCACATAATTTATAGCTCCTTACATATTTAAGTTCTTTCATTTCTCTCCAATCTCACTGTACCTGTTTAATGCAGGCCATCCCTGTGTTTTACTTAGGTCACAACAAGCAACTCCTTAACAGACCTCCCTTCTGCCCTTCCCTTCCTTCTTCATGTTCTGAATATAATAGAAACTTACAATGATGAAAAATTGTTATTGTTGCTAGTATCAGATATTTAGAAAAACTATTTTGGTTGTGATTGGAGAAGCCCCTTAAAACATTTCTGTCATCTGATTGAAAAAATACATGAGTATACACCAAATGGCCAGCTGTTGACAGAAAACCTGAGAAAGAATCTGTCATGAAGTGTTAAAAAGCAAAGTACAACCTTCTCTTCCACACAGGCAAAAAGGAGAAACACTCAGCTGGCAGGAAGGCAACTTCACCCACCCACAATGCTGTCACCTTCTCTGAGTCTAATTAAAAACTTTAATCCAGAATAGCCTAAAACAAATCAGATTTTCCCATTGAAAGATGTCAAGGTTGTCTCCTGCTTTAACAGCAGCAGCACAGAAGTAAGTTGTGAGCTGTATCCAAATAGAAGGAACACCTACAGCTTGTTATATACAGGAATGCATGGAAAGAACAGCTGCTCATGTCTGTTTTCTAAGTTACCCCCACTAAAGCCAATGGCACTCTTGAATGCTGTCGTTGGAACTCTGCAACTCAGAAGACAGATGAGCAGCAGGCAGCCTGAAGGAGGAATGTCCAGTTTCAGGTGGGACCTACCCTTGGTTGAATCAAAGGAGAACTCACTGCACTGAATCTGGTGTTAATGGATGAAGGAAGGAGCATCTCCAGGAGTAATTTGTGACATTAACACTTTTAGATTTGATGAACTTACAACAACTGGGCAAAGTTGAATGTCATGACAGCAGATTCCTCTCCTTTCAATTGTTACTCCTTAAAATTTTTATTTCTCAGGAACATCCTGAGTTTGGTGTACAAACACTATAGAATGGTCTATGCTAACCCATACATAGAATCAACTATATGAACAATTACCTTCCCTGGCCCTCTTTGCTAAGCTCCAGTGTCATATGATAATTATATTCACTGTTTGCTCAGCACCTACTACACAAGGGTTACATTTGACCATTCAACTGACTCAGTATGTACTGAGTTCTTACTATGTCCCAGGCACAGTTCTAGGTACTAAGATAAAGAATTAAGAGAGATGTAGTCTCTATCCTTAAAGAACAGAAAATTCAGTTGGGAAGGTAGACCATACAAAAATTATATTTCAGATTTTCATAATCTTTGAAACAATTACTAAGCTAGATATTTTAAAGCCTTCTTACTAATAATAAACAGAAGATTTTAAGATAGTAAGTTATTTTCCTAAGGTCATGAAGCTGACCTAGCTGGTGAGCTGGCATGAAGTGCAACTCACTTTAACTCTGAAGACGGAAATCCTAAATGTTAGCTTCTATTGCTTCCTCCACAACCAATGATTGCTATACACCTCTCCTTGAGTACCCCAAAGATAGCTCACATCCAGTATATGCCGGTCTAAACTCACGTATCTTTAGAATGTCTCAAATTTTTGTCTCAGTAAATAGCAGTATCTTCCATTTTGGTTTTCTAAGCCACAAACCTGAGAACTATCCTATATCCTGCTTTCTTCCCCACCTCAGCCATAAAATCAATTTCCATAGGCGTTTATCATTCTAAACTTTCATGCCCCTTCCTTTCCAACTGGAGAGGATATATGACTATACATCAAATATCTTTTGAACAATAATATCCTTGTTCTTTATCAATAATCAAATTGTTAAAACCTGTCCCCAGAGAGCTCAGTTTAACATGTGAGACAGGCAAACTTCCAGTGTTTTGATAAAATGCATATCGAACATGCCAAATGTAAAATTAGACGCTGAAGGGATGAACTGCGGTTCTGGCATGTTAAGTTTTCTTTTCTTCTCCTTGGGTGAGTGTGATGGGTTCCTTGTGTCTGTTTCATGAGCTTAAGGGTTCCTTGGAAGCAGGCACCATGTTTTGACATCTTATGCAACTTTATATGATTCTCCTCACTTTGTAGTCAGATCTAGTATAGTCCTAACCTGGTACAGAGCTCCCATTTGATAAAATCCAGGTTTTTAAACTAACAGTAATAAAAGTAAGCATTTTGTTTTAAAATTTGTATAAAATTTCCCTGGAAAGAGAAATTTAAAAAGCATGACAATTTAAAAACTGAGCTTAGAGTACTAACTAAACTACTGGAGAGTAAAAGAAAGGGAAATAAAATTCAATAAAGCCTACTACAATATGCTTCTGTGGCTATTTTGGAGAGGATAGAATCAAAGCAGCAATAACTTAAATTTGAGGACCCTCTTCTCAGAGTCTGCCTTGAGCAGAATTGATGAGTAGGCAGTTTGGCTTTTGATTTCTCTTAAAAGTCTACAACCATTTATATCACCTGGAAACCCTTTTCCTCAACTGGAGGTTACTGGAGTCTTGTTTCCATATGCCTTCCTAGAGCTTCCATTTCTAACAATTTTTCATTATCTCTAACTTCCCTCTCATTTCCACAGCTATGTTTCTATCTCTATGCTAATTTTAGCAGATTACATTATGATAAAACAATTATATCTGTCAACCAAAGTAAAAACATCTGTTAGAAACACAATTCGGATACTGAATTTTAGGAAATGCAATATGCATAGTGTTTGTTTTTAGGTAGCTCACTGTCACGTATAGACAAATTATAATACATGGTCTGATAAATGTGTTAAAAGACTAAAGGAGAGCCTTGTGAGAGCCCTGAGGAAGGCAGCTCCCCATTCTGGGAGATTTAGGAAAGGTCCACAGAGGAAGTCGTTTTATGCTGAGTTTTAAAAGGTGAGTACATTTGTCAGATAAATGCTGTAGTAGGCAGGAAGGGAGAGAAAATGTACATTCCAAGCAGAATTGTACTTTCAAAGGCCTAGAGCTATGAAAGGGTGCTAAAAGATTTAGAAGATGCTAGGAGATAAATATGATTAAAAAATAGAAAAATGAATCCCATCATTTACTTTCTTACCCACCCACAATACTTTTTTTTTTTTTTTTTTTGAAAGCTTCTGCACCAGATAAGGGTTGCTGTAGTGATAGAACATCTGACTACATGAGAGAGTACAGTGGGGAAAAGTTTGGACTATGTGAATGTGGAATATTTTTGGTCAAAGGGAACCTGCAACATGAATATGCTTAAACCTGTCTCCCAGATCATCTTCCTCAGTCATCCTCCACTGCCAGTGTGGAAGTTACTACCACCGTCAATCTATTCTGGTGTCACAGTTGACCTTATAACTGGTTGAACTCATGCCCATCTCTTACATATATACTCTCTCATCTACCACTGTGCTTAGTATATGAGCAAAAAAGTAATATATTTTCCTCACCCATCTCAAGGTCCACGACTGATATTCCCAATAAAGAGAAGAAACAGATTTATAAGAGAAAAGCACAATAAATTTTTTTAACAGAATTTCACATGACATAGGACCCTTCAGAAATGAAGACACAAAGACCCAGAGAATACTGTGTGTTTTTATGCTGGATCTGACAAAACACAGAGGGATATTTGCAGAGAAATTTGATTGGACAAAAAGAACATGATGGAAATAAACTGGGGGAAACCCAGCAAAACTTGTTTGTTCAGATTCTTCTTAGCCTCTCTTTTGTAGGCTATGGCTTTATAGATTCATCCCTTCCCCTAAGGTATAGGACAGGACACTTGTCACACAAGGGTCGTATGACCTACTTTCAGGGTAGGTAGGTCCAAGAGTGACCTTTCTTGGTTTCATGGCTTGCATTGGAGGATAGGAGTTCTATGACCTGCCTTAGGGAAGAGAAATTCTTATTTCTGTGATTCATGTTGGAGGATAAAGGAGTGTGCGAGTAAAAGGGCTAGGAGAAGGTCGGAGAGACTGTCTCTTCTGAGGTCCTCCCGATTCCCTTCAGTTTAAAGTACTCAGCATGTCAACGAGCCGTACTTGGCATCATTTTCTGAGGCCCTACTCTATTACAAGTTGATAATTATATGTGAAATTGAACATAAATAGATCTCATTGAATTAAACTCTAAGCAGTAAAGAAAATATGTGTTGACATTTAACATAACTCTTAAGCTTTCAATTTATTCATCTTTTCAATACCCAGTGAGGTGGGTATTATTCTCATTGAATATTTGAGTAAAGTGAGATACAGGAAAATATTCATATTGTTTCTTATAAAATATTTAATCATGCTAAAACACACTATCATTTAAATTGTTTACCCTACATTTTGATGTCCATTTATTTGTAAAAATTGTTATTTTTCAAATGTGTGACACTACTCTGAATTTGTGTTTTACAATGAAAATTGTACTAAATGATTCCTGCAAAGAAGAAAATACATGCAAAATTTTTGAAATGATCATTCGTTACAAATTCCTCTGAGTCTGTTCCAGGAACTGTGAACCATCTGTACCATGTCAACAGCTCAGGTTGTGTTTGCAGCCATGCAGCAGAATGGGAAGTACCAAAATGTGCAACTAGTTGTGACCTGTATAAGTAATTTATTTATGTCAGGGATGCAGAAATTTAAGGACTGAGCTTCCTTTAAGAGTCATCCAAAAAGCCATAGGTTTTTCTGTCTTCTGTGAGATATATTTCTACGGCATTCTCTTTGCTCTACAGGTAATGCTATCAGTGCATTGCAGTTTCATCAAGGAAATCACCTGCTTAAACATTTTGATTATTTTAGGTTAAGACTAATGTAGATTACCATAGAAAAGAGATCAACAAACATATTGATAGGTTACAGTTCTATCAATATTTTTTAAACTATGAGGGAAACCAAACTTTTTAATCCTAAGTGCATCTACTTAAGTTTATTGGTTATATTAATTGCAATAATGCTTATCTATTTTTTGAAAGAATACCTTTCACAGAATAAATGTAGTCTTGCTTCTATCAGGTCATATTTTGTTAAACATTTGATTTATTGTCTTATACATCTTTATTTAAAATAGCCTATAATTCTATAATATATTTGTTTCCTCAGTATCTGAATGGATGAGACATAGCTTTGCTTTCAATGCAGTTTTATGTATGGTTTTATAGATTCAGCACCATTATCCTCCTTCAAGTAGGTAATACCTTTTGTACTCTCAGTAATGGCATGAAGTCACTGTTGGGTAAGGTCTAGTTGGTTGTTTTACTCAGCTTCTAAAACCACCTGGGAACTTATAAATAAGCCTTGTGTTTCTCTTAGGTATGAACTTAATTTGCTGGGACTTCATTGTATACTTAAAGAGTACAGTAAGTGTAGACGTTAAACTTGATGAGAATCTTTGCAAATTTGGTCATTCAAATAGAAGTTAAATGAAAAATGATTTGCTTTATGGTTCAAGAGCTACTCAAAAGTTAACCCAATACTCCTACTCTGTAAATCTTACGCTGTGAAAAAACCTTATTCACCGATGAATTAAAAGAAGCATGCAATCTTAAAGCTGAAATGGACCTTGGAGTCTTTTAAAATAAAACAACAAGCACTCAATAGATATTCCCAAATTGGCAGCAAGCCCTTGTTTACTTTCTTCAACTACAATTGGTGAAGGGAAACTCATTGCTTCCTGAGATGTTCAATTCCAGTTGAAAAGCTCCAATTGTGACAGTTCTTCTTTATGTTCCAATCCAACTGGCTGTAACATTAGAAATGAACTAGACGAGTTGATTACTTTCCCACTTGGCAGCTAATAGAGAATGAGGATACCTAACCTTCAGCGCATAATACATTGGTAATCCCCAAATCTGTTAATTGTTAATTTGTTTTTAAATAGGGATTCCTTCCCTATATAAAAATACAATATACCTTATAGATAGAAATCATAAGCGTATTAGTTTACATTGAATACAAACAAAAAATCACCTTTAACATTTTGACACTGTGAATGATAAAAGGAATTTAAGATCAATGAAGAGACAGTTACTCACTTAATAGATTTGTAGTATATAGTTAGCAATTGAGAAAAGATTGGTTCTTTACATAGCATAATATACCAAATAAATAGAATTTGAATCAAATAGCTAATGTAAACACTAAACTTTAAACAAGAAAAATACTGTCTATTAAATATCTTCAAGGTAAAAATTCCCTTAGTCTAGAAAGTAACAAGAAATCCCTAAGGAAAGTATCTATAAAGATATAAATGGTATAAATTTCTTCATGCAAAAACACAAAACAGGATTAAAAACCAAACAGAGTAGGAAAAATCTCTTTATTATATAAAAAAAGTTTTAAAAATCAATAGAAACTTATCTTAACAGATAAATGAGAATATATTAATACATACTTTTCACAAGCAGAGCTATAAATGATAAGCATGTGGAAATATGTTCATTTTTACAGGTAATCAGACACAAGTCAAAATGAAAACAAAATATTAGTCTAGCAATAATCAAACATAAAACTTAAACTAGGCAGAGACTTTATGCAGTTCAATGCAATCTTTGTGTTTGGCATTACATATCAAAGCAATAAATATATGCATGTATTCATATAATTCTGTTTTGAGAATTTTTCCTAAAGAAATAAGAGAAAGCTAGTATTTAATGATGCCCATCATAGTATTACTCATACTAGTTAAAGCAATTTAGAATTATTTGAAATAAACCAGCAGTAGAAGTAATTATAAATGAGTTGGTTGTTATGAGTCCTGGTAGATTAACTATGACTATTAATTTAAAATAAATGACTATTAAAATATAATATACAATTACAATAAACATTTATTAAGTCCCTCTTATGTGACAAATATTGTTTTAAGTGATTTACATGATAAATCATTTTACCAAATCTTCTTACAGCAATTCTGGGAGGTTTACCCAAATTTTAGAGATGAGGTAACTGAGACACAGTTTGTATGGCTTACTCTAGATCACACAGGAAAAGTGATAAAGTAGAGATAAGCAATTTCTTGAGTTCTTACTCAACACTACAATATAGAAATGATTTATTAATATAGCAACAAGTTTCACTATTTCTAGTAAGATGCTACATGGTAGAAACAATGCAACATTGTGCATACAATTTGAAAACATGAATTGAAATTGTATGGTATAAATTGAAATGCTAATATGAGTTGTATTAGTATGGTACATTGTTAGGTGATTTTTCTTCATTCCTTAATTTTTAAAATTTTTCATAACATTTTTATGCTCCTTATGACATAATTGAAAAAACAATGTTTAAAATCTACTTCAATAGATATGATGCCCTAAGTTATTTGAACTATCCCTTGTGTTGACAGCAACTAAAATACTTTTAATATTTTTTTAACTTATTAAATACATGACAAGATAGTAAATCCAACGAAGGTGGGAACCAGGGGCAGTAAGCATATCTACGAAACCACATTTTTCTGAGAACATATGCCAAACGGGAGAAATGGAGCTTTAGTTATCAAGGCCTGTTGGGGAACAGGGTCAAAATCGAATACAATGACTGGCCAAGCCTGAGGGTAGGATAGAAGAGAAAGCTGGAACTCCAAATGTCTATACTTGTAGGGAAATGATAAACCAGTAATAACCTTCTCCCATCTCTGTTCTGAGAGACTGAATTAAAAACTACCTTGGCTTCAAGCAGAGAGTAGAACGATAAAAGTCCCTTGGATGGCTCTTTTTGGAGATCTATGAGATAATCTATGTACTCTGAAAACCTCCTCAAGTTACAAATTTAATTTAGTGAAATCTAAAGAAATAATGCTGCAGTTGCTTGTCAGAAAATAAATGCAAGTGCCCCTGGGGAAATGCACCTCATCCTGAACCTCAAATAACTCATAAGAATACTAGTCCAAAGGAGATAAACAACTTATAGTCAAAACTAACCCAGCACACCAAGAAATGACACCGTAATCAAAAACTAATACAATAGTATAACTGAAATCATCTCAAAATTATTATAGACATTATAATTTTTCGGCAATATCAAAGTCTTGACAAGCCTGGCATATTCATGAAACAGGAAGAAAGTGATTGTGCTGCAGTCTAGAGAGTTAGGGAAGGATGTAAGAGAATGAAATGAGGGGATCACACATGGGGCAGGAGAGGAAGGAGGAGATCCTGAAGAACCTTGAAAGTCCTTGTCAGGACTCTAGCCTTTAACCTGAATGAGGTGGATAGCAATTGAAGGTTTTGAGCTGAAAGGTCATGTGGATTAATTTACTTATATGTTAAATATGTTTCCCTGATTGTACAAGCGTGAAAGCAAAGAGTCCAAGTAGGATGAAGACTTTTTGAATAATCAGGTGATAGATAATAATAGCTTCAACCTGAATGCCTCATCACCATTGGTGATGGTAGAAGTAGTTAAATTTTTGAGACTTTGAAGATAGAGACCATCAAATACTTAGAGACTACCAGACAGCTGGTTGTATTTTTTTAAAAACATGGAGAATAAATCAAGTTTTTGTGCTATTATGAACAGAGGAGTTGTTGATAAAAGTTTACATTCATGATTAACAATGAATATTCTTAGCAAATTTGAGTATAAAGGAACTCCCTAAATGGTACCTTCACAGTGAAGCATTGAGAGCTATCCCTTTATAGGAGGCCAGAATAAATGCCACCAGCAATATTTTTATTCAGCAATTAGCTGGGAGGTCCTTGCTACAAGTAGGGCAAAAACAATAAATGAAGATTGGAAAATAAAAACAAAACTTCCGTTGTTTAGAGATTGTATCTATTTAGTAATTGTGATCTATATTATAAAAGGAATTTACAAGTAAATTATCAAAATTAAGACAGATTAACGAGTTGGCTAGAGAAATATCAAAATATAAAAATCTATTGCTCTTTAATAATATCGTTAACAACTAATTGGGAAATGAAATTTGGAAAAGATATCTTTTATAATATAGTCAGAAATATAAGATACCTATTTTATCTACAAATATATACAATACTTACATAAAGAAAATTATGAAATTCAACTAAGAGACATTAAAGAAGACCCAAATAAATAGAGGTATATACCATGTTTATGACGGAAATACCCAATATCATAAGACTGTAAGTTCTTCCCAGACTATTTTATGGATTCAGTGCCATCCCAAACAAAATCTTTACTATTTTGGTCAAACCTGACAAGCTTATTTTTTTTAAATGTACAAAATAATGAAAAGGACTTACATAGCCAAAACGCTCATAAAGAAGAACAAAGTAGTTAGAATTGTATTAATATATTTCAATGCTTATAAAATATGATCATTGGGACAGTGTGATGGTAGTTTTAACCTACACAGACAAAGAATACAATAGAAATAGATGCACATGTATATGGATACACTATATGACAGAAATGGCATTTTAAATTAGTGGAGAAAACAGACTTTTCTATAAACTTTCTGGGAAATTATGTATACACATGGAAGAAGAATGAAATTAAATATTTACTTTACATAAAAACCAGCTCCATGTGGATTAAAGACCTCAGTGTGAATGGCCCAGGAGAATTGCAACAATCATTAACAGTGAGTGGTACCTATGCAAAAACAGGTCTTCAGAAATTAACCAACAGACGGTCTATCACTAATCAAGAGCCAGATAAAAATTTCAAATCCAGAACTAAACAAATCAGTTACAAATACAACTGAGGAGAGTCCCATTATAAGGACTTGAAAATTCCTGAAGGGATTTTCAGGACTTGGTTCGAGGACACATTTGTTGAGCTTATGCCCATCCTGTCCCTATAGGATTGTTCTTACAGATTTACAATGTAAATTGCCGAGGGCAGACAATACACACAATAATACTTGTAATCACATGGTAAATTTCCACCAAGAATGAGAGGTTTCAAATCTGATCAGAAAACTGAAAGCTTCTATAAGGAGATCCTACCTTTTGGGATACAAAATAAATTTAACATTTGGAGCTCAAAGAACAGAAATCAGTGCTGAGCTGCTCTGCAAGAGTAATCTCACAGTTGTGTCTGAGAAGACCTCTGAGTGAGAGATTTAAAAGGCCTCCACAGAGGACAATATTTCTGAATCAAGGCATTTGGACCATGGTAGTGATGAAATCTTGCATGGATCTCAGTAAGACTTCCCCGAAGTTCTCCAAGCTTGAACTACTCCAAGTTACCAGATAGCCTGTTAATGACAAAAAGTTAAATTTACTGGAAGTCACCGCAGTAAGGGAAAATACCACCTTAGCAAGGACTTAGCAATGATTCAGAAGGCAAAAATCAGAAGTCTTTTGAGGTCTTGGAATAAGTGGTTTAAGGTGAAGTTTTGGAGTTAGGGAACTCATTGGAATTATGCAAAGCCTGTGACATCATACTTGTGGATGAGTAGAAATAATGAAGTGAAAATCTTGAATCAAATTTTGAGCAGTTGTCTAATTTTTTTTAACATAAGTTTTCTGAAGCAAGCAATGGCATTATTTATCAATGTATAGTTTTATCCTAAGCAGAGATTTCCTGCGTACAAACAGCTAACTAATATTGACAACATGCAGTCTCAGTTCTTAGTCCTATACCTATGTTTGGTGCAGTCAATTGTAACTCTCACCCTGAAATACTGAAAATTGTAGGAATGTCTTCATCAGTTCAGGCTGCTATAACAAAGTACTACAGATTAGGGGACTTATAAACAACAAAGTTTATTTTTCACAGTTGTGGAGGCTGGAAAGTTTGAGATCAGGGTGCTAGCATGGTCAAGAGGTTAGTAGCCTCTTGTAGTTTAGAGACTGTTGATTTCTCTAGATACTCACATGATGGAAACAGAGTTAGCCAGGTCTGTGGCCTCTTTTTTAAGAGCACTAACTCTATTAATGAGAGATTAGTGCTACACCTCATGACCCAATTAACTCTCCAAAATTCCACATCTAAATATTATGACATTGGGATTAGGGTTTCAACGTATGAATTGTGAAGAGACACACACATTCAGTTCATTGCAATGACTTTGTTTATGTAAAGTTCAAAAAGAAGCAAAATAATTTCACAGTCTAAGAGTCTATAAGTGGAAAAATTACTTAGAATAGCAAATTCTTATCACAAAAGTCAGGATATTAGTTACTTCTGGGATGGGTATGAAAGTGTTGATCTGCAAGGACGCTTGAGAAGTTTCTAGAGTTCTGACAATGTTCAGTTTCATGCCCGTGGTGAATATACTAATATTTGCCGTATACTTATTCTTCAAACTGTACTTATATTTAATATATTCTGCTGAATGTATATTATTCTAACAAGATCATATTAAAATGTATGTTCTAAATTGAAAATTATATCCTTCTGCTGTTGATGTCTGAATTCCAGTTGCTACTTCCGTCTCCTCTTCAGTTCTCTACCTGAATGACCTTGATAATGTTGGATACCCTCCTCTTCATTTTCCTCAAATAAAATATGAATAATATTATCCTTTTTGGATTAAAGTCCATAGCTTAATGAAGTATAACTTAATACTTGTTTTTACATTTTCATTGTTAATAATGATCATGACGATATCTCATGTTTCCAAGTATCCTTCTTTATATTCTGTACATTGATACACAGAGTTCTGTAAACACATTTTATTTCCATCTTCTCACTTGCTTTCACTTTTGAATTATTGTAAGATTCTCCTGTGTACTACTGGGAGTCCTTTCCCCTGAGAATTACTGTAATTATTCTTCTGCCTTACTAGCTGCTCCCTTGCAGGTGCCTTTGCTGGTTCCTACTCATGTCCCCAGCCTCTTGATACTGAAGCATCTCGTGTCTTAGTATTTGAGTCTTTTCTCTTTTACATCTTGATTATCTAGTCTTTTGGCATTAAATGCTGTCTATAGGGTGACGACCCCCACAGTTATAACTTCATCCTGGACCTCTGCCTTGAACATCAAACTCGTATATACAACTTCCTACTTGACACTGCTAAGTTGTCTGTTAAATATCTCGACATTAACATTTCTAAAACTGAACTCCTCACTTTTTCCCCTTCAAATTTGCTCATTCCATAATCCTCCTTATCTCTTTTAAAGACAACTCCAACCTTCTATTTGCTAAGCCCCAACATCTTGGAGTGATGCTTGATTTCTCTAATTTTTTCAAATTCCACATTAGATACATCAGCAAATTTGTTGATCTCTGCTTTCTGACTACTGTCAACCAAATTGATACTTTATTATTATTTTGAGACAGTCATGCTCTGTCACCCAGGCTGGAGTGCAGTGGTTTGATCTTGGCTCACTGCATCCTCTGCCTTCCAGGTTCAAGCGATTCTACTGTCTCAGCCTCCTGAGTATCTGAGATTACAGATGTGCACCACCATGCCCGGCTAACTTTTGTATTTGTAGTAGACACGAGATTTCACCATGTTGGCCAGGCTGGTCTCAAACTCCTGACCTCAAGTGATCTGCCTGTCTCAGCCTCCCAAACTGCTGGGATTACAGGCGTGAGCCACTTGGCCTGATGCTTTAAAGCTTTTTCCTCCTTAGCGAATATATAACTTCCTGGAAATTGGCCAATTCAGCAACTGTTAAAGAATAACAAAGAACACTAGAGATTTAAAACTAGCTAGTTTATTAACCTCCTGGGCAAAGGAGAAATTTCGAGGGATTTAAAGTGTTAGAATTAGTTCATGGTGGTTATACAAATTAAGGATTGAAAACTTGCATTTCAGATATGTCTCAGATGAGTCTATATGTTTGAACACAGCTAATTAAAACAGGTTCCATCGTTCACTGCTCAGGAAAGTTATTTAGTTCCACTAAGAGTTTGGTGTCCTAGAGTCTCTGAAAGTGCATGGTCCTTTATAAGCTTTAGGTGATTTGAACTTGTTATGATGTAATACAGTGTTCAGTTTTGGTAGCTCTTAGACAAGTGCTACTATGAGAAGAACATTTCTTTTGTATACTGTCTGCAGCTACACGTCTAATTTTCAGCACTGAAACAACACACATTATACTATATACATATACATTATTCCTGGAGTCAAATTTATTTGCTTTCTCTACTATGAAACTAGTGAGTTTCTTCTTTAAAAAGATAGATTCAGCTTTTATGGAGAAAAATCACAACTGTTCATTCATTTACTAAAGTACTTAATGTGTAATTGATGCCAGACACAATACTTTTTACATATTTCATTAGCCACAATTTATTATCTTATTCTCTACCTTACCTTCTTCTATTTTCTAACTCCTCACATGTAAGTTATCTTCTCTGTCTTCCATTTGGTGATTTCTTCCTTGGTTTACTTCTCGAGGACACATAATTTCTAATTATAAGAGTCTCTTGCCAAACTGATTCATATTAGATAAGATGGAAAGCACATCTTTTATTTAATATACTTATGTAGGGGAAAATATCTCCAGCAGGAAGATTAACCTATTCCAACCCATTTAGGCCACTGAAATAGGCCTTCTGTTATTAACATCTCTTGACAATTAAAAATCATTGTACTTTAAAAAAATTCATTCAGCATTTACTAAGAAATACATAAGTTCCAGGAACTATGCTAAATACTAGGGATGCACAGATAGATCTACATTTCATTGTGGTTCTTCAATAAGACAACCATTAAGTAAACTATTATACCACATTTCTAGTTTGCTCCATTTGTTCTCCAGATTTTAGGAATAAGTCTCCCTAGGCTACATTCCTAGGACTGCTGGCCCTTTCTGTTACGATTTGTTAATTGCCAAGGATTAAGGTTCAATTATGAGTAGCTACTAGTAGATGAAAATATGCCTAACAACATTTATGTATTGAAAGAATATATTTTACCTTATTATTCTCATCAGCAAATTAGAGACCTAAATATGTAGATATGTTTTAGGATAGTGCCCAAGCCTTAGTCTTGTAGACCACTGACATTGTTCCTCACTGCTCAAATTTTTGTCTGTAGACCTGAAACAATAGCATTATCTGGGATCTTGTTAGAAATATACAGTCTAAGGTGATTTCAACACGTATTGAATCATACATAATGTGCCTTTTCGCAAAATCCTCAGTTGATTTTTATGCCTATGAAAATTTGAGAAGCTGCTGTAAGTCATTTTGACTTTTTAAGCCCTTCCTTGAAAGTGATTAAAGGTTTTCTTTGTACTTATATTACTACTTTTGTAAGAATAAAAAACAAGGAAAACAAGGAAAGAAAATTTTCATTACACCCAGGCCAGCGCCAGGCTTTGTTAGACACCTTAGAAAAGCATAGGGTTCTAATGGAATGATAGCAAAGATAAGTGGCAAAATAATTCAACAGTTTTGCCACCTGTTGACGTTATTGAAAATGCCTTTAAAGCAATTGGAAATCCTCATTCAGAAATAATGTAACCTGCCAGTCATGAACCTTTTGAACACTTGTAACTAATTGACATTCACCGCCCCAGGCATCAAATGCGTTTACCATGCTCTTGGGGTACAGTTTAACTTGAAGTTGACATATTGAATACAGAGTTACTGACAGGGAAGGCATGAAGAAGTCAACTTTGAAGGAGGCAAGTATCTTTCAGTTCTGGAACACACAGAACATTGGCCCAGTGATACGAGTTCTGAGTCATACTGCTGATTTGTCGCAGAGGGAAAATAAATAAATCTGGAATCTCATAATTCTATGACTAAGTATGTGCAATGTGTGGGGAAGTCGCTTACAACAGAGTAGAGTAAGTCCTGGGATGATACTTAAAAAAATGCTGAGGCTTATTTCCCTCTACTTAACCCTAAGAAACATAATCTGAGGCCTGTGTTTCATTTTCATCAACTACAAACTTGAATGCTGGGTCTTCCTACTAGAGCTCACTGATTGCCCAGGGTTGAGGTACAACAATTATGAAGGTAGTATGAGTATATATATGTGTGTGTATATATATACACACACACATATATCTATTTACATATATGTATATATACACACAAATGTATTATAGAAAGCAATGGGTTAATCTGATATTGTGTTTATTAGACTTAAAGCAATTTTTTTATTTTGAAAAATTAATTTTTCTGTAAAATGTCTCATTGTAGAATTGCAGACTGAGCTATGCAAACATCAAGCAAATCTGTATTATTTACTCTTCAATGCTCCAGCAATGTGTGTACTTACAATAAGATTTTTTATATTCACTCAATAAGATGTCTGTATTGCTTTTTTATGCTGTTTTCAGTGCCTCAGAACACAAATAAGATAATTTATATGACGTGTAAATCACTTGCGCCCACAAAAGCTTTACTTTTGAATCTTTAGGCAAGTGTGATTTAAAGTTCTCACTACTCTATTCTTAGAGGAATAAGCAAAAAAAAAAAAAAATAATAATAATAATATAGTCATTGATTCCAAACTATAAAATTAATTTACTGAAGTATAGCCTATTGGTATCATATGGAGACATTCAAAAAGTATGTTATTAGATACTGTTATTCTTTAGAAGAATATTCTGTCAATTGGTTTTGTTGCTTTATATGTATATAGACATAGAGACACACGCATATGTATATGTATATTTGTATATGATTACAGATATAATAGCTCACACTTGCTTCTTGCCACTTCTAGGTAGCATCACTTGTAATTATTTGTGGTAAAGATTAGCTATTCCCTTTTCTCCTGGGTATATTTCTAGATTACATTATGGTTAGAAATGTCCAGTTGATTGAGTTCTATGCTGAAGAAAGCAAAATCTCTAACAGATTGGGTTCCTGAATGACTATCTGGAGCAGAAATCCCCTCTCCTGGACATACCACACACTTGACTGTCCCCCAGGGCCAACTGGAATTTATGTGAGCAAGAAGTAAACCTCGATTGTGTTCAACCACTGAGATTTGGGGGTTGACTTGGCAAGGTAGCCAGCACAACTTTCTCTGATATAGAATAAACTGAGGAAAGCATATATGTCTCAAGAAATTACTAGTTGCCATCCCTAATCTTACTCCCTTCCCACCTCATATGCATTTTTGTCATATGTAGAGAAATGATGTGAACACAAACAGGAACAAAGAAGAAATAAGACTAAAAATATTACAGGGAAGGGAGATGTATGAATGAAAAGAGGCTTAATCTCGTCCAATGGGTGGCTAGTATCAGTTTGTCCTGAATTTCTGGAAATCTCAGATTTATTAGTAGCCTTTTAAAATTTAAACACCATCTTCTATTACTAAAACTGATCTGTTACTTTAACTTCTACCTTCATCTGTCTACTCTGGCTCCCATGTTCCCAACTACATAACCTTAGGACTACCTCCTCAATAACAACTAGCACTCCAGAAGAGTTGCAGCTTTCCTCCCCCAACCCAGTCCTGTTAATGACATTTTCTGTGATGATAGTAATATTTATGTGAACAATATTAACATTAAATAGCTTTTAATCCTCTTGGGTCTGGTTCTCCATTCTCCTGTGGTGGTTTTTCTGTGCCTCTTACAGTGAAAGAGTCATTATCCAATTATTGGGAGTCTGCTAAGGACTGTATTTGACATTGAGGTCACAGGGAAATAAGGCATATCTACCTGTGAGCAGCTCTCAGTTTTCTATAAGCAGCTAGATGTAAAAACAAATTCCTAAAAAAACAATGTGATGAGTTCTTTTTAATCGGGGTGAATACACACAGTTGTGGAAACACAGAGGAAGATAAAAAGTGATTCTGACAGAGGAATCAAAGAAAGCTACAGGAGGTGAAATTTATGCTAAGCTTTTAAAAATGGGTAGGAACTTATGTAGCACTTATATAAGGGAGTGGATATATGTCCTGGGAAGATGAAAGATCATGAGCAAAGGAATAGAAACAAGGTTCAAGGTGCACGCTCATCAGTAAAGAGTACATATTGCTAGGGTGAGAGGATTTGGGTTTACTCTGAAAAGGAGTTTATGGTAAATTTGTTCAGGGCCTTGGCTGGCATGTTAAGAAAGTACTGGAAGGAGTGTGTGCATACTCACATATGTGCCTTAGACTGTATCTTTGGCATAGTAAGGTAGGTAATGAGGGATAGGATAAGACAATCAATTAGAAGTTTGTTTCAACAATCTACAAAGTAAAGATAATAGCATAGTCTATAGTAGCAGTAATGGGGTCAGTAGGAGTATACAGAAAGTAGTCCTGTGACATAGATTGGGAAGGATATGGTTTCAGAATAAATATGAAAGGTCAAGGATGGCTATGTAGAATATATACCCCAAGGAAGAAAATGGGTGAATCCCCTATAGAAGACTGGATAAAGCCATGGAAGCTGATCAATTTCACTAGTATGTAGATCAAAAAGGTAACGTCAGCCAGGTGTTCACCAGGTAGTTCAGAGTGATAGGAGAAACCATCAGTGTTCAATGTTGCTGAAGCCTAAGTGAGAACTAATTTCTAAAAAAGGAAGAAGATGGACAGCATTGCCTCAAATGTGGCAAAGAAAACAGGCATGATCAGGTAGACTTGTGTCCAAGGAAAAGCAAATTATAAGTAGATGTTGGAAGAGACTAAAATATTTTCTGTATAGTTAGATATATCTTAACAGTTAATTTCCAAATAAAACTGCCATAAATATATTTTTTACCATAAAAAATTATACCATAAAACCACATATAGAGAAGGAGGAGCCTCTTGTTGTGCACTAAATGCTTGTGTCCCCCCAAAATCCGTATGTTGAAATCCTAATGCAAAATGTGATGGCATTCAGAGGTGAAACTTTTGGAAGGAAGGAGTGTCCTCATAAGAGAGACCACAGAGAGTTGTCTTCCCATCTTTCTACCATATGAGGATAAAAGGAGAAGGCTGTCTGTAACTTGAAGGAGGGCCCTCACTAGAACCAGGCAATGCTGGCACCCTAGTGACCTCAGATGTCCTGCCTCCAAAAATTTAAGAAGTACATTTATGTTGTTTATAAGCTGCCCAGTCTACAGTATTTTGTAATAGCAGCTCAAAGTGACTAAGACACTTGATATGCTGAAGACTTAAATAACCTCCGTGGTTTACCATGTATACCTAAAGCCAGATCTCTGTAAGAAGAAAACCATTACCAAATACCACTTTAATTATTCTTAAGTAATCTTTACCTTACACACTCAAACCTCTGAGACCACAAAAAAGGACAAGAGATTTTCTGTGTTTTGTCGTTAATATCTTCATCAAATTTGTGTACTACCAAGTAATTTCAAGCAGACATCAAAGTAATGTTATGCTGAAGTAAGCTATAGATACAATGAGACAAAAAGGAATCAAAACCTTTAAACATGTCAAGAAATAGTGGTAAAACTCTGGCAATACATCTCAGAAAATTTGAATTTAAGTGTAAAATATAAATTTTAAGGTGATTAATACAGAAGCTGATCTACAAATGATAGTAAGGCATGAATAATATTTGATTAAAATATGTAATTTAACAATAGAAAGTGTCTGCAGAGTGTAAAGAGTCTTATAACAGATGAGATTTAGATTGCAAGAGTCATAATGGTCATTTCTGACCATTCCATTTTAAACATGAATTAAAATTGCCTTCCAACAGATAAATAAGAGATGTCTGTGGTTTAGGAATAGCAAAATGTACATCATACGCATTTAAAGTATTTGCAATAATATTGATCAGCTATATTATATCATTTAAAAATAATTTTGTTCCTTCCCCTTCCTAAACATTTGTATTCGTTGAGTACATCAAACTGTATCTTTCCTCTAAGGAGAATAAATTCTTTTTTTGCCCTTCCACGAAGAAATTGGTAGTCCAGACTATACTTCTAATTTCTCTTAGATTTCTTCGCTTTGATATCCTCCTTAAGCCTCAGATTCAGTATATACAAAACTCAATTCCCTTTTCCCAATCCTGTCTGTTTTTTCTGGCTTCCTTAATTCTATTTACTGACACCAGGATTAAGTCATCTCTGACTGCTTCTCTGTATCTTCAATTTCTAATTGGTAACCAAGCCCTGCTGGTTCTCATTCTGTTTCTCATTTCCTTCTTGCATCTTATGCTTGTTCATATTCTCTTTATCTTCCCCCCGATAGGTGGTCCCAGGTTCCTAACTTGTCTCATCCAGATTCTCTCCAACCCACTCAAGACCTTGTTATCAGATTAATCTTATTGAAGTTTAACTATTTTTAAAGTTTACTAAGGTATGATTTACATATGAAAAGGTTAACATATTTAACATATACAGATTGTTGAGTTTGGGGATTTTTATACCCCCATGAAACCAGCACTACAATCTATGCCATAAACCTATGCATTACCTCCAGAGGTTTCCTCCTATCCCCTTCATTTATTATTAGTAGAAGTAAAAGTAACCCAATATATGATCTACCCTCTTACCAAAATTTTCAGTATACAATATGTTAACTACAGACACTGTGTATACAGTAGACCTCTAAGACTTGATCATCTTGTATATTGAAAGTTAATTCTGACCATATCAGTTCTTCAAAATTCTCCAGTGGCTCTCTGCTAACTATCGACAAACTCAATCATCTTTGCCCGATATTCAATATTTCTTGCATAATTTTTCTGATTTTAATCCTGATTACTTCCTTTTAGGCACTCCAGTTCCCAGTAACAGCAAAGTATTGCTTCATATACATTTCCTTTTCTTTATTGCTTTCATCGATCTATTTCATTTCATCCTATGCCAGAAATGTCCTCCCATCATATTTACTAGTAATTCACATCCCACGTAGATGTCATCAATCTCTTCTCTGAAGCTCAATGGCACTTTTTTCTCATATATATATTATATTTATCCAAGGTTTCTGTGTGACTAAAATTTGGGGAAAATGAATGTTGTTTACATCAGAGGGACAAAAAGACCTTTCAGTTGAATATCATTATTATTTCTTGTGCTTAGACCACTGTGAGATTTAGTGATTCTGTGTAACTCATTCACCCCTTTTCTTTTCTTTCCTGTTAAAAGCAAAAAAAATACAAACATAAACCCCATAAGGATATTAACAAGTATCCTTCTCATTTCCTAATGCAAATAAATTTGACTCTCCAATGCCTCTGCTGTCAATTGAGGTCTGGGTTTCCCTTTACAAGTTCAAAAATCCAGCAGAAACTTTGAAAAAACCACTTTGAAGAGTCAGGTTAACTTCTTAGACCACACAGAGTGTTTCATCTTTTTCATCTGTAAGTATCTGAGATGATGAGGGTTTAAGAAAAAGAACCACCTTTACTTTGTACCAACACTGGTCTAAGAATCATAAATATATAATGAAGCATGGAAAGATTAAGGAACTTGCCTAATGTCACATGCTTAGAAAGTGACAGAACTGGAAAGAGGGCATATCTTTTTAGTCAAAATACGTGAGATTCTATTGTAGTAGATTAATCAATAAATCAATTCAGAATTTCAACAACTTGACCCAATAGTCCTCAGCACCAACTTATTTCAAATGCCTGAAGTGGATATTACTTGCAAAGAGCAAAATCAGACTGAAATGTAAGCCTGTCTGTGAGCTCAACTTTAAGAAATCTCTTATGTGTAGCCACAATTTCCAGATGCAGTATTTACACATTTAAAAATAACTCTCTTAATTATATAAAAATGAATGATTCTTTACCATTTCACCCACAAAGTTACCAAAGTATAAGACAGAGTTACCACATTAAAGCTAAGCTAAAAGGTAAAAGACTGCCTGAGACCGAAAAAGACCAAGGTTCAAATTCCAGGTTTACCATTGACTAAGGATATGGTGTTAGTTACTGAACTCTTCTGGGCTTCTGTTTTCTCACCTATACAATGAAGAAGATGGCACTGACTCAATATGATTATTGTCAGGAATAATAAATTAATGTGACCTGTGGCTAGAAAATGACCTGGTCTTTGGAATGCAGTGTCCTGGATTCAAATTCCAATTCTGACCTCTAATGTGTGTGTGACACTGGGGCAGCTACTAATTTCCTCATCTTTAAAATGGTAATAATAATACCCATCTGAATCTCATAAGATTGTGAGATTAGAGGTAAAATATAGAAAAGCAGTAGTTGAACTGACATACAGCAGAAGTTTAATATGTGGTTGATCTGAATATGAATACTGTCATTTTCTTATATCTGTAAAAGACAGAGTCCATGATAATCTAAATCTTTTTTGAGACATTATTAATTATCCCTGACTTCAATCAGCTGAAATCTCAAACAAAATAATCACACTTTATTCAACTCTTCTTTTAAATCCCTTCACTGACTCACCAGTGCCTTTTGTGTAACATTTTAATTTGTATTCCTAACATTTCATGTATCTGCACAGCAGGCTTACTAAGCAGCTCTTAGTCTTTCCTATAGGTTGTTCCCTAGGCACAAGGAAGACCTAGCTCGTTAAACCATATAGTATGCTTTTTGCAGTATAGAAAATTGAGAAAAACAGTTCCTGCAATCTGACTTCTCAAGTTGACTTTGTTATATAATATCAAATTGATTATTCAGTTTCCCCATTATCTTTTTTTTCCTTCAGACACTCAAAATCCCTACTTTCATTTTTCTCTCCCTGCATATTATTCTACAGCTGTCTTAATTGGAATAGCTCTGGAGTTTAATTAAAACAATGAGCATCTAGTTTATACAATTTGTCCACAATATAACCTTGCATAATTATTGATGTGGGCATTAAATTTATGCACTCTCAACTCCAGTGGGCTAAACAGCATCTTCCCTTTTAAATACTTTGATATCCTTGTTGAAGGATTTAACTGATAGAAGGAGACAGAAACAACAAATCTCTGGGTCTTAACTGTTACAGACTAATGGAGGAGAAGAGAGAAGTATTAGACCAGGTACATAAATCTATAATTCGTCTGCAGGATACCAGACTTTTTAAAAGCATATGATTTATATTAAATATTTTGTAAAAACATACATAGATTTTACTAAAGTCTAATATGCTTGTGGCTTGATTGTGTCGGAGAATATAGTTAGCTGCACAGTGCTAGTTCATCCATTTGTACAACAGATATTTTGAACTAGGAATTAACTGGTTGCTGGGTTAAAGAGGGGGCTCTGTGCTCTGAGAGGACAAAAAGTTAAGAAAAAAAAAATCAGGAAAGCTAGAAGAATTTTTCAAATAGAAGGAACATTATGGCCAAAGGTCTTAAGGCTGCGATGAGGCTGGAATACCAAATAGTGGTTTGATCCCCAAGAACATTCTGTTCCATGTTAAGAAGTTTGGGCTTTATCTTAACTGAAATGGCACTTGAAATCATACATTAGAAAGGGGTTTAAAATCCGGAAATCACATAATTTGCAGTACAATCTGGCTATTAAACCAGGGTCAGCTCAGTATGCAAAAACAGCACATGAAAAAACCTCATTTAATGTTATTCTGGTGTATCAGGAAAGGGTCTTCTGAGAAAGCAATAACTATTGTAACACCCGAAGTTTGAGGAAGCAAGGCAAGGAAGTTATGAAGTGTTTTTCCAATAGAAGAAATAACATGCAAAGTTTTGGCAAAGAGAGAGCTTGAATGATTAGGCCTGCAGTTATGCAGTGGACAGTGGTATGCAGGGAGAGCAGATGTCTGTCTGGTAAGAGGCAAAAGATGAAGCAGGATAGACAAGCAAGGTTTGAACCAAGATGAACTTTAACAGCCATAGGTACTACTAACTTCATTCTAATGGCAATGAGAATAATGAATGGATTGTCTTTTCTTGTGCCCTCACAGTTGTCTTCCTCTTCTGGCCAACACATCCCTCTTACTAAGCACCGTCTCTGTGCTAACAGAGTACTAGGCATTAGAGTACACAGGCAATATAGTAGGTGACACACTCATCCCTATCTTCCATTTTTTCAACTCTTTTTTAATCAAGCATCTGTGTGATCTGTGCTAAGAGTACAATGATGGGGAAAATATAGATAGGACTTCTGCTCAAATTGAGCTCTAGTGAAATGCATGTTACTGTAGAGAGAGGCTCGTGGTGCTTTAGGAGCACAAAAGAGAGGCACCGAAAGTGATCTCTCTCTGAGAAGTAACTACGTAATGGAGTGTGAAGACAGATTTTCCAGAGATGAATAGGAGAAAGAAAGTTTTACAAAGATAAGAGGAGAGAAAGACTCTAGGGTGTTCAGGAACTACTATAAAGGTGTCAACTAGCCAATTGACTGTAGAGAAAAAACCTGTGAACAATAGAGAGAAAGCCCCCTGCTCAGAAACTGTTTCCTCTCCAGTTCACAGAGACAACAGATTTATTGGTTTGTTAAATATAAAACCAGTCACATAAATTTACATTAGGTTAAACTTGACAGGATCTAGAGACTGGAAAAGGGGGCATTATTATTTTAATTTTAAATGACTTTATTTCTATATATATATAATAGAGAATAAACAAAGGCTTATGATAGTTCTGCAGCTGGTAAAGGGAAGAATGGTGCAGATAACTATTTTTATTTAAATGGATGTGTTGTATTCATAGAGATTAGGGCAGGATGCTGCAGCTGCAAGAGGGAATTTAAAATTAGAGCAGCTTCAATAGTGTTTACAATTTCATCCAAATTCCTAAGCCTTGCTCTATAGTAAGCATTTTTTTTTTTTTGCATTGGTGATATATGGGTATGTGCATGCATACACATTTAATATTTGTATGAGAAATTGAAACTCAACTGCTCTCAACTCTGAAAATAAAATTATTGTCAAATAATAATCTCTCTTTCTGTTTGTGTTCATAGCTTTATAAACATGTCAAAACTGCCACCTCATAGCTTCTGTTTCTACAAATAAAGAAGCATTCAGTTCCCAGTACCTGAACAGGTACTGTTTGTTCCACATACAACAGAATTACAAAAACTTTCCTTCAGTGTTATCTGACCAAAAATAATTGCTGCATTTCAAAGAGTAGCTTATGTAACTCAGATGGCCTAGATTTCTCCAGGCTTCAAGGGTCGTCTTTTCGTTTAAAGCCCAAATAAGAATAGTTCAAAAACCTCACCCTGGTGTCCACAGAGGTCTGTATTTTTTTTAAATTGGGTTTTCTTCTTATATTTCTGGCAATCTTCACTGAAGTCTGAGGCTGGATAAAACATGGTATCCAGCCTGGCTTACGAGGGTATTGTCCACTTCAATGATAATAGCATCACTTTCTATGTGTAGAGCCTTTTACAAAGCACTTGCTCATTCATTGTCTCACTTATCCTCACATTATCTTGTACACAATGTGACTGAGATGCTAATGACACACAGATAAATATAATTGTGTCTTGGACCTATATCTTCTGGTTCTTACTCCTGTGCTCAATCACATACTATATTGTCTCAAGGCATGGGAGGTTGTTGTAGTCAAACGAGCTGATACATGTGAGAAAACACTAAGAATGATAAATTGTGTTCCAAATAAATTCATGTTGTTTTATTTCGTTGCTGTGTTTGACATAGTTAAAGGTGTGACAGGCAAGGCTCTCTCTTCCATTCCATTCTTTGGATAATGATCAGATTAATCTCTCTGCATGTTGCATTTATTATACTGCCAAGCATATAAGAATGGTTTATTCTGAAAATTCCTTTGCTTACAGTCAAAGACATTGCATCATAATAGTATTTGAAGTTTCTTAGCTCAAGGGAAAACTGTCTGCAGTACATATCTCTGCAGATTGCCCAGCCTTCTCAGCCAGGCTCTCAGTAGCTCTGGGGAGAGTATATCTGCCATTGGTAAAGTTTGCAAAACAACAGGGCTACTGATTGATTTAGGAAGTGAGAAATGTGTCAGCATTCCCCTGTGAGAAGATGTGGAAATCTGGCTTGTCCAAACATCCTTGGCAACTACGACAAAGTCTTTACAATTGTGGTAAGTTGTAGTCTGGCTAATTCTAAAGGAACTCATGCGTGGCCCAATTTTCTGCCAGTCTTGCATAGAAACATCCAGTAATAAGTCTATGGAAGTGAGTAGCATTTGCTTTACAGTCTCTCAAAGGCCACAGTTAGAATTCATCCTTCTTGCAGAGTCAGGTGCTGTGGCCTGAACAGCCTAGAGAGCAAAGGGGTGACTCTTTGAGGGAATGATAGCAGCCCTTAAGGGCTTCGGCTTGGAAATGAAATAGAAGAATTTGTCTTCAATAAACATGCTCCATCTTTCAGTATGTTCATTTTGCGCTAAATGGTTTATTCTTTAATGATCTGCCTATCTCCAATGTGATTTACCATATTCTTCAACATATTCACATATATCAGTCTTCCAGTTTCAGACTTGCAGTCTTTGTCTCCCTTCCTGCCTTTCTTTAATGATGACCTATTTAACGAAAACTGTTCTGTTACTGTCTTCAGCTAAGATTTCACTGCTGTTTTTGGCTCAGTTTCATTTTACTTAAATGAGGTGAAATCATTATGATACAACCTTCTGCTTGACTTCTTTATAAATATAGGTAAAGTATTTAAACACATATTGTATTTAAGAATTCATGATAAATATTTTATAGATGAAAATAATTAGAATTAAGAAAGGGAGGAAAAAAGCTAAGGTCTTTGAGAATAGAAAACTACTATTCTTAAGTGAATATACATAGTTCATAAATCATAACTAATGTATGTACTTTGAGGTTTATAGTATATAACTCTATAACTGATTTTCACAATTCACATAATTTTTAAGAGAATCATTGATTCTTTAATAGTACAAGTTGTGATTGAGAAGAATATATTATTAATCTGTTTTCATGAAGAAATAAATATGTGAAAAGGGAGACTGCTTAACTAAAGCACCTACTTCCTATAGCCTATCAAACTCTAGGGATTTTTGTTTAAACTACAACTGGTTTGTACTCCTCAAGAAAACTTCTCTCACCTTTTCCTAGATATTCAAATATAATAACCATGAAAACTGTTATTAATATCAACCGATTTTCTACCTTTATCCTTTGTGAAAGAAAAATCCATGTTCCCTGAAAACTAAAATGTTCTAAAACCTTGCTATTGAAATATACAGAGCTACAATATTATGAGTCTGTGGGGTTGGGGGGTAACTATAGTCAAGAGTAAGGTAAAAAATAAAAATATACGACTCAAAAGTTAATCAGTGATTTCTAGCCGTAGTGGATATTCGTAATGTTTGGCTTGCCCCAAATCATTTAAATGCCTCTTGGGTATTTAGGGCATTTCCCACACTATCAGTCCTATCCTACTATGGTAGATCCCAGGATTTCTTGTGCCAGCTCCACTTGCAGATAGAGCACTGGGAAGTGACCCAGGCTCTGCCAACTAAACAAAACTGTTTGAGCCAGCTAGAAGAAACAACAGGAATCTTTATGAGACAAGTAGGAGAAACGAGGCATGTACAGAATCCATCTTTCCATGAGCATGGTGGTGAAAGAGCATGACCCTTTGAAGGTAGCAGTGGTGGAAGTTTGTGGTTAGGTCATTCGTATCATCAGCGCAAACTGTGTTGACTCCAACAACTGTGTTATTTGTGCTGGTTGCATGTGATGGCAACTTTTTTTCTGCAATAGATCACCTAGCTCGGTTAAGCATTTTTCCTGGCTGAGTTTTGGATCTCCGGAAAATACTTTGGGCTACCTAATGTACCTTAATAAATTTCTGAGCTGTTTTCAACTGAGAACATTAACTGGCATAACAAGCAATGGTTTTTTTCATTGTATTTGAATGTAGTCCTTTCCTAGCTCTGGTCTCATTTGTTGACTTCCTAGTGTATTGTTTAATATAATCTTAAAGTCATCAGTTATTGGTCAACTGCAACCCACCTGCTTTCACAGTGTTTGTGTACCCTCTTAGCTGCTCTTCTTTCTTTTTCAAAGCACCTATCACTTTTAAACGAAGTGTATATTTTATTTATTATATTTACTACTTATTGCTTATCTCACCATCATCCAGCAAAATGTAAGCTCCACAGATTTTATAACAGATTATAGTCTGTTTTGGACACTGATGCATCCTAAGTGCTCCAACAATATTGGCACATAGTCAGGGCTCAATAAATATTTTTGAATGAATGAATTTCCAAATAATGTATCAATTCATTTTTGTGGGTGTTCTATGGAGGATGAGGGATCACTAGGGTATCTAGGGGATCTATGGAGAAATGGTTCCTAATGGTGTTTTAAATAGAAATATGCTAGAACAAGATGAAAATCCATATCATTAGCCTACTTGTCTTCTACTAAAATACTTTGTGATTATTTAATTGTTCCCCTGATGGTCCTCATACCTACCTACCAATGGTCTATATGAAAATGTTTTCTTAGCATTAAAATAGCATTATCAAGTAGGTGCTATATTCCAAAAAATGCATTATTGAGACAATCACTGTTATATCAAAATAAGAGGCAGGAAAGTTTTGAATAGAATTGACATCAAAACAACTAAGAAACATTTGTTCAATGAAATTGATTGAAAGAGAAAAGCTATTAAATATTTCAACATTGTGTTTATAAATACAATGCATTTTGAGGAAGTTTGAATGTCTTTACACTCACATGAACATAGTTTTATTTTAACATGATTCACAGTTGGATTAGGTTTTGTTTCTCTTTCAATATAGAATGGGAAGTATATTCTGAGGGACTGGAAAATCAACTTACAAAGTGTTTTGCCAAATACAGATTATTGACAACCAATACAAGTTATCTTAGTAAGGACTTCATAAATTTGAGGGAGAGACATAACAAAAGTAAAGAGAGGAAGACTATGAACACATTTATCACACATCACTATGGATCAGAAGTTGTGCTAGGTGTTTTGTAGATGTCCTGTTACACAATTTTACATAATCCTTATTATGTAAGATATATGCATTATGTATTATTAATTAGTAATTGATAAAACTGAGCAATTGACAATTATCTAAGTCCATGCAGTTAGTAAACAGGAATTTTACCAAAATCTGACTTTAAAACTGTTGTTTGAATTGCACTGCACTGACCCTCTAAAGATACACCTAATGGAAAATTACCATTAAGTCCTTTCTTACCACTTATTGACAATGAGAAACATGATCTCTATATAGATCTGAAAACTCTTAAAGAAGTTGGAGAAAACTGCTGTCTTAGACATGTCAGCTGCCATGGCCCAGCAGAATTGTCATAAAAAGGAATATTGATTATTCAAATGCTAAGAGAATAAAGTGGATCAAGAGTTCAAATTTAATTAAAAAACATATTTTCATCCCTGGCAATCTAATTTGCATTCTTGAACTTCATTTTTTAATAACATAAATAGAATGTCAGATAACATGACAAAGACATAAAGGAGAGTCATAGAATGAGATAAATTATCTGTCTTTGTTTTCTTTATAAACGTCATAAACCAGCTCCAAAATTTTCATTTCTTGGTAAATAACACTCCACCTGGATTTTTGAGGCACTGTTTATAAACAAAATCTTCGTTCAAATAACAGCTTCTTCTATATGAAATTTTCTATGTAAGTCAAACGAATTTTCTCCCCAGAGACAGCTCTTGTCCCAGCAAAACCTAAGCCCTAAATTCTAAGAGATTAATCAAATTGCATCAATTTGAGACACTCAGAATTAGACTTTCCAGAGAAAAATGTATACATTGGTATTCACAAATGTATTTAATAAACCCAATATCATAGTACATTTCAGCTGAAACTTTAAGATGTTGTTGAAGATGTTATGTTCAATGTACATTTACATCATAGAATGTTTTCCATAAAACCAATATATTCCAATAAATATATCATGAAAATAAGTATACAATCTATTGTACAAATCTGTGAGTTTTAAGAATGCTTTGTACATCGGTTTAATACATTGATTGTATTGTCCAAAAACCAACCAACCGAAAAAGATGTTCAAGAGTTTTCAAGTGTGGCAGCATTTTTCTGCATTTGATTAAATGAGAGATGGAAATGTCTCACCCATATTGCATTTCAAACTAAAAGCATAATCCAGGGATTGAATTTATTATCAGAGCTTAATGAACTCCTTGTAAACTAATCTTTGTCTAATCAAAGGATTAGAAGCTATTAATTATATCACAAATTAGCAATATATTAACTTTGTCATTAAAAGTTAGCCCTGAAACAGATGAGTGAATGTTGTTTATTTTTCAAAGACATAAAATATTAAACTGATAGTAGACAATATGTTCCTTTCTCTCAAAGTTAACTTTATATTTCATACTATTCTAAGCCCTAATCATCTCAGGATACTACAAATAGGTCTTTTGCCACCACCAGCTTCATTCTAGTGAAACTTGATTTTTATAGATGAGTTTCAAAAAATCTATATAAATAATTTTTTTGAATATTTGGGATCCCTTCATACATGGGTATATTGATATCACTGGGAACACTGAATGGCTCTACTTCTGTTGGACTCTTCCTATACTCTACGTTAAATTCAAGTTCCCTATCATTTTTTGTTTTTAACAAATGCACTAATTCAGTGTGTTCTGTGGAGCAGTAGCATCTCCATTAGCAAGGAGTTCATTAGAAATGCAGACCCAGGCCTATCTTTAAACTATTAACCCAAATCTACAGTTTAACCAAATCCTCAGATGATCCACATATACCTTAAAGAACAAAGAGTCAATTATTATATAATCATTCTTCAAGTTTTTAACTATCTCTTGCTGACAGCAAACTCAGAACCAGTGGAAGAGTGTACAGCATCATATGGTGGGCAATGAGGGGACTTAAAACAATAAACAGAGTTTCTAGACTCTTATTCACTCTTTGGGTATTCAGATATTGGTTTAGTATCTCATTGCACTGTGTGATAGTCTGATATAAAAAATTAATTATGTTTAGATCTTGATGATTGCATCTCAGACATCACAGTTGACAGATGAAACCCGTGGAAGCTAATGTGGCAGAATGGACAGACATTATTTGTAATCAGTGAAAAATGATTTTGAATTTGTAATCAGTGTTGTTTAATAGCACTGTGACAGTGGATAAGCTCATTAATCTCCTGGAGTCACAGATTCTTTTTCTGAAAAGAAGGAAGAAGTGAACAGCATCAGCTCTTGAAGGCCAGTCTCAAACCCTTGCTTCATGTCTCAGCAAAGAAGAATCTTCCTCAAGTCACATCCCTCTCTAGTTGCTCACACAATGATGCCCTTTGACTCCCTCATCTCCTCCAGAGAAAAGTATCTGCTTTTTTTTTTCATTTATTTCACTTTAAGTTCTGGGATACGTGTGCAGAACACGCAAGTTTTTTACATAGGTATACACGTGCCATGGTTGTTTGCTGCACCTATCAACCTGTCGTCAAGGTTTTAAGCTTCACATACATTAGGTATTTGTCCTAAGCTCTCCCTCCCCTTTCCCCCACCTCCCAACAGCCCCAGTGTGTGATGTTCCCCTCCTTGTGTCCATGTGTTCTCATTGTTCAGCTCCCACTTAAAAGTGAGAACATGCGGTGTTTGGTTTCCTGTTCCTGTGTTTGCTGAGGATGAGGGTTTCCAGCTTCATCCATGTCCCTGTAAAGGACACGAACTCATCCTTTTTCATGGCTGCATAGTATTCCATTGTGTATATGTGCCACATTTTTTTTAATCCAGTCTGTCATTGATGGGCATTTGGGTTGGCTCGAAGTCTTTGCTATTGTAAATAGTGTTGCAATAAACATATACGTTCATGTGTCTTTATAGTAGAATGATTTATAATCCTTTGGGTATATACCAAGTAATGGGATTGCTAGGTCAAATAGTATTTCTGGTTCTGGATCCTTGAGGAATAGCCACACTGTGTTCCACAATGGTTGAACTAATTTACACTCCCACCAACAGCGTAAAAGCATCCTTATTTCTCCACATCCTCGTCAGCATCTGTTGATTCCAGACTTTTTCATGATTGACATTCTAACTGGTGTGAGATGGTGTCTCATTGTGGCTTTGATTTGCATTTCTCTAATGACGAGTGATGAGTTTTTTTTCATGTTTGTTGGCCGCATAATTGTCTTCTTTAGGGAAATGTCTGTTCATATCCTTGGTCCAATTTTTGATTTTTTGTTTTGTTTTGTTTTTTTCTCGTAAATCTGTTCAAGTTCCTTGTAGGTTCTGGATATTAGCCCTTTGTTAGATGGATAAGTTGAAAAAAATTTCTCCCATTTTATAGGTTGCCTGTTTACTCTGATGCTAGTTTCTTTTGCTAAGCAGAAGCTCTTTAGTTTAATTAGATTCCATTTGTCAATTTTGGCTTTTGTTGCAATTGCTTTTGGTGTTTTAGTCATGAAGTCTTTGCCCATGTGTATGTTCTAAACAGAATTGCCTAGGTTTTATCTAGGGTTTTTACAGTTTTAAGTTTTACATTTAAGTCTTTAATCCATCTTGAGTTAATTTTTGTATAATGTGTAAGGAAGGGTTCTAATTTCTGTTTTCTGCATGTGGCTATCCAGTTTTCCCAGCACTATTTATTAAATATGGAATCCTTTCCCCATTGCTTGTTTTTGTCAGTTTGTCAAAGATCAGATTGTTGTAGATGTGTGCTGTTATTTCTGAGGCTTCTGTTCTGCTCCATTGGTCTATATATCTCTTTTGGTACCAGTACCATGCTGTTTTTGTTACTGTAGTCTTGTAGTATAGTTTGAAGTCAGGTAGCGTGATGCCTCCAGCTTTGTTCCTTTTTCTTAGGATTGTCTTGGCTACAGGGACTCTTTTTCAGTTCCATATGAAATTTAGAGGTTTTTTTTGTTTTTGTTTTTGTTTTTTTCCTAGTTCTGTGAAGAAAGTTAATGGTAGCTTGATGGGAATAGCATTGGATCTATAAATTACTTTGGGTACTATGGTCATTTCCACAATATTGATTCTTCCTATCCATGAATATGGAAAGTTTATCCATTTGTTTGTGTCCTCTCTTATTTCCTTGAGCAGTGGTTTATAGTTCTCCTTGAAGACAACCTTCATGTTCCTTGTAAGTTGTATTTCTAGGTATTTTATTTTCTATGTAGCAATTGTGAATGGAAATTCTCTCATGATTTGGCCCTCTGCCTGTCTATTATTATTGTATAGGAATGTTTGTGATTTTTGCACATTGATTTTGTATCATGAGACTTTGCTGAAATTGTTTATCAGCTTAAGGAGTTTTTGGGCTGAGACAGTGGGGTTTTCTAAATATACAATCATGTTGTCTTCAAACAGAAACAATTTGGCTCCCTCTCTTCCTATTTGAATACCTTTTATTTCTTTCTCTTGCCTGATTGCTCTGATCAGAACTTCCAATACCATGTTGAATAGGAGTGGTGAGAGAGGGCATCCTTGTCTTGTGCCTATTTTCAAAGGGAATGTTTCCAGTTTTTGCTCATTCAGTGTGATATTGGCTGCGGGTTTGTCATAAATGGCTTTTATCATTTTGAGATACATTCCATCAATACCTAGTTTATTGGGAGTTTTTAGCATGAATAGGTGTTGAATTTTTATCGAAGGTCTTTTCTGCATCTATTGAGATAATCATGTAGTTTTTGTCATTGGTTCTGTTCATGTGATGGATTACATTTTTTGATTTGTGTACGTTGAACCAGCCTTGCATCCCAGGTATGAAGCAGACTTGATTGTGGTCGATAAGCTTTTTGATGTGCTGCTGGATTTGCTTTACCAGTATTTTATTGAGAATTTTCACATTGATGTTCATCAGTGATATTGGCCTGGCATTTTCTCTCCTTTTTTGTGTGTCTCTGCCAGGTTTTGGAATCAGAATGATGCTGGCCTCATAAAATGAGTTAGGGAGGATTCCCTCTTTTTCTATTCATTGGAATAGTTTCAGAAGGAACAGTACCAGCCCCTCTTTGTACCTCTGGTAGAATTCAGCTGTGAATCCATCTGATCCTGGGCCTTTTTTTTTGGTTGGTAGGCTATTACTGCCTCTATGTCAGAACTTGTTATTGGTCTATTCATGGATTTGACTTCTTCCTGGTTTATTCTTGGGAAGGTGTATGTGTCCAGGAATTTATCCATTTCTTCTAGGCTTTCTAGTTTATTTGCATAGAGGTGTTTATAGTATTCTCTGATGGTAGTTGGTATTTCTGTGGGATCAGTGGTGATATCCCCTTTATCATTTTTTACGTGTCTATTTGATTTTCTCTTTTCTTCTTTGTCTGGCTAGCAGTCTGTCTATTTTCTTAATGTTTTCAAAAAACCAGCTCCTGCATTCATTGATTTTTTTGCAGGTTTTTTCATGTCTCTGTCACTTTCAGTTCTGCTCTTAGTTATTTCTTATCTTCTGCTAGCTTTTGAATTTGTTTGCTCCTGCTTCTCTAGTTCTTTTAACCGTGATATTAGGGTGTCGATTTTAATATTTTCCACTTTCTGATGTGGACATTTAATGCTATAAATTTCCCTCTAAACACTGCTTTAGCTGTGTCCCAGAGATTCTGGCATGTTGTGTCTTTGTTCTCTTTGGTTTCAAAGAACTTATTTATATCTGCCTTAATTTTGTTATTTACCCAGTAGTCATTCAGGAGCAGGTTGTTCAGTTTCCATGTAGTTGTGTGGTTTTGAGTGAGTTTCTTAATCCTGAGTTCTAATTTGATTGCACTGTGGTCTGAGAGTCTGTTTATGATTTCTGTTCTTTTGCATTTGCTTAGTAGTGTTTTACTTCCAATTATGTGGTCGATTTTAGAATAAGTGCTATATGATGCTGAAAAGAATATATATTCTGTTGATTTGGGATGGAGAGTTCTGTGGATGTCTGTTAAGTCCACTTGGTCCAGAGCTGAGTTCAAGTCCTGAACAACCTTGTTAATTTTCTATCTTGTTGATCTGTCGAATATTGACAGTGGGGTTTTAAAATATCCCACTATTATTGTGTGGGAGTCTAAGTCTCTTTGTAGGTCTCTAATAACTGGTTTTATGAATCTGTGTGCTCCTGTATTGGGTGCATATACATTTATGATCATTAGCTCTTCTTGTTGCATTGATCCCTTTATCAATAGGTAATGCTCTTATTTGTCTTTTTTGGTCTTTGTTGGTATAAAGTCAGTTTTAGCAGAGACTAGAATTGCAACCTTGTTTTTTATTTTCTATTTGCTTGGTAAATATTCCTCCATCCCTTTATTTTGAGCCTATGTCTGTCTTTACACGTGTGATGGGTCTCCTGAATACAGCACACCAATGGGTCTTCAGTATTTATCCAATTTGACAGTCTTTGTCTTTTAATTGTGGCATTTAGCCCATTTACATTTAAGGTTGATATTGCTATATGTGAATCTGATCCTGTTATGACGCTAGCTGGTTATTTTGCACATTAGTTGATGCCATTTCTTCGTAGTGTCTTTGGACTTTGTATTTGGGTGTGTTTTTGCAGTGGTTGGTACCGTTTTTTCCTTTCCATGTTTAGTGCTTCCTTCAGGAGCTCTTGTAAGGCATGCTTGTGGTGACAGCATCTGTCAGCATTTGCTTGTCTGTAAATAATTTTATTTCTTCTTCACTTATGAAACTTAGATGACTGGATATGAAATTCAGGGTTGAAAATTCTTTAAGAATGTTGAATAGTGACCCCCACTCTCTTTTGGCTTGTAGGGTTTCTGCAGAGAGATCCACTGTTAGTCTGATGGCCTTCACTTTTAGGTAACCTGACCTTTCTCTCTGGTTGTCCTTAACATTTTTTCCTCTGTTTCAACCTTGGAGAATCTGACAATTATGTGTCTTGTGGTTGCTCTTCTCAAGGAATATATTAGTGGTGTTCTCTATATTTCCTGAATTTGAATCTTGGCCTGTCTTGCTAGGTTGGGGAAGTTCTGGATAATATCCTGAAGTGTGTTTTCCAACTTGATTCCATTCTCCCTGTCACTTTCAGCGGCCCCAGTCAATCGTAGGTTTGGTCTCTTCACATAGTCCTAAATTTCTTGGAGGTTTTGTTGGTTCCTTTTCGTTTTTTTTTTTTTTTTTCCTAATCTTGTCTTCACACCTCATTTTAGTAAGTTGATCTTCAGTCTCTGATAGCCTTTCTTCTGCTTGATTGATTTGGCTGTTGATACTTGTATATGCTTCATGAAGTTCTCATGCTGTGTTTTTCAGCTCCATCAGGTCATTTATGTTCTTCTCTAAACTGGTGATTCTACTTAGCAGTTCCTGTAACCTTTTGTCAAGGTTCTTAGCTTCCTTGCATTGGGTTAGAACATGCTCCTTTAGCTCAGAGGAGTTTATTACCCATCTTCTGAAGCCTATTTCTGACAATTTGTCAGACTCATTCTCTGTCCACTTTTGTGTCCTTGCTGGAGAGGAGTGTGATCATTTGGAGAAGAGGAGGCATTCTGTTTTTTTGGAATTTTCAGCCTGTTTGTGCTGGTTTCCCCTCATCTTCATGGATTTATCTACTTTTGATCTTTGAGGTTGATAACCTTTCAATGGGGTTTCTGTGTGGGGGTTCCTTTTGTTGATGTTTTGTTATTGATTTCTGTTTGTTAGTTTTTCTTCTAACAGTCAGGCTTCCCTTATGCACGTCTGTTGCAGTTTGCTGGAGGTCCACTCCAGACCCTATTTACCTGGGTATCACCAAGGGAGGCTGCAGAACCGCAAAGATGGCTGCCTGGTCCTTCCTCTGGAAGCTTCATCCCAGATGGGGACTGGCCTGATTCCAGCCAGAGCTCTTCCTTCATGAGGTGTCTGTCGACCCCTGTGGGGAGGTGGCTCCCAGTCAGGAGGCACAGGAGTCAGGTACCCACTTAAGGAGGCAGTCTGTTACTTAGTGTGGAGCTCAAGTGCTGTGCTGGGAGACCCGCTGCTCTCTTCAGAGCTGGCAAGCAGGAATGTATAAGTCCACTGAAGCTGCACCCACAGCTGCCCCTTCCCCCAGATGCTTTATCCCAGTGAGATGAGAGTTTTATCTATAAGCCCCTGACTGGGGCTGCTGCCTTTCTTTCAGAGATGCCCTGCCCTGTGAGGAGGAATCTAGGGAGGCAGTCTGGCCACAGCCACTTTGCCGCACTGTGTTGTTTTCGACCCAGTCCAAACCTTCCAGTCTCAGCGCCGTCAAGGGAAAACCGCCTACTCAAGCCTCAGTAACGGTGGACGCCCCTCCCTTCACCAAGCTCTAGTGTTCCCGGCCAACTTCAGACTGCTGTGCTGGCAGCAAGAATTTCATGCCAGTGTTTCTTAGCCTGCTGGGCTCCTTAGGAATGGGACCCACTGAGTGAGACCACTTGGCTCCTTGGCCTCAGACTCCTTTCCAGGGGAGTGACTGGTTCTGTCTCATGGGGTTCCAGGTGCCACTGGGCTATGCAGGGAGAAAAAAAATGACTGCAGGTAACTCAGTGTCCGCCCAAACAGTTGCCCAGTTTTGTGCTTGAAATCTAGGACCCCAGTGGTGTAGGCACATTAAGAAATCTCTGGGTCTGTGGACTTCAAAAACTGGGAAAAGCGTAGTACTGGGGGGACCGGGTAGCACAGTCCCTCATGGGCTTCCCTTGGCTGGGAAAGAGAAGGTCCCCTGCCCCTTGCACTTCCAGGGTGAGGGGACGCCCCACCCTGCTTCTGCTTGCTCTCCATGGGCTGCACCCACTCTCTAACCACTCCCAATGAGATGAAGAGGGCACCACCGTTGGAAATGCAGAAATCACCTGCCTTCTGCATGGGTCTCAGAACTGCAGACCAGAGCTGTTCCTTTTCCGCCATCTTTCCAGCGCCAACCAACTCTCTGCTTTTTTTTTTTCTCCCCCAACTCTTTGCTTTTAAAGTATGCATGTGATCAGGATAGACTCACTAGATAATTTCTTTATTTTCGAGTCAATGATACCATATACATAACTTAATAACAGGAGTAAAGTATATCAGGTTCACAGATCCAAGAATTATGTAGGCTGTGTACACAAGGGAGATGGGAAATCTTCAGGGAGAACTTAGAATCCTGCCTAACATACCTGGTGAAAGATACAAATTTCTCACAAACTGTATAACATACAAACTGTGAAATTCTAAAACTTCTTGAAGGAAAAATATAGGAGAAAATCTTCCCAATCTTCGGGGAGGCAAAGATTTCTAAGGCAAGGATACACTAAAATACTAACCTTAAATTTAAAAAATAAAAAATTTGACTTTATTAATAAATACGTTTGACTTTAATGATTTTAAAATTATTAAAGTTTTTAATTTCTGCTTGTTGGGAGACATTAAGAAAAATAAAAAGACAAGCTAGAAGCTAGAAAATTATATTCATAGTATACCTGACAAAGGCCATGTATTAAAAATACATAAAAAACTCATGATTCAATAATAAAAGAATGTGAAATTATACTCACATAAAACATACAGATGTCCAATAAGTACATGAAAAGATGCTAAAATTGAAGATTTATAGTAATCATTTTGAAAGGTGACTGAATATGCCAGCTCCAAATATTCCATTTTGGCATAAGAATCATTTTGAGTTAAGGGCACTTAAGAAAATGGCAGATGCAAGAAGAGCAATCTGATCTTCCTTTTTCTTCTTGAAAGCAAGAGATGAAAATCCCATGTGAAAGATAGTATCCCTATATCAGGAGGAAGAAAGATACGCTTATCACCAAAGATGGGGAGTCAAGGCCAAGGAAAATCTGCACAAAGCAACCTTGGTAAATTAACCCTCAATATCTCTAGTCATTTCTCTATAATTGAATATCCTAGCCCATGTCCCTGTGTTTTGTCAGGTTTTCACAATTTGCTACTCTTTTTCCAATTTAGTATGTAAACATTCAGGTTTAACTGCTTCTTTGGCTCTTCATTTTCCTATGGGTACTCCCACATACATGTAAAATTCTGTACATTTTAATAGATTTTCTTCAGAGAGTTTTTTTCCTGTTAATCTGTTTTATGCCAACTAATTCCTCTCCCCTACTTGGAGACCCTAAGAGGGTGGAAGTAAAATTTTCCTCCTTTAGAATGTCATGATGATCCTTACCACATGCCCACAAAAAGTCTAACATGAAAAACACTGACAATACAGTGTCATCAAGGATGTGGAATAACTGGAACTCTCTTGCATCACAGATGGGGATACAAAACAGTGCAACCACTGATTGACAATTTTTTATAGAGAAAAATATACTCTTACGGAGTGACGCAGCAATCCCATTTCTACACATTTACCCAAGAAAACCAAAAACAAGATTTAAAAAAGAGTTTGTTAGCTTTATTTACAGTAGCCCAAACTAAGAGCAACTCAAATATTCATTAACAGGTTAATGAGTATATTAGTTTACAATTGCTGCATAAAAGTTACCCCAAACTCTGATGTAAAGCAGTATCTATCCATATATCATGTTATTGTTCTGTAGGTCAAAAGTCCAGACAGACTTAGCTAAATTATTTGCTTAAGGTCTGACAAGGCCAAAATCAAGAATGGACTCTCATCTGAAGGGTCTGTGAAAGAATCTGCTTCCAAACTCATTCAAGTCGTTGATAAAATTCTGTTTTTTATAGTTGTAAGAATGAGGTTTTTCCTTCCTAGCTAGCTTTTGACTTTGGGTTGCTGTTGGTTCCTAAAAGCTACCCCGAGTCCATGGTATATGTCTACTCCTTTAAAGATAGCAATGGTAAGTACACCCCCCTTGTGTTTTAAATCTCTAACTTCTGCAAACCAGCCATTAAAAACCTTCATTTGAAGGACTCCTGTGCTTCCATTTGACTCTCCTTTTGCCATGGAATGCAACATAATTGTAAGAGTGATATCTCCTCATATGCCCAGGTTCCACTTACACTCAAAGAGGAGGGAATTTTTTACAAGAGAGAGGATCTTTGGGAGCCATTCTTAGAAGTCTGCCTATCACAATGAGTAAAGCAATGATAGATCTGTGTTGCTGAAATACTATTCAGTAATGAAAAAGAACAGACTACTGATACGTATAACAATGCTTAAACTGTAAAACAGTCTGCTCCATGAAAGAGACAAGACATAAAAAGGAGTACATGCTGTGTGATTCTATTTTTATGAAATGCTAAAAAGACAAATTAAGACAAATTTAACCTACAGTGACAGAACGGCAGTGTTTGCCTAGGGATGGTGGAAGAAGTTGACTCACATGGTGCATGACAGAACTCTTGAAATGAGAGGAATGCCCTTTATCTTGATGGGGTGGTGGCTACTACATATTTTATGTTTCATATTACATTTATAATTAATATTCATATTTCATTAAATTTATTTACAGTCATATGCTATTTACAAAAACATTTTTAAGAACACAAATTTTGGGGTGTAATTTGGCAGGTGCTAGAATAATGACCCAAAAAAATGTTCACCCCTAATCCCTGGAACATCAGAACAAGGTTAAAAGGACTTTGTAGATGTGATTAAGAAAAGGAGAGGACACTGAGATGGGCTGTTAGCCTGGATTATCCAGATGGGCCCCGTGTAGTCACAAGGTTCCTTAATGGAGAAGCTGTGAGAACAAATATAGAGCAACAAAATGATACCATGGAGACTCGAAGATGCTAGCTTTGAAGAAGCTTGCTTGGAAGACGTAAGAAGGATCCAAGAGTCAAAGAAGGTAGGGAGACTCTAGGAGCCAAAAAAGGAGGGAAATACATTATCTCCTAAAGCCTCCAGAAGGAACGCAGTATGCCAATACTTGATTTTAGTCCAGCAAACCCATTTTGAACTTCTCATCTCTAGAACTATTAGACAATAAATTTGTGTTGTTTTAGGTCACTAAGTGTGTGTTAATTTGTCACAATATCAATAGGAAACTAATTCAGTTAACTGACAATACCATTCACCTCTTCTGTTGCCATTGTTGTATGTTTATTATACATTTTAATACCTGAGAGTGCATCCTCTAAACATTTTCCTTTAAAAGTTTTATCTTAGTAATTTTTATTCCTATATTTTTAAGTTATAATTTAAGTTCTGGGATACATGTGCAGAACGTGCACGTTTGTTGCATAGGTATACACATGCCATGGTGGTTTGCTGCAATCATCAACCCATCATCTACATTAGGTATTTCTCCTAATGCTATACCTCCCCTAGCCCCCAACCCCTGACAGGCCCCAGTGTGTGATGTTCCCTTCCCTGTGTCCTTGTGTTCTCATTGTTCACCTCCCACCCATGAGTGAGAACATCTGGTGTTTGCTTTTCTGTTCTTGTGTTAGTTTGCTGAGAATGAGGATTTCCAGCTTCATCCATGTCCCTGCAAAGGATATGAACTCATCCTTTTTCATGGCTGCATAGCATTCTGCGGTGTATATATGCCACATTTTATTTATCCAGTCTGTCATTGATGGACATTTCGGTTGGTTCCAACTCTTTGCTATTGTGAATAGTGCCACAGTAAACATACGTGTGCATGTGTCTTTATAGTAGAATGATTTATGATCCTTTGGGATCATAATCCCAGTAATGGGATTGCTGGGTCAAATGGTATTTCTGGTTCTAGATCCTTGAGGAATCACCACACTGTGTTCCACAATGGTTGAACTAATTTACACTCCCACCAACAGTGTAAATGTGTTCCTATTTCTCCACATCCTCTCCAGCATCTGTTGTTTCCTGACTTTTTAATGATCACCATTAATGACTGTTAATGATCGCCAGTTAGGCATGAGATAGTGTCTCATTGTGGTTTTGATTTGCACTTCACTAATGACTAGTGATGATGAGCTTTTTTTCATGTTTTGGATCCATAAATGTCTTCTTTTGAGAAGTATCTGTTCATATCCTTTGCCCACTTTTTTTTTTCTTGTAAATTTGTTTAAGTTCTTTGTAGATTTTGGATGTTAGCTCTTTGTTAAATGGATAGATTGCAAAAATTTTCTCCCATTCTGTAGGTTGCCTGTTCACTCTGCACAGCAAAAGAAACTATTCCTATTTTTTACAGATAAACTTTATAAATATTTTAGAAAGTCAATATTAACATGACTATTTTAATTGAGATGGCATTAGAGGAGAAAAATCTGTCTTTACTGTTGAATGTTCATAGAATAGTTTTCATTTAATCAAGTCTTCCTTCATGTTAATCAGTGAGGTTTTATAGTTTAATTTTACTTGATATTTTCAAGTTACATTACTTTTCTTTTTTCTTTTTCCTTTTTTTTTTTTTTTTTGAGATAGAGTCCAGTGGTGCAATCTCATCTCTCTGCAATCTCTGCCTCATGGGTTCAAGTGATTCTCCTGCCTCAGACTCCTGAGTCTGTGAAAGAATCTGCTTCCAGGTTCATTCAAGTCATTGGTAAAATTCTGTTTTTTGTAGTTGCAGGAATGAAGATTTTTTCCTTGCTAGCTAGGTTTCAACTTCAGGTTGCTGCTGGTTGTCTCCTGAGTAGCTGGGATTACAGGCATGTGCCACAATGCCTGGCTAATTTTTGTATTTTTAGTAGAGACGGGGTTTCATCATGTTGGTCAGGCTGGTCTCAAACTCCTGACCTCGTGATCAGTCCGCCTTGGCCTCCCAAAGTGCTGGGCCCTCATTAAGTTCCATTCTAATGTTATAGATGTTAATAGCATCTCTCCAGATTGCACAGTATGTAATATCCTGAATGTACCATTTTATATTTTGCCATTTAGACATTTGAGTTGCTTTCATTGTTTTGTTAGTACAAATTATACTGCTATTTGTATCTTTGTACTTTTTAATGTGCCAGCTTTTCCCTAAGGTAGTAAAATTTTGTTCTATTTTAAATTTTAATAGAAACTGCCAAATCACTTATAAATTATTCTTTCTTCCACCTGAGACAGTATTTAATATATCAAAATATTATCAGTATTTTAAATTTATTGTCAGTCTGATGGAGTTTTACCTTGATTTTTTCTTATTACTAGCTTAGGTTGACATATCTTTATATTGTTGCTAGCTACTCATATGACCTTTTCTAAGAGTGGTTTGTCATTTTTCTGGTGGGTTTTTCATCATTTTCTTAGTGTTTAGTTTATTTAACAAAACACACTGTGGTTATTATATGCCAGGTACTGTTCTAACAGCTTGAAAATTATGAACTTAATAAACCTTATAACAACTCTATGAGGTGGGTACTATTATTATTTCTATTCTGCAAAATGCAGAGACTGAGCCTAGAGAAGTTGAAACACTTTCTCAAGGTTATACAGCTGGTAAGTAGCTGAACTGGGATTCAAACTCCTGTGGGTGGCTCCAAAGTCTGTGCTCTCATTTACTATCTTATATGCAAAAGTTTTCTTTAAATCTATTCTGCATGTTCTCTGTTTTCTATATGACAGATATTTTTCACAGTATATTTGTTTTTGAAGATCATTTATGTTTTAACTTAGTCATATATTTAAATCACATATCAGTCTATTTAATTACATATGCCTATTTTGATTTAATCACACACCAGTCTACATAGTGTTTTATTTAAGAAGGAATTTATCTACTGAAAGTCAAAGATTTAGATTTTCTTCAATATTTTCACCGAATTTTTCAGTTTTGCTATTTATATTTAGGTCTTTAATCATCCTCTTGAATAGTGTGACATATATTGATTTTTCTATGTATACTTTGTAATCAACCAGTTTGGAGACCGATAGAATAGCTTTTCAGTTGATTATTTTTGTTTCCCAGTGAAGACAATTATTTTATCTGCAATGTTAATTTGTGATCTCATTTCTACTACATTTTCTTTTTTAATGCATTTTATGGAACTTTTGGAATACTACTGAATAATATTAGTGACAGTATATTCTTCCTTATTGCTGGACATATTGAAAAATGTTTTCAGTGATTCAACATCAAGTATAAAGCCATGTGATAGTCTTTATTAAAATAAATGCAGTGGTTCATTTAGTTGAACAAAAGTAAAACATAATGTATATTCCTTTTAAATATAATTCTTGAGAATTTCTATTTACCTACATTGTTTTGCTGGTTCTAAGATGTGTTATTTACATGAATTTGGACAAGGTACATAACTATTCTGGACTCTTGTCTCATCTACAAAGTGAAAAATAATCTAGATCTACTGTATTAATATGAAAAATGAGAAAGTACTTTGTAATTGGAAAGTTGTACAAATGTTAGTTTGCATTATTATTACATGCTAACCATTCCAACTGTATTGTATGCTAATGCAGTTTGCTTAATAACCCAAAGAATTGAATCACTGAAGACAGGGTCTCAGCAGAGATGTTTTAAATCAGAGAATCTTTCCGAGCCATCCCTCAAACTCATATTATAGCCCATCTTATGTGGTGCTGACTCTGACCACAGGAGTGAGTAGGCAAGCCCTCAACAGTAGTTAGCATATGGTAAAATAGAGGGGTAAAGACTAAGCATATAGGAAGAGTAATACATCTTACTTTTTCTCTGCATGTTATCATATTGCAGGATGCATGCCATGTTCTTCCACTGATTCTTTGCATCCCATATTTCATCACTTTCACTTTGTGCAGACCTGCTTGTATTATGGCAATTTGCTCCTCCTACTCCTTCCTCAACCCCTTACTTGGTAGTTCCAGATCTTTCTTGATAAGAAGATCTATTCTTATATCTCTAATGGTGTTTTAATATTTAGATTAAGTCGTTTGATCTGTCGTTTTACTGTAGCAGTCTTTTGAAATTCCTATACATCCACTCTTTGAACGGCCTAGATTGTGCAGAAAAACCAGCCCTTGTACTAGAGGCTATAAAACAAGTCATGTTGCAGAGTTATAATCACCTGCCCGGTTCATCTAATCCTATTTTTTAAAAATAGTATGTACTTCGTGTTGTATTCTTAATCAGTATATATTTCTCTACATATTCAGATATCCCTGATGGTAAGAAGAGGATGCTAAGGTTGCACCAATCATGTATTCATTATCAAGCTGAACACTGCTTAGGAAAAAAAGGGAGAAAATACTTATTTTAGGACATCAAGTGTTTATTAGTAGGCCCATTTTTTTTGATATGTTCTAATGCCTTACATTCAAATAGAGAGATTCACATTAAAAGATGTGATTAACTATAAATATCTGTTCATTATCTGTGAAATAGAGTCTCTTATGTGTGTTTCCTGGGTTTCAATAGGTTCTTTAAAGTTCACTTTTAAGAAAGATGATTATTCATCATGCTGTTTTGTTCAAAGTACTAAAATTGTTCAAATATCCTCTGTAAAATGATTGCTTATTGTACGTGTTTGTTGTTCATGCAAGAATATTTGAGAGGGAGTGAGTGAGGGAGGGCAATGAGGTAAGAGAGGGAAGAAAGAGAAAGACAGGTCTTACCCAAGAAAAATCCCTTATAATAACATTGCTGCTATGTGGTCCATGAATGTCTTATTTCAAAGTCCAGCTACTTAGTGGTCACTCAAATATTTGTTAAATTATTGTACAAACTAATACATGCTATTTCCACTATAGAACACTGAAGAGAACAAGATAATTAAGAAACTGGATGAGTAATAGGATGAAACAGTACATTAAAGAGAAATTCTAGACTTGAATGAGACTGTAACTGAGGGGAAAAATCAGAATAGGAAAAAAAAAAATCAGGTGGTTTTAAATTTGTTTGCTAATTTCAATATTGTGCCACCATAACAATCTCTTTCGCAGGCCCCTTTTCATTGATTTCACTGTAGATTTACAAACTAATAAGACTGCCTTTGCTTTAGACAATTATCAGTTATATATGCCATTTATAATATAGTACATGATTATTTGAAGTTGTATTTATATGTACTAAATGTTGAGCTACCAGTATATCAGGATTTAAAAAATATAGTCAATCATGTGATAGTAGCTTCCTTGGATTAATATACTCTCAGGAAAAACATTACTGCAGTTTGTATTTCATTTTGACAAAACATATATTTTCTTGCAGTCATTGTGAAATAAATATCCAGGCTTTATATTTGTGAAAGTCTCTAAAGGTTGTAGTGTCAGGGAGATCTGTTGTAGAAAATGTCAACAGGAACATTCTTATATGTTCACTGACTTTCAGCAATTCTCAATTTCATGATCAAAATTTACCATTCTTCATCCCTTATTATAGAACACATGGCATATTCCATTTTAAGAAAGTTAAATGGGAGTCAAAATTCTTTCTTTCCACAAAGGTTTATTTATGACATGGAAAGTACAAAGTAATTGCAAAACAAGCTTTTGAAACACATGACACTACTCAGGTAATTTGTACATTTCTTATTGGCTCAACAAATATGTGTTAACTAGCTGTTAAGTTTTAGATGCTGTACTGGGCATTTTGAGTACAAAGTAAGTAAGATCCTGTCCAAAAGATATCCATAATAGGAGACAGGTAAATCACAATGATGAATAAGATAATAATTATATTAATATATGTTATAGTTTCCTTGTATTAAATATGTAAGTAAACTTAATATATAGAATTATATAGAATATTTAATAACTATTGAGAAAATACTTTGTGTCAGATACTATGATTATCCCCTTAATAAATGATGTAATTTAATCCTGATGATTCTGAAAGTTAGAAAATATCCACATTTTACTAATAAAAATGAGGCAGAACAACTTAAATTCCTTCTTGGCATTGAATGGCACAATGCAGGGGTTAAGTATGCGGACTCTAGTCACAGTGTATGGGTTCAAATCCCTACTCCATAACCATTTTATGCTGCAGAAGCCACATAGGTAAAGAAGGGATGATAAGAGAACTAGCCTCATAGGGTTAAGTACGAGGAATATGTAAGTCAGAACTTGCAATGTGCTTCAAGCAGGTCCTCCCATGTAGGACAAGCTAGTTGATATTATTTCTCTAACAAAAGGAACAGAAGCAATTGGGGTAAGTGAATGAAGCAAGAAGGATAATTACTGCGTAGAACAAAAGAGCTCTGAAAAGCTTAACTTTTCCTTGATCAGGTAAAGGAGTGGCTGATACATAGACAGGGGCAAAGTGAATAAGGGAAGCATATATTGTACAGGAAATTGGCTGGGGTAACATGTTACAAGGCCAGCATGTGATTAGACTGTGACTTTTCATTTGTACTTTCCACTATTCAGATAGAAATAGCACTAAATGTGGATGACAGAGAAGCACAGAAAAAAGAAAACCAATTCTATTTTGCTAACTCTTCTTATTTTTTTAATTCCAGAAACATTGCCTTCACTTTTATTATCAGAAAAACTGCCTGTAGTTTATATTCTGTGCTCACTACAAACAGTAGTCATGGAATCTAAGATTTCTGATGTATCTTATGGCTTTTTATGCACAAAGAAAGATTCTAATAGTTTTTTTTTCCCCAGTAAATCAATTGACAAGTGACTGTTTTATAGTTCGTAATTGAAAGGTGAAACAAAAAGACACTTCGTTGAATTTTTTCAAACAGATATGGGATTGAAAAGATCAACGCAGTTTTAATCTTCTAGGCCACTGACCCTATGGTGGCAGTATCTTGAGTAAAGAATTATACAGAGAGAAGAGTATGGGTTTTGGAGCCAGACAGATCTGGATTCAAATTGGCCTCTGATATTTTCCTGCTGTGTGCTCTCGAGAAAGTTGATGAACCTCTTTGGTTTTTGATATTCTCATTTGTAGAATGGGGATATTCATTCCCGTAGTTGGTTAGAAGGTTGAATTGATGTGTGCATTTAAGTCATCCAGATCAGTGATCGTCAAGTAGCTTTTGCTTCATACATGCTAGTTTCCTTCACCATCTTCCAATTCTTAGGATGGGATTTGTTTCTGTACAATAACTCAAAAATATTTTCAGATGATAACAGCAAAGCAGAACATTACAGTATCATAGGAAAAATTAAAAATAGTACAATAATTTTTTTCTTTCTTTTTTTTTTTTTTTTTTTCAGACAGAGTCTCTGCTCTGTCGCCCAGACTGGAATGCACTAGGGCAACCACAGCTCACTACAGCCTTGAACTCCTGGGCCCAAGCGATCCTCCTGCCTCAGCATCCTGAGTGCAGGCATTGCCACCACACCCAGCTAATTCTTAACTCTTTGTAAAGACAAGGTTTCACTATGTTGCCCAGGCTGGTTTCAAACTCCTGGCCTCAAGTGATCACCTCACCTGGCCTCTGAAAGAGGTGGGATTTCAAGAGTGAGCTACTGCACTTGGTCATTAATTCATTTTCTTATATTCAGTCAAATTTAATTGACCATCATATATGTGTGTATATACATGTGTGTGTGGAAATACAGATGCAGCGACAGAGAGGGAGGAGGAGGAGAAGGAAAAGAAGTAGTTTCTATGAGTTAAATCATTAGAAAAGTAAGATATCAAATTTTAGAACAGTATCAAAGTATAGTCATAACTAAGTATACCTATCCATCATTAGTACATCTTTAAAGAAATATAAAGTCATGACAACTTTATATTTGACTCTATGCCTTACTGCAATAGGAGTATCTAAATAATCCAGATAATCCAACATGCCTAGACTGTCTGGTTTTCCAAGCCTTCCATAATCCTGGCTTTATTTTGCTGATGGTTCTTCATGCCCACTCATCTATAATATGTACTTTTTGCTCAAATAGTTTCACCCTGTCATAATCCTACAAATGTGCCAAAATTTGTATTGATTCTGTTTATTAAAACGTTTCACTTTTGTAACCTGAAACAACTTATCTTTTCTGTTTACCAAAATTTAATCTGCTAGCAAAATCAAGCTTAATATATACAAAAAATCATGTTAAATTATTTTCAACATACAGTTTCTCAAATATTTATCCAGGGTAATTTTTTTTTTTACTAACATAGAGAAGAAGAAGAACAAATCTCTTCCAATAGTCTATCAATACAAAGATCTAAGTAATAGTCTGGTTTTTATTTTTCTTTTTTATATCTGAGTTTCCAAATAAGTTTTTATCTCGGGTTTTTGGAGACAAAACTAATTTCGAATATCTGTTTGCTGTCCCCATAAACCATTAAAATATCCTAAAAACTCCATCATTACAGCACTTAAACTACCTTTCCCAGACAGTTTCTCATATCCAATAATGGCACAAAAATAATTTATTGGAACATGGGTCCTGATTTTGGTTTTGTAACATATGGTTATACATTTATATCACACAATACAGCACTTTAAAATAGATGGAACTTACATAATTTGCATAGACTTACATGCTTGCCAATATCCTCAGGCTCTTTTGTATTACCTCCTTTGTATATTAAAATTGCATTGTTTAGGAATCATACCTAGAGTTTATCTGGGATAGCACAGACCTCTGCTAGTTGCTTGCTGACTCACTAGATTGATTCTTTATCTGATTGGATGGAAAAACAGAATGAAGTTTCTATTAGAGCAAAGCTTCTTAAGGTCAATGATTTTATGAATATAAAATTAATAATATAAACCATTCTGAAAATGGCTGAAAATATCCAGCTGAAGTAACATAGAATAAAATAAAACATCGATTTCTGTTTCCATGTTTTTCCTGAAATGTATGCATTTTTGATCATCTTCTATAAACAATGAAAACAGTACTACTTTGTGCAAACTCTGAACTTTCTCCCCTCTGCACTAAGAAGTGATCACTTCAGTGTTCTCCAGGCTTCACACCAAATTGATAATACTCTATGCTTGCAGCAAAAAATGGTTCTCCTGCTTTCAGGGTTACATCAGAAATCTATCTTTCTCATTTCAAAAATAGTAAAAATATAGCCTAGAAAATTGCTTTGGAGGTGAAATAGCAAGACCTTTGTTTATGAGAAAAAGACCAAGTGTGTCATTCTCTTGCTCTGCCCTGGGCCAAACATGTTTATGTGCTGGAAGAATCCTCTTCTTACCTAAAAATGTACAGCTTTGTACATGTGCCCAATTTAATATTCCCTTGGGTTACAGCTGCCTCTACATGCTCAATTGGACTGTTTTCACTCAACTGCTTCCTGTTATTTATATATATTTCTAAAAGCCAACACAGTTTGTGCATAATGTTAAAGTCTAATGGAACATTCATGTTTTATATTATATAAATTTGCTTATAATTTTCTCTACATCAGTGGTATCTCTCCTGATGGGGATGGATTCCCCAAATTTCAAAGATATCATTTTTAAAAGGAAAATATTTGTTTGAACTCAGACTAGGAACTCAAAGACAAGATGTTTCTGTATGAAATAAGAAAGCGATTTGGAAAATTTCCTCCCAAGCGTGATTCCATGACTTTTTCTATTTAAGATCTATAGGAGGACTTGTCATTGATCTGAATTAGGAAAATGATTACTTGAATGTAGAAAAAAAAATGTCACTTGTTAAAATTCATGTTTCATATAAAAAATTTATATTTTTTTCTTGTAGGGGTTAGAGCTCTATGATTATACTGGGGTAGACATTATATTGTAAACAGTATTAGTCAATTTAGTTGAACCAATTTATTATGAAAAGTCAATGACTCTTTCCTTCCTGTTGGAGAAACAAAAACTTCTTGAAGTTCTATACTGAGAACAAGCTTTTCTATGTCCTGTCTGAATTGTAGAGATTTATATGAAACAGTTATTCCCAGCAGATACAAGTAAAGTATATGGTTTACAAACCTGGAGGCAAGTTTTAAAATACATGGTCCTGGCCATATATTTAAATTTTATCCTAATTTTATCCAATTGGTTTAAAATGACTGATTATCCTAGTTGACTGGAAAGAGAGCTCTTTTATTTTGTTTTACTATTTAGGACTCAAAGCCTTGCTCTGTCACCTAGGCTTGAGTGAAGTGGTGCAATCTTGGCTCACTGCAACCTCCGCCTCCTGGGTTCAAGGGAGCCTCATGCCTCCACCTCATGAGTAGCTGGGACTACAGGTGCATGCCACCATGCCGGGCTAATTTTTTGTATTTTTAGTTTCACCGTGTTGACCAGGCTGGTTTCAAACTCCTAATCTCAAGTGATCTGCCCACCTAGGGCTCCCAAAGTGTTAGGACTACAGGCATGAACCACCGCACCTGGCTGAGAGCTGCTTCTTTTAAAATGACTAATAAGGCATGAATAGACAGATTGTCCCAAAATTTAAACCAGGCAGCAAGTCGTAATAAAATGCAAGTTTTCACTTCAACTAGAAACAAATGGTAGGGAAGCAAAAGTGATGAGCTTCTAGAGGTTGTTCCAAGGTTTACAGGAAAGGAAGATGCTTCGGGAAGCAAAAGAAGAAAATATCTAGTTTCTTTTTCACCAAATTTTAAGATTACATGGAAGATACAATAACAAGTTCAACCCACTCAAAAGCACATCAACATTTATCTATTTAATATCTACTATGTACATGCAGTATCTGAAATCAAAGCAAAATAAAACAACTAGTTGTAAGACCCATAAACTGCTTAACAGTAGGCAGTGCCCTTTTATCCTCAGCCTACAGTTGAAAAAATTGATGCCTTTTCCGCCAGGAGATAATAGGGCTAGGTGTTCCAGTGTTAGAGAAACGATGGAAGTCAGAAATTTCATGTCCCCCTGCCTTTCTTCTGCCATCTGTAGCTTATGGGACTGTAAGGTTTTCCCCAGAAGTTCCCATTGCTCTAACCAATTGATGATGGAGGTTAACAGTGGAATAAAGACACTATTCATATATTTCCCCATTTTGTGAGATTGACAATCTTATTAAATAGAGATTTGTCAGATATCTAGGTAAATATTTGTGTTACTGAATTGACTTTGGGTAACTCTACAATACAAGACTTACTTATGTTACAGAGTATGCAAATATATTTAATGTTAACTATATTAAAACTTATTTTCTTAGCTTTAATTGTATGAAAAAGGATTTAGAAATAAATTCCCCCTCCCCAAATTGTACATAAGTATAATAAAAATCAGCAAAGAAGTTAAATTAAAAATATGTCTATAAAGAAAGAAACCACATTTTTTGGCCAACTTATCGCTTCCTATAGTGTACAGGGAACAACGTTTACTTTTATCATCATGAACACTGACAAAATATCCCTCTGAGTTCTGGGATGTAAGGGACTCTCTTGAAGACTTTGTTAGAAACAAGTCCAGGCGAAAACCTGTTCCAATACACAGTGACCCACAAGGTCACTGACTGTTTTTTAGAACACTTTGGCAAAAGGAATTCAAAAAATGCCTGCTGAATAACAAAAACAAAATGAAACAAAATAAACCATGAGTTATAGTTTGATAGCTAGTTTTGTCACATTCAAAAAAGTAAATGAATTCAATGATACATAAAATTACAATCATTTACTTGTTTTATAATTTAGAGTGTCAAAAGTGGTCAACATTCATGAAATTTATTGTTCAATGTGTCTAATTCTTGGAATCTAGATTTGTAGGTGCCCCTCCCCAAAAATTTCACGAACTAACATATATGGGTTGGAATCAGAATGGATTTACACATTTCATTCTTCCCATTTATAAAAGTAAAATATCTCTATGGCATATATTATCTTTTGTATGTATTAAATATTACATAAAAATTATTTAAGAATAAATTACATTCCATTTCCATAGGGAAATGTGGATACTTCATGCTCTTGAGAATCCAAACCAAGTATTAGAGTAAAATGAAAAGAAATAGAATTTGGTATCTTTAAAATTATATATAAACCTTATTTAAGGTCACAACATTATAAGGATCCCCTCATACATGATAGTTTATTTTGATTGAGAAAATATACAATACACAACTACTAGAAATGTATACTTCATTAATCACAGTGACATATATGAACATTTAAAAATATTTCGTACAATATTACAAATACAATTATATTTAAATTTTAAATTACATTTAAATCAGTGGACATCTGAACCCCTAGAATCACTGTTGTCAGTCTGAGGCCAAAGGTTGTGGATTGCAAATTTGAAAGCTTTGCTTCTGCTGCTGCAAGTGAGAAACTATAGTTGTTGGAGAAGATATTTCCTACCATTGCTTAGCACTTTATGGTTCCAAGACACTAAGTGAATGAATTTGGCCATGTACAGTGTTACTGTGGATTGAAGATGCATCAATACAAGTGCACATTCAAAAGAATAATAAAATCACAAAGAATATTTCTTTATTCCCCTCTTCTATGCAGCATGTAAGAGTAAACCATTATCTCCTTTTTTGACATTACTTCCTCTCCAGGCTTATAAAATACCATTTTAACTTGGTTTCCCTCCCACTTCACTTCTCTGAATCTCCTATCCATATTTCTCCCTACCTTGCTTTTTAATATTGGGGTTCTCAGGGCTAATCATGGGCCTTTCTTCTCATCTGTCTCTGCCATCACTGTGTATGTAATAACATAAAATCCATTGGATTTTTTGGAAGAAAACTGAAGCACCATTAAGTATAAACCTTTATTCAGAAGGCCAAGATGTGTTTGGGAGGAAGAGAAGAATTCTTATAATCTTTAGCAAAGAAGGCATCTGAAGTTCAACTGAGTTTCAGGAACAGTTGGTAAAATTGGTTCTCACACGAGAGGGATGGTTCTTGTAGTTTAATAGCCACTGGTTTGGTAATTTGAGCTTATTGAGAGGGTGGAAGGGACAGTTAGTGGGTAAGTTCAAATTCAAGAGTGGGTAGGAAAAAAGAGCTGCAGGTTCCAAGGGGATGCAATGGACACAGTAGAAAAATGGTAATCCTTCTAGGTGTCTTTCAATTTAATCATATTCCTACCAAGTACCAATATTTATTGCTTCCATTATACTTGTTTTCAGCTATTTGTGTTTATAATCACTTAATATGTGAGTAGACTATTATAATTTGGGTAGAAACTAATCTCTTACTGGGTTTTGCTCTGTAATATACTGTAATTAAATAAATAATTTTATCCCAAACACATTTTAAAATCACCTTGAAAGAAACAAGTTTTGTTCTAAAACAATATTCTTGTAAAATTGATATGCACCTTATATATGCCCAAAGCACTGGAAAATTATGACAGTTAATAGTCACCTGGTAAAAATAAATTATGAAAAGTAGTGTGTGTGTAGAAGTCAGATTGTAAGGACTCAAGTGAACTGTGTTTATTGAGGAAGTGCAGTAAGTATAGACATTTATGTCTGGCTGAGAAGAGAAAAAGATTAATAACTTAAGGAGTCAAATGGAAGTGTTTCTTAGAATAAAGGGGTATAGTCCTGTAATTAGGCAAAGGAAAAAGAGGTTGAAGGGTAGAATAGTTGATGGAGTGGTGTCTCAGCAGATATTGGAAGTGATGAGAGCAGGAACAGACTGATGGAACCCATATCAGGTGAGCTTCATCTTAGAAAGGCTGTCAGTAGAATCATTTTCTAAGAGTGAGAGAGGTAGGGGAGGGCAGTGAACCCTTGGGAAACTGAGTAGAATGGGGATAAGCAACAGATGTCCTTTTGAAGGTCCTCTTGAGAGTCACTAGTTCAAGCTGCATGTTGACTGCTAGCTCCTCTTAAATAAGGACCTGATTGAAGTAAACAGCAGGAACCTTTGTATGGTCCAGGAAAATAGCGTGCTAAGCAAATTAACAATCTAAGGGTGAAAATTTTGAACTCATACTATAATAAACATGGCAATAGACAATGATTACGTTCGTTTCGGCTGATTCTGTGGTTTGAAACACCTATGCAGGATCCTCACGATTCTAGGAAATATATATCCACTTTTCTCTATTTCTGTAAGCAGTGTATGTATTTCAAGATAGAGACTAAATTTCTTCAATGTTTGATAGCTCCCACTATGGCACATTAATCTCCCACCAATGAACACATACACTGACTTTTTATTATGTTTTAGCTTTTATTTAATGAGTTTAAAGTTATCACCTGGTGACTCAAAACTTAACATATGCATATCTACTTTCCACAACATATTGAGTAATATTCTAATAGCCGACCCAGGGATAATCTTTATGAATGTTACAGGTACTATAACTATCTTACTAAAGTTATGCATAACAGCATATTCAGTTATAGATATACTATCAATAGAATGCAGAAACATGATTCAGCATAACAATCACAGTTAATTCTGAAAGGATATAACATAAGAAATATCAGCACACTTGTCAGAAGGAACGATTATGACAAAAGACCAAGGCACAAATATGGTGAGGACGACTTAGGGGAGGGGGTGAAAGTGGATGCAAATTAAACTTTGGACCTCCTGTAATGTTCTGAGACATGGAGATTTTCTTTAAACTTCTGGATGTGAAGGGAGAATAGTAGACGTCCTTTAAGGTATCAGCCTAGCTCATTAGTACCCTTTAATTTATTAATAACTCTATGGAAACACAAACGAGAAGCTCCTAGAAACTCATGTTTATACCACATAACTTTAGCCCTATGTTCAACTTTATTGAACTCCTCATTGTACACTTGACCCAAGCTTCCCTCTCCTGGGTTTTTCTCCTCTGAGAGTCTGGAATTTAAAAATAAGAAATGCTCATTTAAGGTAAGCTAATTTTATTTGTAATTAATTTATTTTGAGATGGAATCTCACTCTATAGCCCAGGCTGGAGTACAGTGTCAGGATTTCGGCTCACTGCAACCTCCCCCACCAAGGTTCTAGGGATTCTCATGTCTCAGCCTCCTGAGTATGTGGGATTACAAGTGCCTGCCACCATACCTGGCTAATTTTTTTGTATTTTTTTTT
>NW_012102310.1:3421289-3426328 GCF_000951045.1 Mandrillus leucophaeus | reverse complement strand
AGAGACAGAGTTTCGCCATGTTGGCCAGGCTGGTCTCGAACTCCTGACCTCAAGTGATCCACCTGCCTTAGCCTCCCAAAGTGCTAGGATTACAGAAGTGAGCCACCACGCCTGGCCAAGTAAGCTAATTAAAAAAAAAAAAAATCCTTGATATGCGTTTCAGATAAGTCTCTCCATAGTCATAGATACAGGAATAAGAAAGGATTCAGTATTTGTTGTATGTGGTAAAACAGACAAAATGCACTATATTGTTTGCCTAAAAGGTAAGATTAATGCAATCCTAGCAAACATATGGCTGCTCTATGAGAAGTTTCCACTTCAGACCACTGAAAAATTCAGACTTGGCATTCTTACTGTGCTGCATATGCTTGTGCACACACACAACTGTTCTGAGTACAAATCATTTCACATAGGCATTTCGGAATGGATCACTGGAATGTTTTTGAGGAATGGATCCAATTTCTTGATGAGATGATCACCATTTATTGCTTTCACTGAATGCTAAATTGTAGAGACACAGGCTCAGCAGGATTAAACACCAAAATAGGCTTCAAATGAAATTCTTGACATATCTCTCCTTGGAGGCCATTAGGAGGACTAACAAGTATTTAACTTTTAGAAGAAGTGTTCAAAGCTGATGAATAACCAGGGAAGTGGATGAAGCAGAGTTGAGATAACGTAAAAAGTTTCAACATAATTTTTCCACAGTTCTTTAAAGTTTATGGTGAATAACTTTCATCTGTTAAGCTCATAATAGTATTAATAGTAATAGTATTAATAGTAAGTAATAGTATTAATTAATAGTAAAAAATACTGAAATAAATCCTAGGCAACAGCAAGACCCCCATCTCTACAAAAAATAAAAAAAGTTAGCCAAACACGGTGATACACACCAGTAGTCCCAGCTTAAGCAGTAGGATCCCTTGGGCTCAGTAGTTTGAGGTTGCAGTGGGCTATGTATGATTTCACCACTGCACCCAAGCCTGAGTGAAAGAGGGAGATCTTGTCTCTAAAACATTAAATGATAATAATATGGAAAAGTTTTAAATCAAAATGAGAATTTGGCTTTTTCCACTATGACTTTTTTATTGTAATAATAATAAATAAAAACAAATAGCATTTATTGAGACCTTAATATATACATGCCTGCAAGGCATCATATTGAATCCTTCCATTTTAATTTTGAAAATTTATTTAATTCTCACTATTTAGATAATAAACAATTACCCTATGATATACACAGATGTGAGAAGTAAGACCAGACCCAGGTTAAATAACTTGCCCGCACCCAACTCCTAAATGACACGGTTGAGATTTGAAGCAGTTTTCTGTCTGACCACAAAGCTCACATTCTCCTAACCACTCTGCAGTATTGCCATTATTCACTGTCCTACCTTCTAACAGTTAGAATTCAGTTTGATAAAAACATATACTATTGTGACCTCTATGTATGCCAAAGTTCTGCAAACTTCTCCAACTTCAATGTAACTTAATGAAGTAGAACAAATCAGTTTATCCATGTCATGTTCTATTCAGAATTCGTGGCATTCACTGTTGTTATCTTAGCTTTGTTTACTCTGTTGTTCTTACTGAAACTGCTTCTCATCTTCAGTTTTCAGCAGTGGTAAGATCAGTCTTTCTGAGGCCATGCTAGAAAAAAAAATTGGGAGGTAAGATACAGAAAGATGTATTTAAGGCACGTGATTTTTTTTTGCATCCTTTCTCTTCTACCTTCAAAGATAGAATCCAGCATACAGGGATTTTCCCCATCTGAAAAAAAAAAAATCTATTCTGACAGTGTATGCAGAAAGAAAATTTTTCTAAAGTACCCATTTTCTTCTTCTAAAATGTTACTTTGAAATGCCAGCCCGTAATTTTTTCAGTGTAAATTACTGTAAAATTCAAAGGGAATTTAGTGGGTTTTTTTGTCTGAACAACATATTCAGTGTGCAATTTTAGTTCTTCAGTTTCCCATTATGGGGCTGGGTATTCTGCATATTTCTCACCTTAATTCGACATGGCATGTCTAACAACGTGAACTTCCTTTTTTTTTTTTTTTTTTTGGAGACACAAGATTTGGTGGTGGGTGACAATGGCTCCAGTGACAGTGTGCAATTAAGAACTTTGTGCATAATTCATGGACATTTCATTTTTACTTTACACATGTGCCACAGAATTCCAATTGAGTGTTCCCTAGCCTGTGAGAGAGAGAGAAGAAATGCTTTAAGAAGTACTTTTAATTCTCAGAGCATTTTATTTCAGATTTCTTAAATCATTAATTGGTATAGGTCCTATAAAGTGCCTCCATTTAATCAGTTGCTTTGGTTTACTTTGACACTGATTTGACTTTAGACCTATATTCCATTCCTCTTTCTTGGTGTCCATAATAAAGCTCTCATGCATTTGCCCTACTCAGGGGCAGGTCATTTGTCAATATCATTTCACGCAGCTTAGTATTAAAGATGTCTTTGACTCACAGGATGATGCTATTTATTTACAGGAGAAAAAAGACTCAGATAACAATAATCCATTAGCAAACATAATGGAAAACAAAAATTTGATTATAGAAATTATTGAATTTTTCTCACCCCTCACCCAAATAATTCAATAAATAAGAAAAAGCAAGCAATTTATTTCAAAGTGAGCAGATGGAGATTGGAAAAGTGAACGGATAGGTACAAACACCTGATGCCCTGGAGGAAGAGAAGAGACCTACCAATTAATGAAAAGAAAATCTGGTCCAGGGAATGGAAAGAGATCACGTGCTCAGTTTAGACAAAGACTGAAGCAAAAGGAAAGCAACATACAGGAAACCCCCAAACAGGAGAAAGCCCCAGCCAGGTAGATAAAGTTGGTATTTGTGTGTGTGTGCCAGTGAGGGGAGAAGACAAGACTGTAAGAGACAGTGGCTAACTGGGGATGGGTGATGCTCAGGAAAGGCCTTATTAGGATGGTGTGACGCGTATGCAGTAAACTGGACCAGAACTACTACTTCCATGAAGGGAGAGAGAGTACTAGGCTTATGGCAGCAGCAGGAAGCAGACTGTTCCCAGTCATGGCATGAAGTTTGCCAGTCTGTTGAGGCTCCTTTTCAGTGTCTTCTCTTTTCTCAAGGAAGCGAGTCTTCTCTATGAGGTAGTGTCACCTTGAGCCTAAGGGTAGTTGTTGTGATAATGATAGCACCTATATATTTCAGATACTATGTGGATTCCCTGGTTCACACACGAGTTGTTGAGAAAGACTAGGGAACGTCACTTTAGCCAGTTGAGAACTGGAGATCCTAAAGGACAGGCAGAAAGATGGAAGTTGTTATAGAACTCAAGTCACCTTTGTCCCCTAACACACATTTTGTAAACAATAGAAGACATTCTGATTCCCGAATTCTTGTTATTTCCCTTAAATCTTGCATATTTTCCCAGTGGGCCACATTGTTATTGTCCCACTGGGGGTCTTGGGCAGGGAACTTTTGGTCCGTGGTAGGAACACTTTGACCAGGAAGATGTTCACATTCCCAGACTACCATAGCAGCCCTACCGATCATACTTCTTTTCTCCCCCAAAAAGAGGATGCCAAGGATAGACATTAATTCGACCCAAGTGTATAGCTGAGGTCACTGTTAGATGACCCTTAGATGGTCCATAAGGGTCATCTAAGGGTCATCTAACAGTGGTTTCAGATTTTTTAAACTTCAAACTTCTGAACTGGTGAGGGGAGCATTTATGAAGGCAGTGGCTCCTCCTCCCTGTGGCACCTCTCTTAAGGGGAATGAAAGTTGCAGTTGATTCTTGGGTGGCCGGGGCAAGGGAAGTTTTGAATATCCTTTTTATATTGCTCTGTCTCACATTACAGTCCTCTTAGGGAGGGGTAAAGGACAGCCTCATGAGATAATTCCCAAGAGTCGGGGTTGTAAGGAGGAGGGACAATGGAAGGATTGTGGAAGGATCTGGAATGGGATTTATGGCAGCAGCATCTTCCTAGGGGGAAGGGTTGTGGGGTACTGAGCAGAGGAATATAGTCTATGGGATCCCATGCATTAGGGTCTTTAGGTATGGGGACTAGCTTGTCTCACTTTCCCTTTTGAGGTGTTAAACTGAAATTTTCCCTTGTTTTTAAGGGATAAAGGAGGACAAGTCCCTGTTTCCAACAAAGCACATTGTCCAGTTCTTCTTGATAAACCGAATTTTATTACGTAAATATTGAACTAAAAGCTGACACATTACATCCTCATTTGACCCAAACTTTCGCCAGAAAATTGAGGGTTTGAGGATGGGTCCTTGAGTCCCAATAAAACAGCAATACTTTATCATTTCTTGCTTTTTCTTATGTTTAGTACTTTAAGTTCTAGGGTACATGTGCACAACATGCAGGTTTGTTACATATGTATACATGTGCCATGTTGGTGTGCTGCACCCATTAACTCATCATTTACATTAGGTATATCTCCTAATGCTATCCCTCCCCCCGACCCTCTCCACACAATAGGACCTGGTGTGTGATGTTCCCCTTCCCGTGTCCAAGTGTTCTCATTGTTCAATTCCCACCTATGAGTGAGAACATGCAGTGTTTGAGTTTACTGAGAATGATGGTTTCCAGCTGCATCCATGTCCCTACAAAGAACACTAACTCATCCTTTTTTTGGCTGCATAGTATTCCATGGTGTATATGTGCCACATTTTCTTAATCCAGTCTGTCACTGATGGACATTTGGGTTGATTCTAAGTCTTTGCTATTGCGAATAGTGTCGCAATAAACATAGGTGCGCGTGTGTCTTTATAGCAGCATGATTTATAATCCTTTGGGTATATACTCAGTAATGGGATGCCTGGGTCAAATGGTATTTCTAGTTCTAGATCCTTGAGGAATCGCCACTGTTTTCTACAATGGTTGAACTAGTTTACAATCCCACCAACAGTATAAACGTGTTCCTATTTCTCCACATCCTCTCCAGCACCTGTTGTTTCCTGACTTTGTAATGATTGCCATTCTAACTCATGTGAGATGGCATCTCATTGTGGTTTTGATTTGCATTTCTCTGATGG
>NW_012102310.1:3414669-3415772 GCF_000951045.1 Mandrillus leucophaeus | reverse complement strand
CCTTTACCATTATGTAATGGCCTTCTTTGTCTCTTTTGATCTTTGATGGTTTGAAGTCTGTTTTATCAGAGACTAGGAATGCAACACCTCCTTTTTTTTTTGTTTTCTATTTGCTTGGTAGATCTTCCTCCATCCCTTTATTTTGAGCGTATGTGTGTCTCTGCCTGTGAGATGGGTCTCCTGCATACAGCAAACTGATGGGTCTTGACTCTATCCAATTTGCCAGTCTGTGTCTTTTAATTGGAGCATTTAGTCTATTTACATTTAAGGTTAATATTGTTATGTGTGAACTTGATCCTGTCATTATATTAGCTGTTTATTTTGCACGTTAGTTGATGCAGTTTCTTCCCTGGTCTTTACATTTTGGCATGCTTTTGTAATGGCTGGTACCAGTTGTTCCTTTCCATGTTTAGTGCTTCCTTCAGGATCTCTTGTAGGGCAGGCCTGGTGGTGACAAAATCTCTAAGCATTTGCTTGTCTGTAAAGGATTTTATTTCTCCTTCACTTATGAAACTTAGTTTGGCTGGATATGAAATTCTGGGTTGAAAATTCTTTTCTTTAAGAATGTTGAATATTGGCCCCCACTCTCTTCTGGCTTGTAGAGTTTCTGCCGAGAGATCAGCTGTTAGTCTGATGGGCTTCCCTTTGTGGGTAACCCAACCTTTCTCTCTGGCTGTCCTTAACAGTTTTTCCTTCATTTCCACTTTGGTGAATTTGACAATTGTGTAACTTGGAGTTGCTCTTCTCGAGGAGTATCTTTGTGGCGTACTCTGTGTTTCCTGAATTTGAATGTTGGCCTGTCTTACTAGGTTGGGGAAGTTCTCCTGGATGATATCCTGAAGAGTGTTTCCCAACTTGGTTCCATTTTCCCCATCACTTTCAGGTACCCCAATCAGACGTAGATTTGGTCTTTTCACATAATCCCATATTTCTTGGAGGCTTTTTACTGTTCATGTCTTTTTACTGTTTTTTCTCTACACTTCTCTTCTCACTTCATTTCATTCATTTGATGTTCAATCATTGATAATCTTTCTTCCAGTTTATCTAGTCGGTTACTGAAGCTTGTGCATTTGTCACGTAGTTCTCATGTCATGGTTTTCATC
>NW_012102310.1:3405732-3413794 GCF_000951045.1 Mandrillus leucophaeus | reverse complement strand
CTTCTAACAGTCAGGACCCTCAGCTGTAGGTCTGTTGGAATTTGCTTGAGGTCCACTCCAGACCCTGTTTGCCTGGGTATCAGCAGCAGAGGCTGCAGAAGAGAGAACATTGCTGAACAGTGAGTGTTGCTGTCTGATTCTTGCTCTGGAAGCTTCGTCTCAGGGGTGTACCCAGCCGTGTGAGGGGTGGGGTGTCAGTATGTCAGATATCTCCCAGTTAGGCTACTCAGGGGTCAGGGACCCACTTGAGCAGGCAGTCTGTCCGTTCTCAAATCTCAACCTCCACGCTGGGGAATCCACTGCTCTTTTCAGAGCTATCAGACAGGGACATTTACCTCTGCCGAAGTTTCTGCTGCTTTTTGTTTAGCTATGCCCTGTCCCCAGAGGTCGAGTCTATAGAGGCAGGCAGGCCTCCTTGAGCTGTGGTGGGCTCCACGCAATTCGAGCTTCCCAGCGGCTTTGTTTACCTACTTAAGCCTCAGCAATGGCGGGTGCCCCTCCCCCAGCCTCACTGCTGCCTTGCAGTTAGTTCTCAGACTGCTGTGATGAGGGAGGCTCCTTGGGTGTGGGACCCTCTGGGCCAGGTGTGGGATATAATCTCCTGGTATGTCATTTGCTAAGACCCTTGGTAAAGTGCAGTATTTGGGTGGGAGTTACCCGATTTTCTAGGTGTTGTGTGTCTCACTTTCCTTTGCCTAGGAAAAGGAATTCCCTTCCCCCTTGTGCTTTCCAGGTGAGGCAATGCCTCGCCCTGCTTCAGCTCTTGCTGGTCAGGCTGCACCCTCAGACCAGCACCAACTGTCCGACATGCCCCAGTGAAATGAACCCAGTACCTCAGTTGAAAATGCAGAAATCACCCATCCTCTGTGTTGCTCACGCTGGGAGCTGGAGGCTGGAGCTCTTCCTATTCGGCCATCTTGGGCACACCCCCCTTTCCGATATTTTAACATGAGACCTAGGGGACTATCAAGGGGAATATGATTGTTGTTAGCTCTATCCTTCTTACTCCCTGCCTTACTTGGGGTATTTCCAATCTTAGGTATTGGTTAAAGTCAATCCCTCATACAAGAGATTTCTTGCCTTCCCTTCTCTAGAGGTTTAACCCCACCTGCTGCAGGTTCCTTGCATTCTTCATTTGCTTCATCCTCTCTGGTCACTTCCCCAGAGGGAATATTTCAGGTTCCTCTTAGCATTAACAGGCCAGTATAAACCCCTGACAGGAACCCTGAAGGGCTACACTAAGACGTATAAGGTGACCATGGAACTGCAGATTGGACTCATGCACTTTGCACAGCAGTAGTGCTTGTTACCATTCATGCACTTTCAACCTCCGAGATACCCCAACCACCAAGGAGATACTTTTTTGCCCCTGCAAAGTTTCTTACCTTGGTCTGTGCACAGAATTACCTGGTTGCCACAGTGTTGATAGGCAAACCTTTTTCTCCCTGCATTGCTGAGAGCCCAGATTTATTCATCACAATGGGTAGGTCTTGATCTCCAGCCCCTGAGGCCAAAGCAGTGAGGCAGTGTGATGTGTCTTCTCCCAAGAGGTGACCAGACAAAGCCCTGGAATTGTTAGAAGTACAGCTTAGAGTCACAAAAAGAACTAGCAGTTAAAGGATTTCTTAGCAAGGCAAAATTTACTGCTGCAGAAGAGTGCTGCTCATAAGTCTGGTCATGATGAGAGCACACCGAACAAAGGAGGGAAGGGATTTTTATCCCTAATGCAGCTTGTCCCTCTGTCCTGCCTCCACTGGCTGGAGTTGAACTGCACAATCTAAGCTGAACTCCATTGGCTAACTTGAAAGGTGCAGGAAGGTGGTTACACTGGTGGGAAAGGCATTTTTGGTGGGGAGAGCTGTTGCAACAGTAGGAGTAATTTATACAGTGGGTAGCAGATGTCATCTCTGTAGATAAGAACCAGAGGGAAGGTTGTTTACTGAAACTAAGACAGGCATAAAGGATAAGGAAGTTTGTTTGGCCTTAGAAGTAGGGAACAAAGAACAAGGGTGCTGAACAAGCAAAACTTTTGAAGAGGAACTTCTTTTGTATCTGACATTGTCAATGAAGGAATGGGGGAGTCACGAATGGGAGGCAAGAGGTGGAGGTGAAGGTGAGAAGAGCTAGTAACAAAATTATCCACTACTTTTGGGGTTAAATCACTTTTAAATTCTTAGAGTTTTAGAGGATGGCATGGCAGTGATTTGTCTGTGATAGGAGGAGGCTTGAGCACTAAGCTGAAGTTTCCTAAGTGTAAGATGACTTAGAAACCCAATAATTAGTTTTTACTCTGTCAATCTCTAGACCCATCACAGAAACAAATAAATTTAAGTAGCCTGTCAACAGAAATAATAAAATACAGAAGACAACCTAGATTGATGACCTAAGAAAATCATAAATATGTGGATGAATCTAAACAAGTGATAACTGTATAATGCCATGGTAATAATAATTTGGGGGCTAAAACCAAAATTGTTCTGGTACAATGAAAAGACTGGGAAACAGTAATATGTAAACTGAAAAAGTTGTTGGGGGTTAAAAAAAAATTACTAAATTGCTCAGAAGCAGCTTAGGAATATTAATTTACTTTAGACAGTTAAATATGCATGTTAAATGTTTATGGCTATTGATTAAAAATCAAGGTATAACTTACAAACCAGTATAACAACACATATATAAATATCTCAAGCATTTCAAATAAGGTACTCTAATATTAAAAAGGAAGAAGAAAAAGCAGTATATATATTGAAAGCTAGGTTTAGTAGTATTAAATGCAAGTATATTGATAAACACAGTAAATATTAAGTAAATTTATCAGTTAAAAATAGATATTTTCATATTGGATTAAAAATATTTTCACTATACTCTGTAAGAGACGTTTTAAACAAAGAATCAGAAATATTAAAAATTAAGATCTGTAACAATCAGATATAGCTATATATAGTCTACTATCAAACATAATAGACTTGAAAAAATTTACTGAAGATAAATGGAAACACAGCTAATTTAAAATTTTAAATCATACAGATTACACTTAATATAGATTTTAAATGACAAAAAAGTAAGAATTACAAGAAGCAGCTGACAACACTAATTCAAAATGAAGAAAGTTTCTGCACATGGACATGGATTTTAAAACATTCCTCTCAGTAGTTGATAGGTCTGTGGAAACAATGAATAGGATAAAAGCATATATTCATATATCATAAACATGTATAGAAGAACATTCAAACATTGGAAAAGAGATGTTTCTCAGGAACCAATGGAATATTGATAATAAATAATTTATAAGTCATTATAATTTATAAGACATGTCATTATAATTAAGGTTTAATTCATTGTAAGCCTTAAATACCACCCATACCATTCACTCATGTCTTAGAAATACAAAGTTATGTATTTAAAGTATTCAAATTCAACAGATGCCAACTTTTGGAGTTAATGGGTGAGAATCAGGAGAGGACTAGAGAATTCACCTCGACTGTAATGTTTTGTTTCTAAGATCTGGTGCTTACACAGGTATCTATTAAAGTCTTCTTTATGGTTATCATATGATAATAAGTGGGCCAGGTGCAGTGGCTTATGCCTGTAATCCCAGTACTTGTGGAGGCCAAGGTGGGCAGATCACCTGAGGTCAGAAGTTTGAGACCAGACTGACCAACATGGAGAAAACCCCGTGTCTACTTAAAATACAAAAAAGTTAGCCGGGTGTGGTGGTGCATGCCTGTAATCCCAGCTACATAGGAAGCTAAGGTAGGAGGATTGCTTGAACCCAGGAGGCAGAGGTTGGAGTAAGCCGAGATTGCACCATTGCACTCCAGCCTGGGCAACAAGAGCGAAACTCCATCTCAGAAAAAAAAGAAAAAAACAAATTATCTGGGTGTGTCGTCTTATGAGAAAGTACAATTCATAACAACATACCCTATCTGTAAAAAAGTTAAAAAGTATCTTGTTTCTCCCTCCCAGATATAAATGGAAAACAGGAAAAATAATTTTATGCTTGAGTATGTGACGAAATGCTAAAAAGTGAACCAAAACCATGTGAAAGCAAAATTGGAAACAAGCAACCATTGCACAGGATTAGGTCCTACTTGAATGCAGCAGCAGAAACCTTCCATTATATTTTTTTCCACAACTTGTATTTTGCCATGGGTTAATGAAAATTCTGGGTAAGACAAGTTCTTAGTGAAAGAACTTTAGGGAACATTACACATCATGAAGTGGCTCTCAGAAACTAGCTGTAAAATAAGCCTGTTTGGTTTTGTTTAAGTTCAATTAAGTTCCAGTTTCTAAAACTCGTTTGATTATAGAATCCTGGTTTTAAGGAATGCCTACTAGCAAACTTTCAGAATATTAATAATCTATTGAACATAATTTGGGAAACTCTGCCCTAAACCTTTATCTCCTAGAGTCATAACTAAATGGGAAATGATTTACTTTAGTAATTTATACTTAATTTATATCAAAAGTAAATGTTACTTATTCAAGTCAAATACTCCAAATTTTTTTCTTCTTAACCCTGTCTATTGTCATTTCTGTAGTTGAAACTAAGGATTTCTTAACCATGAGATCTTTGTTCATAACTATTTACCAAACAGCAGATATTTATTTCAATTTTATTTTTCATTGATTGCAAAAGCAAAACATAGAAATCTAATAAAATATGAAAACAAAAAGGAAGAAAATAAACCTATATGAAATTATGCTATCCAGATATAACCACTGTTGTAGTCACACAGGGAAGATGGGCCTCATCACATATATTTTTCTAATGTACTTCTCCAAAGAGCTTTGCCCAACTGAAGCATCTCTCTCTCTTTCTCAACCTAATTTCTGTGTTTTTCTAAAAATAATTTATAATCTTCTCGGAAAAGCCAGCAAACACTTACCATCTTAATCAATTTAAGCAGACTATTTAAAGCTCATCATGTGGTTCATTCAGGATCTATGTCAAAGGCTGAGTTCCAGGGAGACATCTGCAGTCAGTTAGGGTTAAATTTTTCCCTTACCAAAAGAGCAATTTGGGAGAACCATTTATCAGTATTGCAGTTCTTTTACTGACATAACTTTCATTGTTGTGTAACCTTTATTTCATTCATACATTTATGCAATCATTTATCTACTTAACTAGAAATCCTATCCATTTAACAAGAAAATAAACATGTATACATCATTTGCCTGTGTCCTTTATTTTCCTTTTTGTTGGAAAAACAATGCATATGCTATTTTGTTATAAAGGTATATGCTCTCTCTTCAAACTAAACTGGATTATACAGGCATGGCTGTAGCATGGGAAATGTGTAGGGGAAAAAAGAGAGGAGATCACTATCTCAAATTTGTTTTGAGTCTCAAGTAAAGGAACAAAGCCATAAAAGTCAAACATGATTTCATTAATACTGGCAGCTTTCCAGAAGGAGCAAGCCCCATTTCCGGCTGTTCAGAAAGAGGCAGATTTGGCAGCCCAGGGAGAAGCTGCCAAGAAGTGACTCCTGACTCCCACACTCCAAGATTTTGACGGAAGCAGCAGGGAAGGGTGTCCGTGGGAAGGCTGTGCCAAAGGGAAAAAGGGATGTCACAACAACCTGCTTATTATGTTCCTGACTTTTACAAAATTAATTATTATAAATTTTAGAGACAGAGTCTTGCTCTGCCACCCAAGCTGGAGCACAGTAGCACAATCATATTAATAACTCACTGCAGCCTCTAGCTCCCGTGTAGCTGGGACTACACACACATACCATAGCCACCAGCTATTTTTTTTTCTTTTTTGTAAAGACAGAGGGTCTAGTTTTGTTGCCTGGGCATATCTCAAACTTCTGGCCTCTAGCAATCCTTCTGCCTCAGCCTCCCAAAGCACTGGGATTACTGGCATCAGTCACCACAGCCAACCACACCTGACTTTAATTTATGTATTTGCACCCATATGGCTGATACCAAAAAAACAAGCCTAAACATCCTTTGCTATCCCCTACCCCCAAAGAAAGAATTAGTCCAGTGGAGTACTGTTTCACATAACATGTAGAGAATATAGCTAAAATTTATTCTAAATAGTACAATTCAGGAGAAAAGAATTCTGGGTTAAAACTGTCTTAATCTGCAGTTTAAAGGTTTTCCTACTACTTAAATACATAATACAAATCAATAATTCTTGCTTTAGAAAGTACTGTGCCAGCAACCTTGTTAGATAAACACTGTTTTCAATTTTTTTTTTAAAGAAGGCATTGATTTTAAATGAGTAGAACTGTAAGTATAAATAGAAATGTGTGGTATGTACAGCATCTATTTCCCTGTGAAACTGCTTTCAGTTTAAGTTCATTTCACATGCCCCTTAATTTTCACTTGTGACCTTTGTAAGTCATCATTCACATAGTCTACTACCATTCCTAACTAACAGTACAACTTATTACCTAAATTTAGGTCTGTTAACTTCTCCAAATTCCTAGTTATGAAAAATTGAAACAATTTGGAGAGAATAGCCATACTCTGAGCCCCAGCCAGAGGTATCTCAATCACACATGAACACCATTTTAATATTTGTTTCAAAGGTAGGAAATTACAGGTGTGAGTGTGCATTTGCCAACATTTCTGCATTGTGTTCAGGCAACTTCAGAAATGTTTTAAAGAAGGCCAAAACCAGATAAATATAAATGAAAATTGAAGGAAAAAAAATCTAAGTGCAGACTTAATAAACATGCCATTTGAAGTCTTCGGGAAAAAGAAATTGATCTATTTTTAGTAGCTAGGCATTATTTCTTAGCCATTTGCAGATCTAATGAGCTTAAAAGTTAATCCTCCAGTTTCTTCAAAATGTTAGCACATTTAACCTAATTCACAAAATGTTCTCAGGTCTAAAACTGTCAACAGATTATAAGAGACTCAGTGACTTTTCTTCTTGCTACTCTGATAGCATTGCTGTAACTTCCAGTGTCTTTAATCACACACAGTTTCCAGTTCATAAATACAATACAATGCATATGCTATTGTGTTATAAAGGATACAGGCAAATGACAGAGATGCATAGGGTAAGATGTGGTAGGGAGAGTGCACGGAGCTTCCATACCCTCTCTGGGCATGCCACCCTCACAGTACCTCTATGTGTTCAACAGCTTGGGAGCTCTCTTAACCCTGTTGTTTAAGCTTTTTTTATGGCAGTTTCATTAAGTCACTGTTTTCCTGAGCTCTGTGAACCATTCTAGCAAATTATCAAACCCAAAGAGAGGATTGTGAGAACCCCTGTTTAATAGCTTGTCAGTACGGGAGGCTCCGGACTTGTGACTAGTGAGAGAAATGAGTGTAGTTTATGTGGGGTCTGTGCTAATAACTCCAGGTAGTTAGTGTAAGAAGTGAGTTAAATTGCAGGCCACTACAGGTGTCAGCTGAGAATTGGTTGGTGTGGGAATCCCTACCCATATTTGGTATTGGAAAAGTTGTGAGAGTGAGTAATAAAGAAACAATTTTTCTTACTATATAGAGTAACCAAAATATGAGCAAAATCATTCGAGAATCAAGAGAACAGATAATTCCTCCTTGGAGAGATAGAGGAAATATTATTGGAAAAGGTATATTTGAGCTGGTCAAAAAATGAGTGGCAATTTACCACGTACACAAAGGAAAAATATGAAAGGATGGGCAAATGGTGAGACGTTCAGCCTGTCTGGCAGTGAACCCTTATGGCTGTGCAACAGAGTGACTGATGACACTGAAGAGAGTAATCAAATGCTCATTGTGAAGCGACTTGAACATTGTGATATGGAGTCTGCACTTTTGACTAAAGATGGATCAGTTAGTATCCATTGGTCACAAGCTACAGAAATCTCAAGTAAAATTGTTTCATGAGGGTAACTTCATGAAACAGTTACTGAGTTCACACTGGGTTCCCAGGACTCATTCTGTCTGACATCTCTGCTATCCTTCATGATGGTTTTAGCTCAGGCTCCACCTGGTGGCAAGAAAGCTGCCAGAGACCTCTAGCTATATTCAAGTTCTAATCCAAAAGGAAAGTGTCCATTTTCCGTAGCTCTTTCAAGTGGATAGACAGCTACCAGCTGCTCCAGGGCCACAT
>NW_012102310.1:3402258-3403017 GCF_000951045.1 Mandrillus leucophaeus | reverse complement strand
TATAATCTCTATGTGTTCTTTTTAAATTCCCACGAATTATCACCTAAGTACTAACAATTCCCAAATCTATATTTTCAGCCCAAGCCTCTCAAACTATGCCTTTAACAGCTCTGTTTACATCATTCATTCATTTATTTAACAAATAGATACTTAGAAACTTCTAGATGTCATGTCATTGCTGGGCATTGGTTATTGGGTAATGAACAAAACAATATACCCCAACCAGAACATGCCCCCAAAACCTCTTATCTTTCACAGGAATCAATTCATTTTCCTGCCTTTCCTTAACTCAGTGAATGGTAGCACCAACCAACCAAGCATGAGTTTCAACTGATATATCCAATTCCTCCCATTTACTATCCCATACTCCATATAAAATCCACTTCAATCATGAAAGTGTGTTCTTCAGAACAGAATATTATGTAATGAGTACTTATTAAGACCATCTTACTCAATAAGAGAACATTTGTATCTTTATACCCCTTTTAATTTTTATTAATAACTTTTTGCCATTTTAGAATACTGTGCTTTATATTCAAAGGTAAAAATAAAAGCACATTTACCCAGCACACAGGAAAACTTTTCCTCTCTCACCTCTTTTTCAGCATCCTGAAGTGTTATTGCTCTGGCCCCTGTGAACTCCATGGTACCTTTAATGATCATTTTGATATTGATTCTTCCTTAAGATGTGTTCCACAGCAATTATGACCTCTGACTTCCCATTTTTCCATTGAAATGTGTATGATTCACTCCTGCTAA
>NW_012102310.1:3381134-3398808 GCF_000951045.1 Mandrillus leucophaeus | reverse complement strand
CTAGCTATATTCAAGTTCTAATCCAAAAGGAAAGTGTCCATTTTCCGTAGCTCTTTCAAGTGGATAGACAGCTACCAGCTGCTCCAGGGCCACATACTCCCAAGTTCTACTCTGTGCAGGATGAGAGTGCCTCTTCTCTGTAACCAGACTACACAACCCAAGGTTCAGTCTGATTGCACCAATTTCAGTGACAGTCCCATCCCTGAACAAATTGCTGAGCTGAGCGATGGGAGTGGGGAGCAGGGAGACTTTGATTGGCCAGGACTGGCTAAATATCCACTGGAAAAAAAAATCATTGTAGCTAGGGGAATTTGGTGCCCCTGTTAAAAAGGCCAAAAAATGGGAAATGGAATGCTGAGTGTCAGAAACAAAATATATTTGCAAAAGAAGTAATTCTGATAGCAGAGTGAGAACATAAGACCTTGGATTAAACTGATGAAGTTCAAGGGGAGAAAGAAAATATAAAATCATTTACTTAGTAAAATATATTGGTCCTCAGAATAATCACATGTGGAAGGGGAGGGAGATAGGTTGATACTATTTATAGGCCACAACTGGAACTGATGTTAGAGATATTTTCAGGATATAACTCACACTTTCTCCAAATAGTCCCTGTGCTCATCAGACTCTAATGAGTAGATTCTAAATCTCTGAAATAATTAAAACTACCAAAATATTGATAAACTTGCAGTAATACACCTGCAAATAAACTCATGGGCATACATTTTCTTAGATTCTAATCTATGTGCTGTTAATTAATACTATGTTAATTAAAATTGTGTTCGTGATACTGTTATTGCCATTATAGCTGATTTTTCAGGTGAAATATTTTTAAAAGGGTATCTCTATGAGCTCTTGCAAAGAAAAATGACTCTAAATCTAGTGTTCTGTTATTTGATTTTAACTATTAAAAAATCTTTAATTACAAATTGAGAAGTTTCAACAAAGAAAATTTTAGTCAAAATGGTTTTGTTAAAACTAATTCCAAAAAAATGTCTGCTTATCTACTTTTAAGAATACGAAACATAGGGCCAATTTATCAAAGGATTCATCAGAAATGGGATTTTAGTCTTGCCTGCTCCATTAGGCTTTCAACTTGTTGCTCATTATTAAAGAAGATAATATGCAAGCAATTTAAATTACCTAAATGAGTCCCTTTAAGTAGCTGTCATCTCTGTCTCTGAACATTCCCCATCGGAGTAATTCCAGATCCCATTTAACTATCCTATTCAGCATTTTGCTGACACACTACTTTCATGATTATCTACTCATTTAAAACTTATTAATTCTAGACTTCAAAGGGGATAGACAACAAAAGTCAGCTTTGTAGATATTGGTTACATAAAATAAATTTGTGAGAAAGTTCTGTGTTTAAAATGTATTTGATACCTATTGGAGGGCAACTACAAGGAAGCCAGTTTTAATCATGCTTTTTAGATTCAGTAACTTAAAGGCTGACATAAGAGAGTGCACCAGATGGGATACAAGATGGCTCCACAGAACTAAACAATGCCTGTGATATGTTGTGGGGAGCTCTAACTAGGAACAATCACTGGCCCACTAAGAAGAGACTCGCCTAGGAGGTGAACTTGACAGAGACCACCGTCTACTTATACAGAGTTCTTGGCCCTCTATTAAGAAGTTTCTTCTCTGCCATTGGTGAAGGGAGAAATAATTGAATGCTCAGAGAGAGAAGTTAAGGGCTGCTTTTGGCTTGATGACATACATGCCCAGTAGTTTCATATCTAGGCTAAAATAATTACAAATGTTATAACCTTGGACTTTCAGTCTCTGTGCCTCATTTCCCTCATTTGTTAAATGTGGTCAACAATGCTTGCCTCCCAGGATGAAACTCAAAATATTTATCAATTAGCAAGGCACAGGCACATACCAATCAGAAAAGAAGTGTGACCAATTAGAACAGTCTTAGGTGGTGCGTACCAGCTTAATGTCTGCCTTCATTTCCTTTGTTGATATAGCAATTAAATGAGATAGCTGTGAAAGCTATAATCACACATTATCAATAGAGACTCAAAATATTTACCTTATGGTTCTACTTCTTCCTCTTTCTTATCCTTCTTCAATGCACAAGACTAAGATTCCAAGCACATTCCCCATTCTTAATGGCAACATTTTTATCCAAGCACATCCTCTTACTCACAATGCCAACGTTTTCAAAAAGTCCTAAACTTGAATGAGGTTTGAAATGTGTCTGTTCAACTCTAGGGACTACAGAGAAAAAAATTGTTGCCTGCAACATATTCAAAAGTTTACCATTGGCTCTTATAATCTCTATGTGTTCTTTTTAAATTCCCACGAATTATCACCTAAGTACTAACAATTCCCAAATCTATATTTTCAGCCCAAGCCTCTCAAACTATGCCTTTAACAGCTCTGTTTACATCATTCATTCATTTATTTAACAAATAGATACTTAGAAACTTCTAGATGTCATGTCATTGCTGGGCATTGGTTATTGGGTAATGAACAAAACAATATACCCCAACCAGAACATGCCCCCAAAACCTCTTATCTTTCACAGGAATCAATTCATTTTCCTGCCTTTCCTTAACTCAGTGAATGGTAGCACCAACCAACCAAGCATGAGTTTCAACTGATATATCCAATTCCTCCCATTTACTATCCCATACTCCATATAAAATCCACTTCAATCATGAAAGTGTGTTCTTCAGAACAGAATATTATGTAATGAGTACTTATTAAGACCATCTTACTCAATAAGAGAACATTTGTATCTTTATACCCCTTTTAATTTTTATTAATAACTTTTTGCCATTTTAGAATACTGTGCTTTATATTCAAAGGTAAAAATAAAAGCACATTTACCCAGCACACAGGAAAACTTTTCCTCTCTCACCTCTTTTTCAGCATCCTGAAGTGTTATTGCTCTGGCCCCTGTGAACTCCATGGTACCTTTAATGATCATTTTGATATTGATTCTTCCTTAAGATGTGTTCCACAGCAATTATGACCTCTGACTTCCCATTTTTCCATTGAAATGTGTATGATTCACTCCTGCTAACAAGCAACCCACATGTTTTGTCTTTTGAAGCTGAAGTCTCAGCCTAAATTTTTTTTTGCTATCAGCAAGAGGCAAGGTTCAGCAAGTGAACACTATTCTTTTGGTGGTGTTATATTCTATTAGAGTTTGCACAACATCTGAAATTGCGGGCTGAAACAGTGGGTCAAATACATAGTAGCCAGTGCTGGGCTTTGAAAAGGCTTTTTTTTTTTTTTTTTTTTTTCACTTTACTAAAAAATTCTGCAAGGCCCACACTGTTCTATTGCAGCTATATTCTTTCTCTGAATAACTTATATTCAAACTTTTGCTTATAACTAGGAGAATTTCACATATCAAAGTTCACGCAGGTCCAAAGAAGTACCTAAATATTTAAGTGCTACGATTGTCATTAGAAGGCAAGGAACAATATAAAAACTAACATTTGTCCCCTGACAGCAGCTGCATTTTTTAAAACCTATTATCACCTTACAACTTTTGTATTTTTCAGAGCTTTGAATCAATACATAATCCCTAACAGGATTTACTCATTCATTTAACAAAATATTTACCAAGAATATCCTGTGAGGCTATGAACCAAGCCCTCTTTCACGTAAGAGGATAGAGAAATGAAGAGGTCAAGCTCATGGTGCTTCACTTCTTTTATGTAAGGGGAATATAGAAATGAACTCAAGCTTATGGTGCCAATTTAATATTTACTTAAAGAATAAAAAGGAATATGCATAAAGAGCTTATTACATTTGTTTCTAGAAAGATTATCCTTCATAGTCCTCAAAATGCACTTTCAGTTTTCTTCTTGTCGTTGGTCTGAGTTTAATAGTAAAATATGGGAAGGGATCCATATGTGAATTTCTTTCACAAGGAATGACAATACCAAAGAAAGGTAAAGTCAGGCTACCTCATGAAACCCAAGTGAATTTTGTCATAGTCTTCTGCTACTTCATTCAATGAATATCACATTAGTACTGAAAATATATCAAATACTGTACTACAAATTAGGGTTGTAACTAGTTAAAGCAAAGTCCCTGTCCTTAAAGAACTTAAGCAAGTAGTACAATAAATATCCAATTATAAAATGGGAAGAGTTCTATAAAGAGATAAAAGACCTAATTTGGAGCCACATAATCCATGCTATGCCCTTTATATTTGTTTGTTTGTTGTCTAAACCCATAATTAATCTATTCTTGAAAGCATAGAGCTATTAAGAAGTTGAAAAGTGCCAACTTCAGTCGGGGGAAATTTATAGGGAAATCCAGGAGTATCTTTGTTGCATGTACCCGTGCATAGATTTATACCCCTCACCCCCGACAATATTCCCATGAGAATGGATGAGAATTTCCAAAACTTTTGAGGTGTTCGTACTTTTTGGTTGTCAATTTATTCCCAGCTGGAGGAGCATAATTGCCACTTTCTTTGATTGTTGATGCAGTAATTAGGTGTCATGATAGGTTTTAGAATAATAAATCCACCATGTTACAGTCTTTAACCTCCCTACATCACAATGTTCCTATTCTGTAATAGGGGACTACTTAACTTCCTCTCGTAGGAAGTTAAGTAGTAATCTCGTAGGATTACGTAATCTCGTAGGATTACGATGGAGATTATAATTTTAGTACTGAATCCAGTCTTGTATCTAAGAGATTCATAATACATTAGCTTTCTGTTGGATGTTTGTGTGCGTTCTTTTCTTGTAAAATTCTCTAATTGGTCTCCTTTTGCCCATAGTTTCATCTCCAATTCAAATCATGTACAATGGACTAGATGACATCTCTGTTGAGTTACGTCCCACCATCTCACCAAACTCTCTGCTTCTACTTTTAAGTCTATACCAAGCAACCAAATCTATCCTTCTTAAATAGAAAACTGATATGTCATTAATTCATTCAAAGCACTTCAATGGTTTCCCATTGCAATTAGAATAAAAATCAAAGTTCCACCCCCAATTTATGAGCCCCTCTCAGATCAGATTCCTCTGGATTTACCTTCATGATTTTTATCGCCTACAAATCTCACCTTCAATCACCCCATTTCAACCACTTGGTCCACTTTGCAGTTTCTGAACTGTACTTACTGTTCCTTCTGATTAAAATGTTCCTCCTAAAATATCTACTTGGCTCATCTCAATTCCTTCAATTCTAAAACTGTACCTCATAATTCTGTCATTTTGCTCAGATAATCCTTTAATTATCCCATTCAAAGCTCTTTGTTAACTCCTTTGACATCAGGATACAGGTAAACATTTTAGCAATACACACGAGAGATTCCCCAGTCAGGCATCGGCATCACTGTAGACTGACCAGCTACCCCACTATAACTTTTGCTGCAACTTGTTCTCTTCTTCCTGTGATGATTTTCCCGTGAAGACCCTTAGAGAGTCTTCTGGGTTATAATTACAGTGCCTAAATTCTAAACCACATCATGTCTGTTGGACACAGACATTACATCTATTTTACATCCACTGTTAGACACTTTGATCTGAAAAACAAAAACAAAATGTCCCTGTTCTGATCATGCATATGGCTTACTACATCTACTGTTCTCCATCACAACATTTCAAACCATGTTCCACTGCCTGATGTTTTGCTCTGGGATTTTTTAAGGACATTTTTTAATAACAATTTTGCTCCCCTTCTTACTCATTAATAACTTTTTGGGTGTTTTGCTCTCATTAGCCCTTTGCCCATATTGAGCTCAGTGGAGGTGAAAGACAGAAAGTGCTTCCCTCTCTGCTAGCAGACATTGTCATCCAAGATTCTACCATCACTCTTCCAAGTTTGCCACTTGATGACTCATGGGTAACTCTGAGGTAACTCATCCAGAAACCTCTTTGAAGTCTCTGACAGTGAATTGAAAAGTACAGATAAACTGATAAAAATCATTATGGATGAATATATTTCTGTATTTTAAGTGTATTCTTTCCACTCAAGGCCATGATAATGATTAGATTTCACTCAGCTACATTTATGACTCCTATTTACTTCATCCATTTGGTTGCCTGCAAAATATTTATTTATCGTCTGTTTCTTTTCACATTGCTTATTCCTAGGAATGAAAATAAATAAATAAAGCTTACTGACTGGCACAGAGCAGACACTCAGTTGTATTTTTAAATGAATAAATAATTGACGACTGGGAAACACATTATCTATAAGCACATTATAGTTAGTAGGAAAGATAGAAAGGCAAACACAATATAGGAACATTACATAAAGCACAGAGCTTTTTTTTTCTTTCAGGGTCCTTCCCTCAACTTGCCAGGGGGTTTATTTGTTATTTAATGTTGTTCTAAGCAAAAAAAATTTTTTTAATTATGAGTTATATCACTCATCTTTATGGCAATACCGGTTTTAAATGTACATGTAAGAGCATTTAACTCATGTAGGGGGTCCCTGAATTACAAAATTTGTATTTCTTAAATCATATGTGCATATATCTTCTGTACTCTTATCAGAAGAATGGAAAGGTTGCAAAAACCTAACTCATCTGTTTTTATTTTACTTCTTGATACACACACATTCTACCAACACTGTATTCAGGCTAAATGAAAAGATAGAAAGAAAAAGGAATTATGGGGCCTTATATTTCCCTTTTCTTCTGCATCATAATTTTTAGCCAATGTGGTTAGCTAATATAGGAAAGTATTTATTTGCCCTGTAGACAAATAGAGTTGCAAGCAAAGTTGGACATACATATTTATCCTCCCTGCTCATGACCCTTTGTTCTTTTGAACTTCATTATTAAAACATATGTTCAAAGATAAAACTATTAAGTACTTCCAGATCACTATAGCACAGCATTCAATCAAGCACAAGGCTCTCATATATGTGAGATCTGTGCAACTGCACAGGTTGCATGCACATAAAATGTGTCTTGGTTCTAAGGCACAGAAGTGTGAACCAGAGATGTGTTCAGGGAACTTCGCATGGCCTAGTTCTGAGGAAGCCTCAAGTCTAAAGGGAATATAACTGAAGGTGTGGCCAAAGAGCTAGACAGGGGCAGGTATCTGTTCCATCAGTTTACTAGTTGTGAGACTTTGGGAAAGTTATTTACATTTCTGAGCCTCAGTTTCCTCATCCATAAGGATGGAAAATAAGAGTAATTCCCTCAAGAGGTTGTTGTTAGACTTTTAATAAGCATACCACACATATTAGCTATTATTAGATAATTTCTGGAATCATTGATTCAAGCATTTACTGACCACACAATGCACTGAAAAGCTAGTAGAGATTGTAAGAGCAGGGCTTATGAAAAAACCTGAACATGGCTAAAGAGGACTGTCGAAACAACTTTAATTGTGGTGAGAGAGCATGGAAATGACACCCATCATAGCGAAAGATGCTACTGGAAATGGACCAGCTGGCCAGCTAAATGTTTCATTCATCAAGAAAAGAATCAGGGCATTTGCCAGCAACATGGACAAAAGCAGAACATTCAGATACATTACACAAAATTTGTGAAAATTTAATTCTTTAAGATGGGTTTTTTAAAAAAGCAGACCACACTCTTAAGGGTAGGAATATATCGCTCTTTAGCAAAATTGCTTTTGAAAGAAGATATACAACAAATATCTTAAAAATCAGACACTGACCAGCATCTTGGTAATATACTTCAATAAACATTGCAGTGAGGCTTTAGTTATGATAGATGTAAGCCCATCTTCTTATAAATGTTAATGGCCCATATGTACAAATTGGTCCATTTGCCAATAAGCACATTTATTCTTTGTAAGTTGGCCAATTCTGTCTATTCAAAAATTCAAGAAAACACTTAGAATGATTTACAAGCATAAAAATTATTACCATTCTTACTGCAGACAATTGGTATAAGGCATTTTCACTGTAATGGGAAGTAACTGTCACCTGCAAGAGACTTTTGCTTTTGTTCCACTACATTTCATTTTCTACACAATGGCAGATTTTAAAAATTATAAATCAGATATCACTTTACTGCATGAAACACTTCAATAGATTCCCAAAGCAATGAGAATAACATCAAAACTACTTAATATACCATTAAAGATTAATATTATCTTCCACTTCAGTTTATAACCATCTTTCAGTAAGTGTATTTCTCTAATCAGGTCCTCTTCCTGTTTATGGAAAATACTATCAAAGCACCTTCCCTTCAGTCTAATATTATCTTCGCTCAGAATTCTCTGGCCCCAAGTTTGCTCATAGCTGAGTTGTTAAATCCATTGAAGTCTCAGATGAAATATCATCTCAACAAAGGCTTCTCTGGCTCTCTTATAAAAGATGTTCTGCTTCTAGCTCATCTCTATCCCGTTTCCATGGTGGTTATTATTATTTATTAATTCTCAGAGCACCTTTTATTCTTTCTATTTTGATAATATTATTGGTCTTATCCTAGAACATACTCAAGAAATTTTTATATTCACTACTGTATCTCCATCATCCAAAATCATCACTGGCACCTATTAGGCATTTATCACAGTAACTATTTGAATGAATAAATGACTGAATGAAGAAACTGCCTCTGCAATTTCATTTATAGCTTTTGTATTCTTTCCATTATCGTTTATGCTGTTTTTCAGAATATAAACAATTACCCATCTGATGTTCTGATTGATTTCTGTCAAGGAAAGTTAACATTTGATCTAGTTTCAGGAAGGTTTTGGTGTTGTATCCTATTTGGGCAGGAAAATATAGCTTATTCTATAAAATCTACACCAAGAAAAACAATCCAATTATTGCAGATAAATTGAAACTCATATTAAAGCTCCAAATACTGCCTTAACTATGGAATATTAGAAACTACAGCTGTAAACAAATCAGTCTAGTGGGCAGAAATCATTCATTCATACTCCAGTCCTACAAGGTCCTGCTCAATTAACTCTGAAGTGTCTCCCGAGTCCTCCATTCTTCTCAGTTAAAATTAATCACTCTTGAATCTAAGTTTCTACATATACTTTATACTTACTTTTGTTACAGTTTAGAATTATATTTAATTGTTTAGGTATCTGTCTCCTACTAGAGACTGATAAATCCTTTGGGATTAGGATCAGATTTACTTATAGTCTAGCCATAATGCCTGTTACACATAGTATAAATCAAATATTTTAATAAATTTGATGTTTCTAAAACTTAAAATCCACTTTAGACAGAGTGTAAAAGTGTGTTGATAAAATTCACTAGCCTTGGCATATATCAGTTTGTAGCTTTAAAACAAGGGTCAACAAACCATGGTGTGTTGTCTCAATTTTGGGTTTTATAGAGTCCAGAAGCTAAGAATGGTTTGTGCATTTTTGAATAATTTTTTTAAAATGAGTATTTCGTGATATATGAGAATTACATGAAACAAAAAATCAAGTGAACATCAAATGTTCTATTGAAAGTGATGAGTTTCAGGATGTACTATCCCAAACTATGGCATTGTGACATTTGAGAAAATAGCAGAAGCAGAAAGATTACTCTCACCTTCAAGGGAAGAAGGGGACCTCTGAAGCAGGTCACAAAATCTAGGAAGGATTTTCTGACCTTCACTTGAAACAGATAGTAAGACCCTTAGAGGTACCTGTTCTACATCTGTAGGAAAGGAGCATCCTCATCTCTGAAGATGTAGGGAAACAGAATAATAGAAACAAACGGGGCTTCCTAAGAATCCCCGTTCATTACCATTAAATCATATCCCTTTTATCCAAACCTATTGCTGTATTGCCTCATTATACCGTCTTTCTTTTTGGAATCCAGGAAAAGCCGACCAGCATTAACATCAACACAGATCTTAAGTCTGATAAGAAATATGTACAATCAATTCTCTCTGAAGCCTGCTACCCGGAGGCTTCATCTGCATGATAAAACTACCGCAACCCATTATCATCATAACCCAGATGTTCCTTTCTATGGACTTCAACCAATTGCCAATGAGAAAATTTTGAAATCTACCTATGAACAGGAAGCCCCTTCATTTCAAGTTGTCTTGCCTTTCCATATGTAACCAATGTACATCTTACATGTATTGATGTATTCTGGCTCCCTAAAATGTATAAAACTAAGCTGGCTGGGTGTGGTAGCTCACACCTTTAATCCCAGCACTTTGGGAGGCCGACGTGGGTGGATCACAAGGTCAAGAGATCGAGACCATCCCGGTCAACATGGTGAAACCTTGTCTCTACTAAAAATACAAAAATTAGCTGGGTGTGGTGGTGCGTGCCTGTAGTCCCAGCTACTTGGGAAGCTGAGGCAGGAGAATCGCTTAAACCTGGGAGACAGAGGTTGCAGTGAGCTGAGATTGCACCACTGCACTCCAGCCTGGGTGACAGAGTGAGACTCTGTCTCAAAAAACAAAAAAAGGCAAGCTGTACCCTGACCACCTTGGGCCTATGACATTAGGTCCTTCTGAGACTGTGTTATGGGCACATTCTTAACATTGGCAAAATAAACTTTCAAAATTGATTGAGACCTGTCTCAGATACTTTTGGGTTCACAAGCCAATACAACAGTCAAAAGCTTACATCAACTTTAAAACGTTTTTCCCTAAAAAGTCACTTGTAACTACACTATCAAGCATATATATTCAGGGCAACTTGAATCTATGTCTCATGGGTTGCAGTCCTCAAACTTGGCCCAAATAAACTCTCTACTTACATTAACGTAGTACTATATTAATTTTTGTTTCTTTTTTCAGATTGATATTTCAAATAAATTTGGTCACAGCCACCATCAAGGAATGGCAGTCTCCCCAATGGATCAAAACACCTGAAACTGGTGATCAACAACTTCCCAGTGTTACAGGCGTCTTTGCTCACAGAGCTCCCAAGATGGCGGCAGGCCACTTCCAAGATGGTGGCAAGCCTCGTGTTCTCTGACCCAAGGTTCTTGGCCTCACGGATTCCAAGGAATGGAATCTTGGGCCATGCCAGTGAGTGTTATAGCTCTATTAGAAGCCATGGGTCACGGAAGAGAACTGTGGAACCCAGTGACTAGTGTTCAGCTTCATTAGGACAAACCCGGGCACTTAGGCATGCAGGAACAATGGCGAGCCCTTAGCCCAATCAGAAGCAGCAACAGGTGCCTTACTGGGTCAGGAGCACAGTGGACACCCTGCCAGATACAGAGGGATGGAAGTCAGCGATGGTCTGCCACAGAGGCAAACAGCAGTGGTGGACGGGGAGCGAAAGCTCAGCTAGAGCCCTAACAAACACCGACCAGAAGAGTACAGTTGGCAAGATTTAATAGAGTTAAAACACAGCCCCCATACAAAGGGAGGGGACCCAAAGGGGGTTGCCGCTGTTGGCTCGAATGCCTGGGTTTATATCCTGATCATTGTCCCTCCCGCTGTGTTCTCAGGCAATAGATGATTGGCTATTTCTTTACTTCCTGTTTTTGCCAAATTGGCATTTTAGCGAGCTATCCTTCCTACCTGATTGGTAAGGTGTGAGCTAAGTTGCAAGCCCCTTATTTAAAGGTGGATGTAGTCACCTTCCCAGCTAGACTTGGGGATACTTAGTTGGCCTAGGAAATCCAGCTAGTCCTTTCTCTCACCAGTAAGATCTCAGGAATTGGGCAAGTGGGCTCGAGCATGCCATTAAGCAGCAAAATGGCAAAGTTTAACTGGTATATGAGCTTCTAGCGGCATTCCACTGGAAAAGAGGAGAATGGCTCAAGTGAGCATGCATATGACTCCATTAAACACACTGTGCATGCTCACCTCCCAAGGGCTAGCCCACCACCACACATGTGAGCAGTTCACGCTAAGGGAATAATCAAGGAAAATGGGATGCAAGACCCTGGAAGTATGCCAGCATATCAAACCCCAAGTCAAAGGTCAAACCCCACGCTTGTCCTCTGAGATGCCTGCTTGGCCCTCTTCCAAGTGTACTCTACTTTCTTTTCATTCCTGCTCTAAAGCTTTTTAATAAACTTTCACTTCTACTCTAAAACTTGGCTCCATCTCTTTTTCTGCCTTATACCCCACAGTCAAATTCTTTCTTCTGCGGAGGCAAGAATTGAGGTTGCTGCAGACCCTTACAGATTCGCTGCTAGTAACTCAGATATTCACCACCTCTAGTAATAAGACCAGTAAAGCCTAAAATGTCTACTATCTGAACCTCTACAAAACAGCTCTGTCAGTCCTTACTCAAAAACAAAGAATTGTGTTTGTTTTCAGGCACCACAGGGAAAAGATTGCCCTCTCTCAAGCCTTTCTAATGCCCTCCCTCCACCTAACCCCTGAGTATGGTCATCTCATATTGCTCATGTAGAAACTCACAAGAAGGCGTATTTGTTAGCCCAGCACACCAGACTTTTACAAAGTTTACTTTGTAAAAACAGTGTCATGTTTTAGGGAGTAAATCCAACATCTCTCCTAATTCACTACCATTGTAAAAATGCTTCAGAATCACTACAATTGACTTTCAAACTGAGGGCATTCCTCTTATTGTTACTTAGCTAATTTAACCTGACTTTTCAAGAAAATGAGATGTACTGTGAAAGAGCTTGAAAGAACACCTAATGCTTATCTCAGAGAGTGCTGTTACTCCACTTGACTCTACATCTTGAAATAAAGTTAATTTTCTTGTTAGCTTACAAAAGAAAAAGAGAAGGAGTGTGACCAAGAGCCTGTGGTCTATAACAGGAGGAAGAGAGAGAGAAGGGAAGAGAGAAATTTGTTTTTAAGCTTTATGAAACACCAGAATTAGTCAGTTCCCATTTTGTTTACTTGATAATAGACTTCAGGAAGAACACAGAGGGTAGTACTCAGAAAATTAGCAAGTCACTTCTCGTAACCAGATTGTTTTCCTGAGATATGTCTGTGTCTTTCGTCCTCTTCTTAATCTTTGACTTCCTTGCTTCCATTTTCAGTGCTCAACACAAATCCTGAAAAGTTCAAGTGCTTATCCAAAAACCAACCTTCCCATTTCTAATTTTCCAAGTAAAGCAACAATTGAACCACTGACAGAGCCAGTGAATTGTTACACAATACCACTATCTTCAATTAACATCTTCTCTAGGCAATCTACACCAAATGAAGTTCCCTTTGTGTCCAGCCAACATTTTAAGGAAATAAAATGATAAAGGGAGAAATCTATTAGATTGAGCTTGTTCAGATAACACCTAAGGGGCCATCTTTTTTTACCCACTCTTATTCAACTCCAAAAAAAAAAGAAGCAAAGAGGCCTTAAAATATATCCCACCTGCTGTGAAGTAATCACTCTGCAGGTTGATTAGAAATCTTATTCTATGATGGTTGGTAGACCCTGAACACTGCATCTTGTACAAGAAGTGAGGCACCACCTCTCTGAACACAGTTTGCATCCTTTTAGGAGGAAAACCATTAAAACATTCTCCTAGGCACTGAAACAAACACTAAAGTTTTAAATCACAAATTCACCAAAAACACACAGACACGCATGCACATATACCAAATGAATAGACATATATATTAATATATCTAATGATAGAATGTTAGACATTTGTAAAATAGCCCTATAAGTTAAAAACATTTCTAGTTATAGAGAAATGTAAAAGTAAAATGCTACAAGTGAATTTCCCTGTAGCTTGATCACTCTAAAGAGAAATAGCAATTAGATACTATTTTTCTCAGACTTGTAGCCAGGGAAGAATATTTTACAATTTCAAAGCTGAAAAGAAGAGCTACATTATATAGACATATCAGCTGATCAAAGTAATGCTGACCAGGAGGCTTTTAAATTATTTTCAATTTTTTTAAATCAAACTATATTCTATTCTAGAATATGGTGAGTTTTTAAATTGGATTTCCCTCCAGTTGCAAAAGTGAGCCTATTGTTCTGCCACCTTTTCTTTGAGGGAGCCCCAGGATTATTAACCTTCTCCGTTAGGAAAGACAGACAACATCCTAATGCCTAATTTGAAGGGATAGTTGGTGTCTGCAAACCTATAGAGAGACTGGCAGAATGTATATTCATTAATTCAACTGATATTTATTGTGCTGTGGATACAGCAACAAACAAAACAGACAATTCCTACAATTGAGAAGCTTACCTTCTAGTTGAAAGAAACAGATGATGCATAACAAGCATAAGAAATAAGCAAATAACAGCATATTAAATATGACGTGCTATGAACAAAAGGAACGTATGGAGAATTGAAGTGGGAGAAGAGTTATGATTTTAAAGGAAATAGTCAAGGTTGGCTTCATTGAGAAGGTGATATTTGAATATCTTAAGACAAAAAATCTTGAAAACAAATGATCCAGAGAAAACAGCCCGTACAATGGCCTTGAGGTTGGACTATGCCTGGCATGTTTAAGGAACATCAAGGAAGCCAGTTGAGTGACAGATTGTGTGAGGGTAAAAGTAGTCAACAAACAAGTTAAGGTAGAGGTAGGAAGATGATGTAAGGAGTTAAAGTAATAATCTGAAAAATAAACGTGGCCCCGTTGGCAGACTTTGAGCAGAGACTTAAAGATATTGCTTTGCTGGAGTTGTAGTTGTAGGGCATATAGCTTTGAGAAGGTATGAGTGTCTTAGGACCTGAAATTTATTCTCATACATGAAGCATGTCTTGTCTCATATGAGGTGTGGTAGTATAAAGATAGTACAGTTAAGACTTTTTGTTTAGAACACAGGAGAATTGATGAGTTCCAGGTTTGCTGAGTGATTCGTGAGCCACTTACTCTTTCTATGCCTCCAAGAGGTTGTAAACAATAATGCTAGTCACCGTGTGTAGGTCTCAGAAAGGTTTGAGAAACTAGGGAGATGGTAGAGGAAAGATAAAATGTCCGATCAATATGAGTTGTCTTATAACTACAGAGTTGATGACAATCTTATGTATGTTCTAGTTGACACAACAATTATAGTGTTTTCCATCAGGAGCCAGAGTATCTATGCTGAGGCTAGAAAGTCAAATTTTTAGAAGATTGTTGTAGTTGTGAGAATGATAGGATATAAAGTATATATAATCGAGTTTTACAGTAATAGTATTGTAAAGGTGCTGTCAGGAGGCCACTATGATAGATGTCAGATAAATCTACCAGATGGAAAACTCAAAAGTATTATGCAAAATGTGGAAGGAGAAACTCAAGCCCAAGTCAGGCATGTCACCAGTGTTAAGTGACAAACATAGTTATTGGAAAAGCAAAGAAAGCAAATGAGAATTGTCTTTATAAAAATGTCTAATTTGTTCTACAAAGACAAAAGAACAGATTTTGTTACTTAATAAAATGTAATGGAATCAGATTTTTAAAATGTCAAAAGTGAAAGTAAAATGTTTCCTAAGATGATAGCTACATAACAAAAATATCAATATGATAAATAAAAATGGTAGGATAACGTAGATGATCTACCAACAGACCCTTTTATGTGATGTGAAGGAAGCTGGAACTTACCTAATCAAAATCCTGCAGATCATTCCTTTCCAACTTGGACCCGGCAGAATGGCTCCCGCAAAGAAGGGTGGCGAGAAGAAAAAGGGCCGTTCTGCCATCAACGAGGTGGTGACCCGAGAATACACCATCAACATTCACAAGCGCATCCACGGAGTGGGCTTCAAGAAGCGTGCTCCTCGGGCACTCAAAGAGATTCGGAAATTTGCCATGAAGGAGATGGGAACTCCAGATGTGCGCATTGATACCAGGCTCAACAAAGCTGTCTGGGCCAAAGGAATAAGGAATGTCCCATACCGAATCCGTGTGCAGCTGTCCAGAAAACGTAATGAGGATGAAGATTCACCAAATAAGCGCTATACTTTGGTTACCTATGTACCTGTTACCACTTTCAAAAATCTACAGACAGTCAATGTGGATGAGAACTAATCGCTGATCATCAAATACATCAAATAAAGTTATAAAATTGAAAAAAAAAAATCCTGCAGATCACATTACATAGAATACCAACAATGAAAAACAAGTTGCTCTATTATACTTTCTTTAGGGAGCATATAATTTTTTAAATCAAGTTAACTGTAAGTAGAAGTATTGGCACCTCTTTCCCATATCAGACTAAAAGAAAGAAACCTATATCAAATATCTTCTGTTAAAGGAGACTGAGTGGGATAGAGATATAAAATAAAAATGTTTTGATGCTGGAGGATAAAGACGGAGGGCAGTGTTCCCCAAAGTGGCTTGCTTAGAGGTTTTGGTTAGAAGTAGGTGGGAGATTCTGTAATCAAATATATTTGGGAAATACTTGTTAAAAGCACATCATGGTTCAAAAATAGGCAAATGAGGCTGGGCGTGGTGGCTCACACCTGTAATCCCAGCAGTTTGGGAGGCCGAGGCGGGTGGATCATGAGGTCAGGAGATCGAGACCATCCTGGCTAACACGGGGAAACTCTGTCTCTACTGAAAATACAAAAAATTAGGCGTCATGGCGGGCACCTGTAATCCTAGCTACTCGGGAGGCTGAGGCAGGAGAATGGCGTAAACCAGGAGAATGGCGGAGCTTGCAGTGAGCAGAGATCACGCCACTGCACTCCAGCCTGCATGACAAAGTGAGACTAGGTCTCAAAAATGAAAAAAAAAAAAAAGAGGCAAATGAGATGATAGGATAAAATGGTGGGCCATTTAAAGAATGGATGCAGAACCAACTAGAAATCCAGTGAGACCTAATTTAAGGTGACACAATACAAAAGGACTGGAGAGTCCAAAGAAAAAGTTACTTCTTTAATAGTTTTGAAAGACTCTTGTCATAGACTATGAAAAAATTATTTTGTGTTCATAGCATTTTATACTTGAAAATACCCTGAAGAATGCCTGATTTCCTCTTTTGGAGTCGTGTGCACTGAGACTTCAAAAGGTTAAGTGATTTACCTAAGGCCATAGAGCCAAAATTTGAACTGAAATTCAAGTCTTCAATCACAATATTGTTTTACTTCAAAACTTCTAAGTATCATGAAAAGAATGATAGATTCTTGCAATAAACTTATGATATTATCCTCTTTTGGGGGTAAGGTATTTCTAATGCATTTTGCCATGAGAACTGCATTTTCCTTCTTTGGCAGAGAATCTCCTTTTCCTAGCAAAAAGCTCTTTGTACCTACCAAGTATTCCAAAAATACAGATACACTGAATATTTGATCTGTGCTTTCATTTTTTTTACTTTCTGCCATCATCTTGTTAATAAATTTTTATCAGTGTTTACAGATCTGAAGTAACTACAGAGATGATGTTAGGAAGATATTATGATAATATAAGTCATAAGACATAGCTACATGATAAATATAGATCTCATATGAGAAATGTAGGAGACAGAAAATTCCAAGTCAATATCACCAATACTGAAAGATGCACATACAAGCAAATAATTACATGTAAAAGATGACAACTGAATAAGTTCTATAGTTAACAGTATTGTATCAACACTAATTGCCACAGTTACATAAAATGACAACACAGAGGGAAGCTGGGTGACAAACAGGTATACCCTATGAATTGTTTTTGCAATTTTCTGTACGTCTATAATTATTTCAAAATAAAACATTAAAAACAAAGAAGCAAAGAGAGAAAAAAAAAACCATCATATTTCATTAACAGGATCCAAAGACCTCCTTAAACTGCCAAAGAAGTACATGGAACAAAAAAGATTAAGAACCCCTGGCCTAATTCCTCTTGGTAATCAAAAGCAGAAGTGAGGCTCAATCACAGGCCTGGATATCTTCCAGAAAACTACTTTGAGTTGACAAGATTTTCAAACAA
>NW_012102310.1:3375539-3380869 GCF_000951045.1 Mandrillus leucophaeus | reverse complement strand
AGTAGGTCATATTTTATGCTCATAAATATGTATAAAGTATTTTAAATATTTAACATATATTAATGAATATATTGTTAAAATAGTATAATCTAAAGATATAGCTTTCAAAATTCTTTTTGTAAATAATACAGTGCCAAATAAGTAAAACAAATGTAACGTTTGGGATATATATGCATACCAAAATGTACCTATGAACATACATATTGTTTACCCCAGAAGGAGTTGAAAAGAAACTTAAATTTCTCTAAATCATTTTTGCCTAAACTTCAACAATGGAATATAACTTAGTATTTCAAACATGAAATGTAACTTTTAGAACTGAAGCTCATCCTACTTGATATTTTGAAAGGGGAACAAATTTTAATATTCAAATTGTATTATTTCTCCTCAGTGAAATCATGCCAAACAGGTTCACATCCTTCTATTTAAATGTGAAAGTACTTTGAAAGCATTTTGGAGCCATTTTTTTCTTAATTATTAACTTTGAATGCAGAGTACATTCAGTAAACTAGTTTTTCACACAACATCCCAGTTGCCATTCTGTTAGTTTCCTAGGGCTGCCATAACAAATTACCACACACTAGGTAGCTTAAAACAACAGAAACTGATTCTTCCTCTGTTCTGGAGACTAGAAGTTTAAAATCAAGGTGTTTTTAAAGTTAGTTCCTTGTGAGACTCCGAGGGAAAATCCACCCTATGTTTTTCTTTGACCTCTGGTGGCTGCCTCAGTGCTTGCTGTTCTTTGGTTTAGGGATGCATAACTCCGGTCTCTGCTTTTTGTTTCTCTGTGTCTTCTTTCTCTGCCTGCCTTACTCTCATAAGGACACCAATCCTTGGATTTGGTGTTCAACTTTAATCTGGAATCATTCATCTCAAGATCCTTAATTACATCTACAAACATGTTATTTCAAATAAAGTCACATTGGCAAGTCCTAGGGAATATAACTTGTACATATCTTTTTGATTCAACATAATTCAACCATTGTTGATTAAATAAGCCATGATTCAACCCACCGCAAATAGAATTTTATCTTAGGAGTAAACAGGAAAAAAAAATAGTAACCTCTGGGCTTAAGGTTTGACCATGTGGTAATAGTAATATCATGCTGTACATATGTAGGTTTTTATTTTTTTAAGAGTTTACAGAGGGCTTTCAGATTCACTGTCTTCAATATTTACCACACACCTTAAAGATAGTTTTACTCTTATTCTCATTTTACAGATGACAAAGTGGATGCTAAGAACAATTAGTGGATGTTAAGAAAATTAGTGATTCATCAAAGTCAAACCAACAGAACATGATAGTAAATGACAGGATTTGAACTCAGTCCTGGAACTCGGGATGCTTGATTCCAGGAAAAGTGCTCTAAATGATGAGAACTTTTCTACTCCATGCCTGATACAATGACAAGCAATAAAAAGAAGCTAATGTCACAATAAAGCCAATATAGTCAGGTAAATTGTTGCCAGTAATAGAGTTTGTGCAACATACCAACAAAATAATTAAGCCAATTTCTGAAAATAACTGAATATCATGTAAAGTAATTCTTGATTCACACCAACAGAATTGTTGAGAAAGCCTCAGTAAGAGGTTCATTTTGTTATTTTCATTTTTTTACTTTCAATGTACACATAACGGCGCAAGTGATCCATATCTGGATTATTTAGTTGATGGTGGCTGATTGCACCTTTATTGGGGAAAATCAGGTCTGTTGACTTTTATATTACTACTCTCTTTTGCCTTGTGGCAGGATTCTTTTCTTACCTCCTGGACAAAGCTGATGCTATATTTATCATGCGAGATTCTGAAAAGAACCACAGATAACGTTTTTTGGCACCTTACATTGTGTGAGATGTCAGCAGGATAAGATTTCAGTTCTTTAATTTTTGGAAATCCTGCATTTTCCATTGCATGGAAATAATGGCCATAATGTGTTGCTTTTATATAAGAAGTTTTAATAGTCAGATCTTTGAATACCAGATTTTGTGAAGTATGCCTATTATCTCCCCAGAAATATTGCCTTCCCATCTTTGTCTATAAAGTCGCATGGATCTGAACTGTTCAAATCTTAAATTTGAAACTCTGGATTAGAACACTCCAAATGATACAATGAATCTATCTAAACCTGTACGCTTCTTGTAGTCAGCAGGCTGACTGAAAGAAAACACGGAAAGTGCCTATTAAGTTTTAGTCTAGAAGCATTCTACAATAAAGTGGGTTCACTGGAGTTGATGTCCACAGTCTGCTGCATTAATCACTCGGTTCTCGGCTGTTATGTTCTACATGCTTGCTGCCCAATATGTAAAAGAGGCTAGGTAAATCTCACCAGTTCCTTGACAAGCAAGTAAGTTTTTGTTCTTTATTACAGAATAAAAATCTGAGATATGAATTTTTTGATCACTCAATGTCAAGCATGTCAGGAAGTATTATTTTATAATATGCCTTTCACTTTCTTAAACATTGAAAATGGTGAGGTGCAAAGGAATATGGAACAAATTGTGTGGAGAGGATAAGGTAGAGATTCTAGAAGGATATGAGAGAAGAGTAGTTTTCGTAGCCATGATGAATTTTCCTTTTTCTCTCCTTTCTCCCTCCTCTTCTTTTTCCTTTCTGTCTCCTTCCTTTCTTCTTAATTCCTTTCTTCTATCCTTTCTTCTTTCTCTCCTTTCTCTCTTCTACCCTTTCCTCTTCCTTTCTTCCTTCCTTCCCTTTTCTTTCTCGCTTACTTTCACAGTAATGGAAATGGCTATGGTTACTAGAAACCTGACTCTAACCATGAGACACAAAGATAAGCCTGGATGATTCTCATTTAGTAGGATGATCAAATAGTTCATAGTTGTAAAAAGTGTTACAATAATGGGGGACATTTCACTCTTGTGTGCATGCATTCAACAAATGTCTAGGATTACTACTATGTGTCAAACAGTACATTGGATACCAGGGACTCAAAGGTGAACAAGATAGGGAGTTCAGGATCTATAAAGGAGGAAGCAAACACATTTAAAAAAATCAGATCCAGTTTTGATTAGAGGTCTAAAAGAAGCAATTTTCTATTATGGAGAGGAATAGAGTATAGAAGGATGAGCCAATTTCTATGCTATACTCAAACATATAGGAAAAGTAACTGTCCAATTAATTTAATACTATTTGGCATAAAATAATAATGTGCCTGAGATAAGCAGATTTTCAAATTAATAAAATAATTCTTTGAATATTAAACAGTATCAATGTTATTTTCCTAAAGGAATATGAAACTATATTCTTACAAATGTAGGTTGACTATCATTTATATAAAGTGCTGGTTATTCAATATAGGTGATACAAAACTGAGTAAGACATAGACTCTTTGTGAAACTATATTTATAAAAGGATACTTATACACAAATAATTACAAAAAATAGGCTGTGATAAATATACGAACAGTAAGAAAAGCCACAGTAGATCACAGAAATTGTTTTTCAACAAAAATATATTATGTCATTCCTCTGCTCAAACCTTCTAATGGCTTCCTGCCTCACTCAATATAAATGTCAAAATCTTTGCAATGACCTTCAGGGCTCTACACAATTTGGCTGCTATTACATCTTTGACCCTGTCTCCCACGACCATTCCCCCTAGCTCCCTCTGTTCAGCCAGATTGAATTGCTTGCACTTTCACAAAGCACCGAACACCATTCCACATTCAAACTTTGGAATTGGCTTTTCCTCCAGATATTCACATGGCTAACCATATGACCGTCTTCCAGATTCTTCTCAAATCTCCCTTTAAAGAAGGCTTATTATGACCCCCTTAGCCTGCTATATTTATTTATTTATTTTATTGTTATCTCTTGAGTGCATTGTAAATGCTACTCAGGTGTCACGTGTGTGGTTTATTGTTAATCTCCGCTAACTAGAATATTAAACCCCATGCAGATAATGCATTTTACCTATTTCATTTCCTGGTGTATTGCAAACATCATAAAAATTCTGATACAAAGTAAGTGCTCAATAAATATTTACTTATGAAATAATCAATTGGAGATAAAGGAAGTGGAAGAAAATCAGGAATGGCTTAATGTATGAGGCAGTGCCTGGAAGATAAATAAGAATTTTGACAAGAAGGGATGATCTTCCTAACTCATCTAGCTCATTTCAGATGATTACTTTTGCAGCATGTGAAGGACATTTCTCAAACACAGATAAGTTCGAAAAATTTCTTTATGTAACCGGTACATTGGATAAGTGTGACTCATGGGATGTGATCATAAAGCAAATTTATTTTAGTCTCCCTTTGTCCCTTAAATGTATTTAGTTGTCTTATTTTCATGGGCTGACAACTCAGACAATATCATAGTTCTATTGATCATTCTCAGAAAATGGTCACTGTAAATCAAAGTTACCACCTAAATTTTGTAAGAAAAATTTAAGTTCAACTTAATTTAATACTAAGATTTATCATTTCCACCCACCTGTCAAATCCACCAGAAGGTGGAAGATTAGGGACAGGGAGAAGGAGGAGGAGAGAGCTCACAGTATAAAAAAATCAGCTGGGGAAGGAATGATTGGGCTTCGTTCTCTTTCCATCATCATAAATATCTTACCACTCTAGAGTTGGAGCCCGGGAGAATGGAGGTCAGGGCAGACCTTATTTAACTCATGGTGTCCCAAGTTGGTATTCAGTGGGTCTGACAGTTGGCTAAAGTATAGTCTTTCCTTCATTAATGCTTCTATGGGCTCCCAAGAGATTGCTCAATCACTGGTGATCCTTCAGCCTCTAGTCCCTAATCCCAAGCAAAATAATTTCTATTATGAATAGTCAATTACTCCTTCCTCAACCCACATATACCAGATACGAGAAAGTAAGGTCTGTTTGCTCCTGCAGGTAGCCCTTTACCTAAGTCCTAAGATAATACTCCTAGATTTATTCTAATTCCTGATCTACGTGTGGGCCAAAGAAAACACTCAAGCATTCAAGCATTCTTTGACACAACAAAAGCAGCTTCTTTTGTAGCTCTATTGGACTAACTAGCCATTTTTCTGCTTTCAGAATTTTTAAAGTGGAAGCCAACTATCTGCTCTCTGTTTAACCCTCCCCCGTTGCAGAAAGTGTCTATTAAAATATTTAAGTGATCTTAAGTCCTTCCTTTTTGAAATGAAGAAAAAGCACTCCAACTCTATCGTAGGCGGAGCTGAGATTACGTAGCTTTTCAGCACTCTCTCAATATCCACCAAATGAACTTTATCTACTCGTGATAATTTTTTATTTTCATCATTAGAGAATTTATTTTTAAAGTGTCATCTTAAACTACAAGGATGTCCATTAAACATCACATTTTTTTTTTTTTTT
>NW_012102310.1:3363723-3373689 GCF_000951045.1 Mandrillus leucophaeus | reverse complement strand
ACAAAATTGTTATGCTTTTAAAGTATGTTGTCTCTACTCTATAGAATACCATTTTACTCTTCTCTGGATGAGAAACTCAAATTCATCTTTTACATTACTGTTCTGATGCCATCTTCTCCAAGGAGCCTACGTTAACTTCTTTGGACAGAATTCCCAACTTTTTAATCTGTGCTTTTATTGATTTTGGTCAGAATATTATTACTATGGGTTTTTTTTATTATTATACTTTAAGTTCTAGGGTACATGTGCACAACGTGCAGGTTTGTTACATATGTGTACCTGTGCCATGTTGGTGTGCTGCATACTATGGGTTTTAACTAAACAGGTAAGAATGCTGTATTAGGGTTATCTAGAGGGACAGAACTAATAGGATAGATGTATATATAAAGCAGAGTTCATTAAGGAGTATTGACTCACACGACCACAAGGTGAGGTCCTAAAATAGACCATCTGCAAGCTGAGGAGCAAGGAAGCCAGTGCAAGTCCCAAAGCTGAAGAACTTGGAGTCCAATGTTTGATGGCAGGAAGCATCCAGCACAGGAGAAAGATGTAGGTCCAAAGACTAAAACAGTCTATTCTTTTTTCACTTTCTTCTGCCTGCTTTTATTCTGGTCATGCTTGCAGCTGATTAGATTGTACCCATACAGGTTGAGGGTGGGTCTGCCTCTCCCAGTCCACTGACTCAAATGTTAATCTCCTTTGGCAACACCCTCACAGACACACCCAGAAACAATACTTTGAATCTTTCAATCCCACCAAGTTGACACTCAAAATTAACCATCACAAATGCTATATATGTATTATGGGCTATATACCTGAGTTGCCTGCAAGTTAATGAGATACATATATATTTTTTAAAATTTCAAATAACCAGGTATTCTTGGCTCATAAGCTCAATATATATTTGTAGTATTATAATGAACTGGGAAGGAAGTGCCTTCTAGGGCATGTCTATAAGTTGGCACCCACAGACATGCTTGCAGAGAAGCAGGCCAATCTATACCATGCTCTGGGTAGTGGAAGATAAGACTTTAAATGTGAATTGGCTAAATATTGCATTATTGTGACAAGCCATGAATGGTGTGAAGAGTATATAGTTAATTCAACACATAAAAGAGACATACTTAAAAGTTTCTGAAGAAATCCATTGTTGGAGCTTAGATTTAAGAATAACCTGACAATAATACATAGGTTGCTTTGAAATAGGACAATGCCAAGAGAATGGTTATTAAAGTAATAAAAGGGTAACATGAGAAGGAAAAGCACAAATGTAAATGAAACATCACATGAATTGTGGAGCTGAGAACTGTAACTTTATAAAATGATTAAAGAAAGGAAGAGTAAAAGATACTCTGATGCTGGATGATTGGCAGAGTGATAGTACAACTGTTGTGGGAGTTCAGAAGGGGAAGATGATTCTTAGTCTAGTTTGGACATGTTAATTCTATGGGAAAAGTGAAACACTCTTAAGATATTCAGGAGGCACACTGAAGCGCTGGTAACTTGATGGATTTCTTTATGAAGGATGTGGATAAAGAATTGCAACAATTTATGACAAAACCCAGAAGTTTTTATAAAACGACATAAAATGTACATTGATTGTTTAAAAAAAAATTACCAAAAGAACAATAAAAAGCATATGAGGAAGAATTTTAATTCAAGAAAAGAAAAACAGGGTCTAACTCAGTAGATTCTCCATTCTAAGGAATTAAGAAAAAATCAGTGAAACATTGCCAGCATGAAATAGGAACAGATGACAAAGATGAGGAAAAACTCTTGATAAAGAGAACACATATTGAATTAAAAAAACAAACAGTTAAGTCTGAATCAATAATTAGCAGACTTGACATTGCAGAAAATTTAATTAATGATTTACAGGACAAAACTGGGAAGAAATAGAAAAATCCAAAGACAAAGGGCAGAGAGTACACTAACAGAGTAAATGAAAAAAAAAAAGTCAAGCAAAATGAAAAGCAGGCTTATAAGAGATACCCCCAAAAGGAAGTAGAGCAAATGGAATGTAAATAATAACCAAATAAATAATTCTAGAAAATTATCCAGTTTTAAAATATTATATTTTGAGATTGAGAGACCAGTCATGTTCCAAGCAAATTAATAACAAAAGCCACAGAATAAAAAATTGCTCGGTGACAGTGGGAAAGTTTAAACAAAGAATACTTCAAACACAGAAAAAGCAAGATGTAGAATGCCCCCAAACTCTCTTCAAACACCAAATGCCAGAACACGAGGGAACCATATCCATAGGGGTTGAGAGGAAAGATGATGACTCATGATTTATATATTCAGCAAAGCTGTTGTTCAAATGTGAAGGCAATAGCTGGACCAATCTAGTAAAACTGACCATTATTTTGAAAAAGTTCTTTCTGAAAGGATTCATAAATGATTGTCAGACGAAACAAACACAATCAAGGATGGTAAATTGTGGATGGAAAGACTAGTAATGGACATTGAAAAGAGTTATACAGAGAATATATTTTAAAATGTGTGGCAAATGTGTTTGCAAAATATTATATGTGCATACTTTTCATTGAAAGAGATTTTTAACATTTTTGATAGATAGCTATATCATTTGAAACCAGGCAGGGGTTGGTGTAGACCTAAATAGAAACTTTAAATTTTTTCTACTCCAAAGCACTACCGAATCTTCATTCTTTCAAAGTGAAAAATAAGGTAGAATTAAGATTTTTGAAATTTGAAGGATGATGGTAATTACAAAATATGCTCATAATATAAAAACAAATCAGTCATCACAAAGCAAGCAAAAATATTTAAAGGAATAAAAAATAAAACATCAAAATATTAAATACAGAAAAGGCAAAAATTAAAAATTATAACATCTATAACATACAATTCTGTGAAAAGGCCATATATGCAAAGTAGCCATAAATGCCCAAGAAAGAGGCAGACAAATCTAGTTTGTTGGTAAAAGGTGTTTTATTGGTGGAACTTACAGGCAGAAGCATGTTCTTGGGTGGTTGTGAGACAGGTAGATCTTTTACCTGCTAACCCAAAATTAGGGCTTATATACCATAGGGAAAATGTGTAAGTGCCCTGTACAAGACAATTAAAGGCAATCCTCCAGAACAGACAAGAATGCTATATGCATCATAGCCTATAATTTGTGCAATAACATCAAGGTTGACATATTCTTACACTAAGGATAGTAAATAAAGTAGGAATCAGGAGACATTCATATTGCTTGTGGGAATGAATGAATAAATAATAGGAAATAGTAAGTGACTGTCAAAAATGTTAGAGTTAAAATAATGGACAAATTTACACAGGCAAATAGGATTTTAAAGCATCAAGAGTAGCAACATTGGGAATAGGCAGTGTATAAATGTACAAAGCAGCATTTTATAAAAGAAAGGCATCTTCATTGAAGGAAATAGAAAAAAATATTATTCCCTCATTAAAACAGCATCAGAATGCTTACAGTGATATGTGTAGTAATTCGAGGGCAACTGACAAATGCTCCATAACATTGGGCAACTTAATGTATGTTATTATTTATTTTATATTAAATAGAGTATTTTAATACATACTTGACAGGATTAAATTTATGTATTTTGACACTAAAACCACAGTAATTTTTGTATAACCATGGAAACATTTTTTAATGGCTCATTTGAGACATTGGAAAGAAAACCTTCCCAACTAACCCTAACCTCATCAGTGGTTACATTTGAGGTTACGAGTCACTCTAATCTCTTTATGTACACTCCAAAATTTTACAGTTAATATTACTTCTACTTATAAATTAAGCTTAGACATTTAAAAATTGAACAAAAATGCAAAAAGAAGAGTAAGGCAGATGGAAACTATACAGATTGTAATGTTTGGTGATTAGGAAGTCACTTGTGAGTTAGTGAGAATGTTGAGAAAGGTGCCAGATCACATGGTACTATAAAATAGAGAAAAAGAAGAAGAAACTCACAGCTCTTCCTACAAAACATTAGATGACTGAAGAAAGGTGATAGAGGAAAGTAGCTTGAAAGTAATCAAGATTCAGGTAAGAAATTTTATTTAAATGGAAGAGACATGAATTTACTATTATAGACAAAGGAAAATGGTCAGTACAGAAGGACAGCTAGTGTGTGGATGAACAGAGGATAGTTGCTCAAAGTCTAAGAATGTAGACAATGACAAATCATGGTTTCAGATGTGGATTGTAATGTTAACCAGAGAGAGATGCTTCTTCAAAACAAAAGGAAATAAAGAGTGTGCTTACACATATATAAAAAAAATGTGGACGTGAAGAAGGAAAAAAAAATGAGCAGTGATCTGATCAATCAGGACATTCAAATTTTCTGAGTCAGGTAAGAGCATAAGATAAAAATATGTGTCGGAGAAAGGCAGAGGAAATGAAAGTGAAGTTAGGGAGTTAAAGGAGTGAAATAATTCTTTGACTGAAATGTGAAATAGAATAAGATTTATTATCTTTTTTCTTCCCCTACATTCATAACTCTCTAGAATTAGTCACGATTTATATTTACTTATAGTCATCCAAGTACTATACATACCACACCACTGAATTTCTACATCCATCTACAGTCTTCTTAACATATACACTCTCATCTTTTTAACTTTTCAATAGCATGTGTCACTGGTAAATACTCCTTCCTTATTTTAGGGGATTTGCTTACTTTTTCCTCCATGACTATCTCTTAATATCCCTTCTAAATTGGAAGTCAGTCAGTCAGAGAGGCAAGTCAGTCTAGAATTACAGTGCTTAGGAGACAGTTTAAGATGTATGTAGTGATTAACATGCACAGAAGATTATAACCAGGGAGGGATTTTGATATTTGACTTACTGAATTGCAGAGATTACTATAGTATATAGGGGGCTAAGATAAAAAAAAAAAAAAAAAAAGGTTATCTTTGGATGAAGGAAGTATGTTCTCAGAGATTTGAGAAGTGTCATCAAGATTATTTGTAAGACTGGCAAAACTGACAGGTAAAACTGCTTTTACAAGCAGACCATGATTTACACTCATTAAAACAAGTATACTGCTCTCTAATTTTACAGTCAAAATGCATACAGGTGTTGGTAGCAACTGAGCTCCACAAAGTAACCCAGAAACTCAGGTTGTATCTTGTCTCTCCACTATCCCTCGGGTGATCTTCCCCTCCAAATGGTCCAAACTCTCATTTCATCACCATGTCCACGAATGTATCTGCAAGAAGCAGCAAAGAGGAAGTTTACAACAAGTAGCTGATCAGGAAGCAAACAGTAGTGCAGCTCTTATGTTCATAGCCCACTGGCTAGAACTTAGTCACATGGCACATGTGAATAAAAAGAAAAAAAGGAATAGTTGCAAGGAAGGTTGAGATACATAGTCTCTTGCTAATAAAACGAATGGAATTCTTTATTAAAAAGAAGAAATGAAGACTGTAGATTGGGATTCTAAATAATTGGAATAAAATTGGCAATCTGAAATACAAAGCCAAACTACAGGCGAAAAAAAAAAAAAATAAACTGTGAAGTAGATGTTGAAATCAGTGAGGAAGAAGAATTGAATCATTCTCTGGCAGGTAGGTTAGTGATTTCAGAACAAAGGAAGTTGCCATAAGTAGAGTGCATGAAGTTCTGTAAAGGTAAGACCTTAGGTTCCACCTTAAGAATATTAAACTCTTTCTGACTTCATGATTTTCAGTTACTTTGAGTGGTAGAAAATTTAAGAGATGCAGTATCTTCGGAGAGTAATGACATATAATCCAAACATTCATGGAAGAATGGAGACCTGAAGTTTTTGAAAGGGAGTAAGTAGAGAGGAAAATAGACGTGAACAGGAATAAAGTACGATGGGATGCCAGTTCTTGAGATAAAAAAAATTAGGGAAAATAAGGTAAAGATATCCACTTGTAGCATTCATATTAACATCCAGGATAAGAGAAATAGGATGGAGACTGAATACATTGACATAAAGGTAAGTGGAATGATCTCTTCTCATATAGGGCTTTTTTTAAAATAATTTTTTAAATCTTAACAGCCCTTTGTAAAAATATTACTATTAGCAAACTTAACTCTTTTTGAATTTGAATAGGAATGATAAATGGAGAGGAATCAGAGCAAGATGAACGGACAAATGTAACTCTCCTGTGATCATCCGCCCTGCAGGAACACCAAATTGAACAACCATCACACAAGAAAGAAACTTCATAAGAACCAAAAATCAGATGAATGATCACAGGACCTGATTTTTAAAATCACATCAAGGAAAGAGACACTGAAGACTACAGTTAAGATAGTTGTGAATTGCTGACACCACCACTCTTCCATCCCCCAGCAGGGGCAGCATGGCATGAAGATAGAATCTGTGTGCTTCGGGGAGGGAGAGCAAAGTGATTGTGGGACTTTGCATTAGAACGCAGTGCTGCCCTATCACAGTGGAAAGCAACACAGCAGGATTTGGCAAGTATCCATGGAGGGGGCATTTAGACTAGCCCTAGCCATAAGGGAATTATTGATCCCAGCAATTGGAGCCTGAGTTCCAGCTAGCTCCACTACTGTAGGCTAAAGTACCCTAGGGTCCTAAATAAACAAAAGGCATTCCACGCCACAGTGACTGCAATCCCTGGACAAGTTTGGGTGCTATGCTGCGCTTGCAGCCAGTGGATTTGGAGTGCGTGTGACACAGTAAGACACCAGCTGGGGCAGCCAAGGGAGTGCCCACATCACCCTCCATCCCTGCAACAGGAAGCAGTGCAGCTCATAGCTCCAGGAGGAGAAAGGAGAGTAAAGAGGACTTTGTGTTGCATCTTGTGTATCAGCTCAGCCAGAATAAAATAAAGCATTAGAGTCCTGAAGCCCCTATACTAGGCCCTAGCTCCTGGATGACACTGCTAGACCCACCCTGGGCCAAAAGGGAACCCACTGCCCTGTAGGGAAGAACTCAGTCCTGGCAGAATTCACCACCCATTTAACTAAAGAGCCCTTGGGCCCTGAATAAGCATCAGAGATAACCAGGCAGTAGCCACCACCAGCCTGGGGTGGTGGCCATGGGGAGAGTCTCTTTTTACTTATGAAAAGGAGAGAAAGAGGACTTTGTCTTGCAGCCTGGGTTCCAGCTCAGCCCCAGTATAATAAAGCACCAAACAGATTCCTAGAGCCTCTAATCAAGGTCCTAGCCCCTGGACAGCACTTCTACCATCCAGGGGCAGAAAGGAACCTGTGGAACTGAAGAGAAAGACTCAGTGCTGCCAGGATTCATCACCTGTTTATTAAAGAGTGATTGGACCTTGAATAAACATCAGCAGTAGCCAGGAAATAGTCTCCAGAGGCCTTAGGTGTGACCCAGTGCAGTCCTAGCAGTGGCAGCCATGGAAGCAATTGCATCCCCCTCCCCACAATTCCAGGCAGCTCAGCATGGAGGGTGTGACTCCATTTGCTTGGGAAGAAGTAAGGAAAGAGAACAAGGGACTCTGCTTGATAATCCAGGGAGTTCTCCCAGATCTTACCCAAAGCCATTAAGGTGGTACCTCTATGAGTCTGCAAGAGTCACAGCATTACTGCAATTGAGGTGCCTCCTAATGCACATACGGCTGTAGTGACCAAAGACTTAGGTCACAATGCAATATGGGAAGTTTTCTTAAGAAGGACAGGTATAAACAAGCCCAGACTGAAAAGACTAGAAGAAATACCTAACTTCTCAATGCCTAGATATTGGTGAACATCCAGAAGCATCAAGACTATCCAGGAAAACATGACCTCATCAGTGAAATAAAAAAGGCAACAGTGATCAATTCTGTAGTAATAGAGATATGTGAGCTTTCAGACAGATATTTCAAAATTGCTGTTTTGGGGAAACAGCCCAATAGAATCCAACATAACACAGAGAAGGAATTCAGAATCCTATCAAATAAATTTAACAAAGATTAAAATGAGTAAAAAGAATCAAGCAAAAATTCTAGAGCTGAAAAATTCAACTGACAATCTGAAGAATGCATAAGACTCTCTCAATAGCAGAATTGATCAAGCAGAAGAAAGAATTAGTGAGCTCAAAGACAGCCTATCTGAAAATACACAGAGGAGTCAAAAGGAAAAATTATAAAGCATGCCATCAGAATCTAGAAAATAGTCTCAGGAGGCCAAATCTAAGAGTTATGGGCCTTAAAGAGGAAGTAGAGAAAAAGATAGGAGTAGAAAGTTTACTCAAAGATATAATAACAGAGAACTTCTCAAATGTAGAGGAAGATGTCAATATTCAAGTACAATAAGATTATAGAACACTAAGCAAATTTAATCCAAATAAGACCACCTCAAGACATTTAAAAATCAAATTGCTAAAGATCAAGGATAAAGAATGGATCCTAAAAGCAGGAAGAGAAAAAAATAACATATAAGAACCTCCAATGTTTCTGAAATCAGATTTCTCAGTGGAAACGTTACAGGCCAGGGGAGAGTGGTATGATATATCTAAAGTGATGAAGAAAAAAAATGCAATACTTTTATCCTTGAATATTATATCCAGTGGAAATATCCTTCAAAAGTGAAGGAGAAACATAGACATTCCCAGACAAACGAGAGCTGAAGGATTGTTGTCAACACCAGACCTGTCCTACGAGAAATGCTAAAGGGAATTATTAAGTCTGAAAAGGATGTTAATCCATTGTAAAAAATAATCTGTAGGTACAAAATTCACTAGTAAGAGTAAGTACACTGACAAGGAATATTATAACACAGTAATTGTGGTGTATAAACTACACACATCTTGAGTAGGAGGACTAAAAGGTGAATTCATCAAAAATGATAGCTATATCAACTTTTTAAGATATAGACAATATAAGATACAAATAGAAACAGCCAAATGTTTAAAAGTGGGGATATAAAGTTAAAGTGTAGAGTTTTTATTAGTTTTTGCTTTTCTTGTTTGTTAGATTGTTTTTGCAGAGTTAAGTTGTTATCAGTTTAAAATAACAAATTATGTTATTTGCAAGCCTCATGGTAACCTCAAATCAAAGCCTACAAGAGACATACAAAAAATACAGAGCAAGAAATTAAACTATATAAAGGAAATCACTTTCACAAAAAGAAAACAGGAAGAAAGGCAGTAAAAAAAAAAGAGAAATCCACAAAACAACAACAAAACAAATTAAAAAATGGCAGTAGTAAGTTCTTACCTATCAATAATAACATTGACTGGAAATAAACTAAACTCTCCAGTCAAAAGACATTGATTAGCTGAATGGATTGAAAAACAAGACCTAATGATCTGTTGCCTACACAAAACATACTTTACCTAAAAAGATATACATAGACTGAAAATAAAGGGATGAAAGTAGATATTTTGTGAAAATGGAAACTATAAAAGAGCATGAGTAGTTATATCAGATACAATAGATTTCAAGATAAAAACTATAAAAAGAGACAATGACAGTCATTATATAATGACAAGGGTTCAATTTAGCAAAAGGATGTAACGATTGTAAATATATGTATATCCACCCAATACTGTAGCACTCAGGTATATGAAACAGATATTATTAGAGCTAAAGGGAGAGCAAGGTCCTCATAAAATAATAGTTGGAGACTTTAACACCTCACTTTCAGCACTGGATAAACCATCCAGACAGAAAATCAACAGAGAAATGTTATATCTAATATGCACTGTGGACCAAATGGACCTGATAAATATTTACAGAATATTTAATCCAATGGCTGTAGAATACATATGACTCTCCTCAGCACAGGGATCATTCTGAAGGACAGACCATATGTTAGATCACAAAATAAGTCTTTAAAAATAATAAATTGACATCAAGTATCTTCTTTGAGCATGATGGAATAAAACTGGAAATTAATTTGAGTTCTTTGTAGACAACCCCATCAAAAAGTGGGCAAAGGATATGAACAGACACTTCTCAAAAGAAGACGTTTATGCAGTCAACAGACACATGAAAAAAAATGCTCATCATCACTGGCCATCAGAGAAATGCAAATCA
>NW_012102310.1:3360719-3363207 GCF_000951045.1 Mandrillus leucophaeus | reverse complement strand
TAGTATTAGGAGATATACCTAATGTAAATGATGAGTTAATGGGTGCAGCACACCAACATGGCACATGTATACATATGTAACAAACCTACACGTTGTGCACATGTACCCTAGAACTTAAAGTATAATAAAAAAACTGGAAATTAATAACAGGAACTTTGGAAATGATACAAACACATAAGAATTAAACAATATGCTTATGAATGACCAATGGGTCAATGAAGAAATTAAGGAGGAAATTTAAAAAAATATTCTTCAAACAAATGAAAATGGAAATGTAACATACCAAAACCTCTGGGACACAGCAAACTCAGTACTAAGAGGAAAGTTCATAGCAGTAAGTCCCTACATCAAAACACAGAAAAATTTAAAATAAACAATATGCATGTTAAAGAACTAGAAAAGCAAGAGCAGACCAAACTCAAAATCAGTAGAAGAGAAATAAAATTGAAACAACAAAAATATATACATAAAAGATCAAGGAAATAAAAAAAAAAGGTGTTTTGGGGATTTTGTTTTTTGTTTTCAAGACAGGGTCTCAGTTCAGTTGCCCAGGCTGCCATGCAGTGGCACAATCTGGGCTCACTGCAGCCTCAGTATTCGCAGCTCAGATGAGTCTTACACCTCAGCTTCTGAGTAGCTGGGACTTTGGGTGTGCACCAACATGCCCAGCTAATTTTTTATATTTTTAGTAGAGACAGGGTTTTGCTATGTTGCCAAGGCTGGTCTTGAACTCCTGGACTCAAGCGATATACCCACCTTGACCTCCGACAGTGCTGAGATTACAAGCATAAGCCACCACGCTTGCCAGGTTTTTGAAAAGATAAGCAAAGTTGACAAACCTTTTGCAAAGCTAAGAAAAAAAGGTGACTCGAAATCAGAGATGAAAATGGAAATGCTATAATTGATACCACAGAAAATCAAAGAATCATATGAAACAAACAAAAATGGAAACTAGTATGAGCAACTGTATGCCAATAAATTGGAAAACCTAGAAAAAATAAATTCCTAGAATATAACCAAAACTGAACCATGAAGCAATGCAAAACCTAAACAGACCAATAACAAGTAATGACATCAGAGCTATAATACAAAGTGTCCCAGCAAAGAAAAGACTGTAACCTGTTGGCTTCACTGCTGAATTTTACCAAACATTTAAAGAAAATCTATTAACAATTCTACTCAAACTATTCCCCATAACGGAGGAGGGAATACTTCCAAACTAATTCTCTGAGGCCACTATTACCCTAAAGCCAAAACCAAAGAGAGCCACCCAAAAAAGAACCTGCGGGCCAATATCTCTGATAAATATTCATACAAATATTCTCAAGAAAATATGTGCAAACTAAATATAACAACACATAAAAAGATCATTCGTTATGACCAAGTAGGATTCATCCCAGGAATGCAAAGATGGTTCAACATGCAAATCAGTAAATATATCACATCAACAAACTGAAGGAGTAAAATTATATGATCATTTCAATTGATACTGATAAAGCATTTGATAAAATTCAACATCTTTTCATGATAAAAAAAAAAAAAACCTTGGGGGCAGCTCCAAGATGGCTGAATAGGAACAGTTCCAGGCTACAGCTCCCAGCATGAGCGATGCAGAAGATAGGTGATTTCTGCATTTCTAACTGAGGTACTGGGTTCATCTCACTGGGGCATGTTGGACAGTGGGTACAGGACAGTGGGTGCAGCCCACCAAGCAAGAGCTGAAGCAGGGTGAGGCATCGCCTCACCTGGGAAGTGCAAGGGGTAAGGGAATTCTCTTTCCTAGCCAAGGGAAACTGTGACACACAGCACCTGGAAAATTGGGTCACTCCCACCTTAATACTACGCTTTTCCAAGGGTGTTAGCAAACAGCACACTAGGAGATTATATCCCACGCCTGTCTCAGAGGGTCCCACACCCACAGAGCCTCCCTCATTCCTAGCACAGCAGTCTGAGATCTAACTGCAAGGCAGCAGTGAGGCTGGGGGAGGGGCACCCACTATTCCTGAGGCTTGAGTAGGTAAACAAAGTGGCCAGGAAGCTCAAACTGGGTGGAGCCCACGCAGCTCAACGAGGCCTACCTGCCTCTGTAGACTCCACCTCTGGGGAGTCTACATGCCAAAATGTAAAGACCATCGATGCCATGAAGAAACTGCATCAACTAACGAGCAAAATAACCAGCTAATATCATAATGACAGGATCAAGTTCACGCATAACAATATTAACCTTAAATATAAATGGACTAAATGGTCCAATTAAAAGACATAGACTGGCAAATTGGGTAAAGAGTCAAGACCCATCAGTTTGCTGTATTCAGGAGACCCATTTCACAGGCAGACACACATAAGCTCAAAATAAAGGGATGGAGGAACATCTACCAAGCAAATGGAAAACAAAAAAAGGCAGGGGTTGCAATCCTAGTCTCTGATAAAACAGACTTTAAACCAACATAGATCAAGAGAGACAAAGAAGGCCATTACATAATGGTAA
>NW_012102310.1:3326394-3355235 GCF_000951045.1 Mandrillus leucophaeus | reverse complement strand
CCATCAGAGAAATGCAAATCAAAACCACAATGAGATACCATCTCACACCAGTTAGATGGCAATCATTAAAAAGTCAGGAAACAACAGGTGCCGGAGAGGATGTAGAGAAATAGGAACACTTTTACACTATTGGTGGGACTGTAAACTAGTCCAACCATTGTGGAAGACAGTGTGGCGATTCCTTAAAGATCTAGAACTAGAAATACTATTTGACCTAGCCATCCCATTACTGGGTATATACCCAAAGGATTATAAATCACGCTGCTATAAAGACACATGCACACGTATGTTTACTGCAGCACTATTCACAACAGCAAAGACTTGGTAGCAACCCAAATGTCCATCAGTGATAAACTGGATTAAGAAAATGTGGTACATATACACCATGGAATACTATGCAACCATAAAAGGATGAGTTCATGTCCTTTGTGAGAACATGGATGCAGCTGGAAGCCATCATTTTGAGCAAACTATCGCAAGAACAGAAAACCAAACACCACATATTCTCACTCATACGTGGGAATTGAACAATGAGAACACCTGGACACAGGAAAGGGGAACATCACACACTGGGGCCTGTCGTGGGGTAGGGGGATGGGGGAGGGATAGCGTCAGGGGATACACCTAATGTACATGATGAGTTAATGGGTACAGTACAGCAACATGGCACATATATACATATGTAACAAACCTGCATGTTGTGCACATGTACCCTACAACTTATACTTTAATAAAAACAAAACAAAACAAAAACAAACAAAAAAACCCCTAAAAAAACGGTATATGCTAAACATACCTCAACACAATAAAAGCCATATACAACAGACTCACAGCTAGTATCACACTGGGGAAAAATTGAAAACCTTTCTTGAAACATCTGGGTCATGACAAGTTTGTTGTTCACTACTGTTATCCAACATAATACTGGAAGTCCTAGGTAGAGCAATCAGACATAAGAAAGAAAAGGCATCCAAATTATAAGTGAAGAAGTCAAATTATTCTTGTTTGCAGATTATGTTTAAAAAAAAAAAAACCTGAAACTAAAGACTCCACCAAACAAACAAACAAAAACCTATTTTAACTGATAAACAAGTTCAATATAGTTGCAGGATACAAAATCAACGTACAAAATTCAGTAGCATTTCTATATGCCAACAGAGAACAATCTGAGAAAGAAATCAAGAAAGCAATTCCATTTACAATAGCTACAATAAAATTAAATACTTATGAGTAAATTTAACCAAATAAGTGAAAGATCTCTACAATGAAAGTATAAAATATTGATGCAGGAAATTGAAGACACAAAAAATGGAAAGATATTCCATGTTCATAGATTGGAAGAATCAATATTGTTAAAATACCCATACTAATCAAAGCAATCTACAGATTCAAGGTAGTCTCTATCAAAATACCAATGACATTCTTCAGAGAAATAGAAAACCCAATACTCCTAATTTTTATATGGAACCACCAAAGATCCATACTAGCCAAAGTTATCATGAGAAAAAAAGAACAAAACTAGAGGAATCACATTACCTGACTTCAAGTTACAATACAGAGTTATAGTAACCAAAACAACATGGTACTGGCATAAAAACAGACAGACCAATGGAACAGAATAGAGAGGCCAGAAATAAATCAGTATATGTACAGTGAACTCATTTTCGAAGAAGGTACCAAGAACATACAATAGGGAAAAACAGTCCAATAAATGGTATTGGGAAAACTGGATATCCATGTGCAGAGGAATAAAACAAGACTCCTATCTCTTGCTGTACGCAAAAATCAAATAAAAATAGATTAAATACTTAAATCTAAGACCTCAAACTACGTCATTACTACAAAAAGACATGGGGGAAACTCTCCAGGACATTGGCATGGGCAAATATTTCTTGAGCAATATCCCAAAAGAACCGACAACCAAAGCAAAAATGGACAAATGGGATTGCATCAAGTTAAAAAGCTTCTGTACAGCAAAAGAAACAATAAAGTGAATAGACAACTCACAGAATGGGAGAAAATATTTGCAAGCTATGCATCTGACAGGGGATTAATAACTACAAAATATAAGGAGCTCTAACAACTCTACAGGAAAAGAAAACTAATCTGATTTAAAAGGGGACAAAAGATCCGAATAGACATTTCTCAAAAGAAGACATACAAATGGAAAACAGGCATATGAAAAGGTGCTCAACATCATTCATCATCAGAGAAATGCAAATGAAAATTATAATGAGATATCATCTCATTCCAGTTAAAATGATTTTTATCAAAAGACAAGCAATCTTGAATGCTGTCAATGATGTAGAAAAAAAAGAACACTTATACACTATTGGTGGGATGATAAAATAGTACAGCTACCTTGGAGAACAGTATGAAGGCTCCTAAAAAGTCTAAAGATAAAATATATCCATTAATCCTGCTGCTGGTATATACTCAAAAGAACGGAAATCAGTATACTGAAGAGATATCTGCACTCCAATGTTTATTGGAGCACTATTCAAAATAGCCAAAATTTGAAAGCAACCTAAGTATCCATCAACACATGAATGAATGAAGAAAATGTGGTGTGACACATGTTCTCACTCATAGGTGGGAATTGAACAATAAGAACACTTGGACACAGGGCAGGGAACATCACACCCCGGGACCTGTCATGGGGTGGGGGTCAGGGAGAGAGATAGCATTAGGAGAAATACCTAATGTAATTGATGAATTAATGGGTGCAGCAAATCAACATGGCACATGTACACCTATGTAACAAACCTGCACATTGTGCACATGCACCCTAGAACTTAAAGTATAAAAAAAAAGAAAAAAAAAAAATTAAAAGGGCAAGTTAACATGTAAGAATCCTAAGGCACTGTGACTTTTAGTGCTTCTTAAAGACTTTCAAATTCTGTGCCTGACTTATAGGAAAAATTTGAGTGGAGACCTGAGGACACTAGAAAAGATTAAAGGATGAGAATTGACTCATTTATTTTTATATTCAGAATTGTCATTTGTTCATAAATAATAATAAAAATTAGCAATGTTAAAATAAAAAGAAAATGTGCTGTGATACGGTTTGGCTGTGTCCCCACCCAAATCTCATCTTGAATTGTAGCTCCCCCAATTCCCACATATTGTAGGAGGGATCCAGTGGGAGATAATTGAATCACGGTGGTAGGTCTTTCCCCTGCTGTTCTCGTGATAGTGAATAAGTCTCAAGAGATCTGATGGTTTTATAAAGGGGAGTTTCCCTGCACAAGATCTCTTCTCTTGTCTACCACCATGATTGTGAGGCCTCCCCAGCCACATGAAACTGTGAGTCCATTAACCTTCTTTCTTTTGCAGATTGTCCAGTCTTGGGTATGTCTTTATCAGCAGTGTGAAAATGGACTAATACAGGTACACATACACAATGGAGTACTACTCGGTCATAAAAAAGAATGAGATCATTTGCAAGTTTTGAATAGAACTAGAGAACATTATCTTAAGTGAAATAATCCAGGCACAGAAAGATAAACTTTGCATGCTTTCATTCATTTGTGGGAGCTAAAATTAAAACAACTGAGCTCATGGAGAGGGAGTAGATTAGTGGTTACTAGAGGCTGTGAAGGGTAATACAGGTAAGGGGATGGTTAGAAAATGGAGATGGTTTATGAGTAGAGAAATGTAGTTAAAAAGAGTAAGACCTAGTACTTGATAGCACAACAGGGTGACTACAGTCAGCAAGAATTTGTTGTATATTTCGGAATAACTGAGGAAGTACTATTGGAATGTTTGTAACACAAGGAAATGATGAATGCTTGAGGTGATGGCAACCCCATTTACTTTGATGTGATTATTGTACATTATATGCCTGTATCAAAATATCTACCTCATAAATATTTATGCATGGTATGTACCTATAAAATTAAAAATAAACAAAAAATGATAAATATATTCTAGTTATATGATATCTGAAAGTAACAAATAGGGCAAAATTTTAATTATTGAATGAGTTTATAATACCAATCTTCTTGAACTGGACTCAGTAAAACCAAAGGTACTTAGAAACTGTCATTGCCAATTGCTATCCCTATTTGATGGCTGGACCTTCTGTTTTGGGGGACAAGGATGGAGGACAATGAGGCAGAATGGGATACAAACATTGCCTGCTTGTCCAGGGAATTTTCCCTGGTAAGTTTACAGATTCTGGTATTGGATTTGTTGCTGATGGTGACAGTGATGATTGAAAGATTTCAAGCAGGAGGTGACATGATTTGATTTTCATTTAGAAGAGTTCACTGTGGTGGCAGAATGAACAACTGATGGAAATAGGATCAAACTAAAAAGAGGGGGAACACTTAAAAATTATCAGTAGCAAACTAAATACGAGAAGATACAATAGGAATTGCTTTGCCAGGTAGGCTGGTAGGACATCACTATGAATACGGCTTATCAATATACCATAAATGTAAAAAAAATACAACTAAATAATAGGCAATAAGGCACACACTTTATATTTTATAGTTGGTTCAGAAGAATCCAGAATTTTTGCATATTATAGACAATGACATTATGGGGATATTTTTATAAATTCTCAGGTTTCTTAAAAGGTCTGCAAAGTTGGTTAACATTTTAATACAACATGGAGAAACCTTGACAGCAGCAATGTGCTCAGGAGAATGTATTTAGTCTTATTTCTGTTGGAGAAGCATCAGTGCTATGCTTTTAGAAATATAGTGCTTTAGTATGTCCCATCAAATTTTGCATCAGAACACTTGAAAAGTCTTATTTCTACTATTCAGTGACCTCTTGGCTATACACTAATAGATTTCCAATCCACTGAGAGGCAAAACCCTCACAGACACTTTTGAAACATTCAAAGCTATGATTAAATGTGCCTTTACATCAAAAATCAATCTTCTTAAAGGCATTCAAGGGATTTGCTCTGCAAAGCAGAGACTAGCATGCTAGCCAGGCTCTCCTAGACTCTAAAATATCTCTCTTTTCCTTCTGCAGGAAGTCATTATTCCAGGGACTGTTTACAGAGGCAGATTTTCAAAGGCCTCCAAACCCCAATTAAGATCATTTTGGCTTAAGAACACCCTCTCATTTATTACAGGATTTTCTTTAAGTACACAAAAGTTGCATGCTGTAAGTGTAACAATCATCAATTAGTAGATTTGCCCTTTTTTTGTACTTTGGTTAGCTAAACGGCACAGTTTTTACTTTTAGAAATGTCCAAGTAATAATACACAGATTTATCTTTTTCAAGTCATTGTGGAACTTCCATAAAGTAAATAATATTTTGCTTTCCAGAATTGTCATAATAAAAGTGGATTTAGCTAGCATTTAATGAGTTCTTCACATACATAATGTCTTTCGTCCACACAGATAATTGAATTCTTTTTTTTTGTAGTGCTAATGGTTTCCTGTGCTTGTTAACCTCGATTCTCCTAAAAGATACATAAGTTTCTTGGGGACAGGGATCCCATCTACTACTTTGCTTAATTTCCATACTACATTTAGCAGAGTTCTAGCAATTAGTAGGTAATAATAAACACTAACAATAAACCTTTAACAGAAGAAGTCCAGTTGAAATTGTTTAAAAATTTTTTATTTGCAAATAATACCCCTATTCAATTCAATACATGGAATGGTAGGTAGAAACTGATGAGTTCTGTTGTCATTGATCTGACATTTTCCAGTCATTCACAGATTTTTGTTGTGGTTGGTACAACTACGATATTGAAGCAGTCAAACTTTTTGTCAACTGTCCTGTCATATTGTCATATACACCTCTTACAGGTGTTTTAATGTCATTCTGTTATAATAGTTTCAGGGGTATCATTCTGTTACATCCTAAACTTTCATTTGTGCCTACTTCTTCAGTAAATATTGGGTCTGTATGCAGTTACCCAGTACATCTTCATGATGTTCCAATATTTATTTTGTTAATTTGCTAAGAAGCCATATAAGTGGACTTAAATTAATGAAAGTGGTCTGCACATGATCACAGATTACTTGGCAGAGGCTGGCACAACACAAGCCAAAGGAAGACAGAGATCATTTATCTGTTTGTAAGAAGTAGGCCCTCAAAACCACTGGTAGATATTCAATAGGAACATAAAGTAGAAACACAGTGATAGTGGGCTCACATTCCCAACAGAATGATCCAGAATCTAAAACTGGAACCAAACCTGGCACATCTTCTGTCTCAAAATCTGCCATCTTCCCCAGATTGGTGAACGTCCTTATCATACATCTTGTTGTCCAAGCCATCAATATGATTTTGACTACTTTCTCACAGCCTACAGTTAACACATACTGTGGATTCTATTTTCTTGATATCTTTTAAATTATTCTAACTCTTTCCATCCCTAGGGCCACCATACATATTCTGTCTATTATTATCATTTTTCTGGTATACTAAAAAGACTCTTAACTCATTTTCCTGCCTCTAGGCTTGCTTGCATTCCCACATTGCCTCTACCGTTTACTTTCTAAATTCATGATCACATTCCTCTTGGGCTAAATGTCATTCACAGGTTCCCCATAGCTTCCAGATTAAAAATTCCTAGAAGAATATTCATTCATTTACAATCTAATTTATGGACCTTTCCAATCTCATCTCTCATCCTTGCCTTGCTTACGTTGTCTGTTCCAATGATCTTCTACTTGTACTTTGTGTGTTGGGTGACACTGTGGCTCCTGGCTGCCTTAACCACCCTTCATCCCCCCCTCATCTTCTTTATCTGGACTTCTACTTAAAAAGTTCCCATTCATTTTTTATGTTTTACTTTCTCCAGGCTTTATGCTATCTAAAGGACACTCTGTTGCCATACCTTCTTTTGTCTACAATAAAGTTTGGAATCCTAAATTTCAAAGAAAGATTAGGAAAACAGTAAATAAAATGGGCACTGAATTGTGTTAGGGTCAAGAGGAAACAAAAATGTAAGTTCTGCTCCTTGGAAGTGTCAAAGGGAGGGAAATTTATGAAACAAAGGTAGTGTCAGTGCCATGTGTTAAATAGTGCTTCACTCTTTTCAATCAAGCATAATAATATTCAAACTGGAAACAGTAGACTAAGAAAGAATAAAAAGTCAAAATAGGTGTACTGAGTTTCTCTTATTGCTATAACAAATGACAGCAAATTGTGTTAAAGCAATACAAATTTATTATCTTAAATTCTGGAGGTTGGAAGTCTAATAATGGATCTCGTTGGGCTAAATCAAGATGTCAACCAGGCCATCTTTCCTTCTGAAGGCTCTAAGGGATATTGCATTTTCTTGTCCTTTTCACCTTCTTGAGGCTGCTTACATTCCTTGGCTCATGTGCTCCTACTATATCTTCAAAACCAGTAATGACTAGTCTTTCTCCCATAGAATCACTCTGACATTCACTCTTCTCTCTTCATCTTTCACATTTCAAAGCCACTTGTACTTACATTTGGCCCATGGAAATATTCAGGAAAATCTTTTTAAAGTCAGTTGATTAGAAACCTTCGTTCGATCTAGAATCTTAATTTGTCTTTGCTGTGTAACCAAATACACAAGTTCCTGGGATTAGGATGTAGACAACTTGGAGGTGGGGGCATTATTCTAGCTACCACAATAGATAACATCATAAAATCTTCAAAGGAAGCCAGGTTTGTATAGAGTGAAGTCTTGTGATTACATATGTGCATCTTGTAGCCAGAAAAACCTGGGTTTAAATGCTAACTCTTCTCAACAAAAATAAAATTAAATTAAAATAAAAATTAAAAAATCTCTATACAGAAGTCTCCTAACATTGAAACTTGAGAAAACTAGGGCTTTAATCTTTCAGGGTTATTGGGATACAAGTTTTTCAAGCATACAATCTCTTATCATAACGACTGTGTTGTAAGATGGAATAATAATGGAGTTGTTTTAAAGATTATGTGATTCAAAGTGTTAAGTTTAAAACATATAGAATGGCCTTTAGCATGTTTGAAGAGCTTGATAATTGTGGGTATTTTATGTCTCAGTGAATGATAGTGGTTATTACCAAGTGGAAAGAAAAGTCATTCCCTTTCAACATACCAGAAATTTGAGTTAGATACAATAGGAAAATATACTTATTTTTAGGTAAGAAACTACCCTTATTTAGAAAAACATCTAGATAGGTGCTTTTAGTATTATGAAAGCCAAAGTGTCCTGAGTGTAATCCAGGAGGACAGAATGCTCTGAATAATACAGAAATACATCTAAGAGTTTTCTTCAGGCAGCTGGAATAAGGGGAGGTTTTTGTGAAGATGGACAAGACCCTGGGATTAGAGAAGGCTCACCTATCATGCAAAGAGCAGAGGCCAGATAAGAATATGGGTCAGTGATATATCCTCCAACATACAGAAAATGAGAAAACAAATTCTGATAATGAAAACAATAAGTTGTTATTTGGTCAGTACTGTGCTATGAACCCCTCTGTTATCAAATTTTTAATCCTAATTATTTTAAATTCTAAAATGGTAGTAGAAGGAGGCTTCCTTCAACAATCTTATTTTAGTGGTGTTATGGGGAATGATGTAAAAGAAGCCAGTATTCAGCTCAGGACAAACAGCTCAACTTGCAATAGCGCATGTTCAGATCAGGCAACACAGAGAAGCAGAAGCCAGATGGGGAATGATTTAGCAGAAATACATGACAAATTTCTTTCTCTCCAAATATACTAAAAGAAGGGGAATGTTTTGTTTGTTCATGTGTTTGTTTTTGAAGAGGGGCAAGGCAGAGGGACTTGTTGATTCCTGACCTCACATGTATTCTGTTACAGAGATTAGACCTATCTAGAGAGTACATGTTATTATTTTAAATGATTCATCTTATGATGATGATGATGATGACTGTTTTCATTTTCATCATTTCCAGATGATCTACCTTATTTTGGAATTAAGAATCACTTGAAGATTATTCTCAGAAATGCCATAAGGGATATTTAAAAATCTTGGAGCCCGCAAGAAGTACAAGAGGAATGAAAATGTCATGTCTTAATTTTCCAAAAAAGAGAATATTTTAGTTTTCAGTATATAAAGGCAGATTAACCTTCACACAAATCTAAACTTTATTACTAAGTTGATTGATTATACTTTGTGTTTACCAGGTCACAGAGAATTTCAGTGGGTTTACTCTGCAAAAGATTTCATGTGAAATACATTTTTCTATTCTGAAAGGTTTTCTAAGATTTTCAAGTCAACTAAGAAGTTTTCTAAAAAGACAATGTTTGTAATACAGGTAAGATACAGTAGAAAAAGTTTCTTCCAAAGTGTAAACTTTTCCCACGTAGTAAATTTGTGGTTTGGGATGTTACATGAGTCTCTTCAGATCATTAAGTTACACACATAGTAATATAATAAGTTTTCTAGAGGTCTGAAAGGTTTAACATGTGGCATAAAAATACTTACTGTAGCTAAGATGCATTATTTCCCAATCTGCTTGAATACATCTTGTTTCCTATGATAAAAATGTTGGAACATTCTTTCGTTCTAAGATCTCCTATAAATGTAGAACTTAGCTGATAATACTTTAAATCATATTGTACAACTGCCAAGTATTTAGGAGAATAGAAAGCATATTTCTGATTAAATCAAAACTCAATTAAATCAAGACCAAATTAAATTCCAATTAAAGAAAAAAATCTTTGAAGTAAATGTATATAAACACATTTACTTGAGCAACTTTAAGATACTCAGTCATCTTTGTCTACTGGTATTCATGCTTTTGTATAATCTCCTCCCCTTAAGTGTAACAGGGTTGTGACTTGCTTCAATCCAACAGACCATAGCAAAGGTGATGAACTGTCACTTCCATAATTATGTTACATGAGACTGTAACATCTGTTCAGCTAAGGGACTTTTTCCCTTGCTAGCTTTCATAAAGCAAATGGCCATGTTGGGGAAGTCCACACAGCAAGAAATTGAGAGTGACCTTCAGCTAAAAGCCAGCAAGAAACTGAAGCCCTCAGCTTAACAACCCACGAAAAGTGAATGCTGCCAATGCCTTCATGAATTTGAAAGCAGATCCTTCCCAAGTCAAGCTTTTACATGAGACCCCATCCCTGGCTGAACAATTTGATTGTAGCCTTGTAGAGAACTCAGCCAAGCTATGTCTGGATCTCTAACCCAATACAAAAAGTAAGATAATAAATATAAATTTTTAAAATTCAACTATTATTTTGAGACAATTATTAATTTTCATGCAGTTGTAAGAATTACTACAAAGAGATATCCTGTGTGCTTTACCCAGGTTTCTCTAATGGAAACACTTATGAGATTGGAGCATAAACTATCAACCAAGATATTGACATTGACACAATCAAGATACAAAAAAATTCCATCATCACAGGGATCCTCATGTTGCCCTTTTATAGGCCCACTCACTTCCCTGCCTCCCTCATCCCCTTCTTAATCTTTGGCAGCCACTGATATGTTCTCCACTTCTGTAACTTTGTCATTTCAAGAATGTTTTATAAATAAAATCATACAGTATTTAACTCTTTTTGATTTTTTTTTCACTCAGCATAATTCTCTAGGGATTCATCCAGGTAGTTTCATGTCACAGTGGTTTATTTCATGATATGAGAAAAACCACAGATTGTTTAACCTTTCGTCTTTGAAGGGCATGTAGATTGTTTCCAGTTTTTGATCATTACCAATAAAGGGACCATAAACATTTAGTACAGATTTTAGTGGATGTAAGTTTTCATTTTTCTAGGATAAACGCCCAGGAGTGCAATCACTGGGTTGTATCGTAATGGCATGTTTAGCTTTTTAAATAAACTGCCACACTGTTCTCCAATGTGGCTGTACCATTTTACTTCCCCACCAGCAATGAATGAATCATTCTGCTTCTCTGCACCTCCTCCAGCATTGGTGTTGCGTGTATATATGTATATATACATACACACACACACACATATATTTTACATATAATGTATGTGTCTATATATGTGTATGAGATACATGAACACATATATAAAATGTGATATATATTATACATACACACACATACACAAAAGGTCTCACTCTGACAGCTAGGCTTGAGTTCAGTGACCCTATTATAGCTCACTGTAACCTGGCACCCTTGGACTCAAGTGATCCTCCTACCTCAGCCTCAACTCCCGCCCCAGAGTAGCTAGGACCATAGGCATATGCCAGTAAACCTGGTTACGTTTCTAAAGTTTTTGGAGAGATGGAACTTGCCCAGGCTGTTCTCAAACTCCTGGGCTCAAGCAATCCACCTGCTGTGGCCTCCCAATGTGCTGGGATGACAGGCAACAGCCACCTCATCTGAAATGGAAATTCTAATAGGTGTGTAGTGATCTCACTTCAGTTTCATTTTCTGTTACATTGAACATCTTCTCATGTGATCACTTGCCATCTATATTTCTACTTCGACGAAATGTCTCTCTTTCCATTTTCAAACTTCCCATTGCACATTTTCTAATCAGTTTGCTTATTTTTTCTAATGTTGATAGTTTCTTACGTTCTACATGCTATTTATTTGTCAGATATTTGGTTTACCAATGTTTTCTCTTACTCTGTAGTTTGGCTTTTGATCCTTTTAACAGGATCTTTCTCAGAGCAATAATTTTTAATTTTGATAAAATCGAACTTATTTTTTTAAATTTTCTGGATTGTGTTTTTAGTGTTAACTTTAGGAATTATTTTCCTAACCTTATATCCTGGAGATAATCTCATAAGTTTATTTATCTAGATTATATAGTTTTATGTTTTACATGTAAGTCCATGATTCATTTTGCATTAGTCCTGCAAATGACATGAGACTTAGGTTGAGGTTAGTATTTTGCTTGTGGGTATAGAATTTCTCTAGTGCCATTTGTTAAAGAGGCTGTTTTATCTCTATTAAATTGCTTTTGCACCTTTTTCAAAAATAAGTTGGACATATTTGTATCCGTTTTTTCTTGGTTCTCTATTCACTTCCACTGATTTATGTCTTTTCCCTCCACCAAAAGTTTTATTTCTCTCTACTTTTCAGTCAACTCATATTTGTTTTATTTACAATATTCAGTGATTCTACTTTTACTTAGCAGGAGAAATAGCAAAACACACACTGATTCCATCTTCCTATAAAAACAGAAGTCTCCAATATATGTTATTTTAAACTTTGTGGTAATATTATGTAACAATAAATAATACAACATATAAATAATAGTATGTGTCCAGTAAGCACCAGGAGGTAAGTATTTATCCCAGGGTATCATCATAAGCATTAAATTAGGTAATGTTTAATAAATTATCTAATAAATTGACAATACTATGCAAATTATGCCTATTTGCATAGTGGCAGAGGATAAATGAAGATTCAAACCCCTACTTCTCCAACTGTAAAAGGTATCCACTTCTGTTAGTCTGTTCTTACATTGCTATAAAGAACTATCTGAGACTGGGTAATTTATAAGGAAAAGAGATTTAATTGACTCACTGTTCCACAGACTGTGTAGGAAGCATGGTTGTGGAGGCCTCAGGAAACTTACAATCAAGGCAGAAGGCGAAGGGAAAGCAGGCACATCTTACGTGGCTGGAGGAGGAGGAAAAGAGCAGGGGAAGGTGATACACACTTTTAAATAACCAGATCTCATGAGAACTATCATAAGAACAGCAGGGACATCTACCCTCATGATTCTATCACCTCCCACTAGCCCCGTCCTTCAACATTGGCGATTACAACTCCACATAAGGTTTGGGCAGGGACACACATCCAAATCATATTATCACTGATTAATGTTTCTGAAAGCTAGTGTTACATTAGAACAAACTGAGGAGTTTTTAGAAAATCGCAGATCCCTGAGCTTCTATCTAGATTGATTAAATAAAAATATCTGGGCTTGAATTCCTTGAGTTAGTATTTTTTCAACTTTGTCATGTGATTCTGATGGTCAATGAGTTTTGAGAACCACTGCTCTAAACCTTTCTGAAATTTCTTCTTATTCTATAAAGTGAGGATAATAATACCATAAGGATATCTCTGTCACAATTTGATGTAAGACATATAAATAACTTAAGCTAAATCAGGTTCTCAGCACTGTATCAACATATAGAAGAAGAACGAGTATGCATTTTGCAAATGAGTTCCTGGTCTAGCTGCAGTACTTCCTAGGTCTGTCACAGTCAAGTCATAGGACTTTAGAGACTCAGTTTCCTCATTTCTCATAGGACCTTGGAGCCTCAGTTTTTCTTGTAGTACTTAACTCATGGAGCTGGTGTAAGGATAAAATTAGATAACATGTAAACACATATTTCATATATTGCAGGTGCATTTGTTCTCATTTTTTCTTCCTGAAACGTCTCTGCAAAACACAAGTGTAATCATCCTTACCATAATATAAAATTCAGGTGGAGCTTTAAATTTTAGGAGGGGAAAAAACACCTTTCCTTGATTCAGCCGTATGGATGCTACTGATAGTTCTTTGACTTCTTGCAGGGTTTCCCAGTGGTACACTGAATTTTAGAAAAAAAGTTTGTAGAGGTTTCACCATTGAGGAAAAAGTAGGCTTCTCTTTCAGTCTTCAGTGATCAGACTTTGCTTATTCCTTCTTCTATACTACATATTTTATTCTCTTTTCCAAGATAGTACACCCTTGTTACAGGAGTTACTGATTTCAGTGGACAAGATGTCATCCTCAAGATGTCTCTTCTGACATTCTAGAATTCTTACACACTTAGAAGAGTTCTAGTGCATCTGAAAGGTTGGGAATGTCTTCAGCAAATTAGCAGCCTCATTACTTTCTGGGATATGCAATAAAGGAATTCTGAGACATATCTCTGTATTATCTGTCCTTTCTTTTAACCTGATATTTATTCAGAATCTACTCAATGGGTTAGAACATGTGAAACAGACTTGTGGGGATTGAAAGATATAATGCAAACTCCAGAATTGCCCTGGTTCAGCCAAATCATACACACATACATACAAACACACACATCAGAACTCATAAACTCAGCATTTCGACTTTGACTTAGTGAACAAAATGTTCACCCATATTGTCATCAATCTTAAAGTTTACAGCAAATCAACAATTTTTGGAACTTTACAAAATTATTATCTTCCTGATATAATTAATTAAACTGTAAACTTTTAGTTGATCTCTTGTCCTCTTTAGATCTGGTGTTTGTGTAGCATAAGTTTTATTAGATTGTACAGTCTAATATTTGGAATTATACTATTACACCAAAATAGAAGTTGAAATGATTCATTACAAAAGCTCTAAAGACAAAACTACTCAGTCTCCAATAAATGGACAATAAAAAATGACAAAAGAAAATATTCCCAAAGGAAAACAATTATATTTTCTATTCATAAGTATCAATAGAATGATGTTATATTGTGAAAGCAGGGTAATAAAATGTTTTAATAAGCTACTGCCAAGGAATTTCAGGAAAAAAATATTTTGCTACAACAGAACTGAGTCATCCATAAGTAGAGATTATATTTTCTAAACAGATTCTTTTGGTTAGGGTCTGGGTTTAATTTTTGGCCAGCTTTTAAATGCTTTCTTACAAAAGAATTATTTTTAAGTGAATCATGATTTTCTTTTCATTCTCAGAAGCAGTTTTGTGGGATTGGGGTTGAAGAGGCTGAAAATAGATGGATCAGATGCTGACTAACAAAAGCATGCAGCAGGAGGACAAAGATGACTAGCATTAAGAGCAGTGATTTGGGGTTCCTGGATTTTTGTTGACTTCTTTACCATCAAAAAGCCTAAACCTTTTCATTTCCTTGAATCTAAACAGAAACAAAATGGGCTTTCAACTATTCAAATCTAAACTAAGCTCCTATTTTTCTACTGGAAAGTACTATTAATTTTCCCCTGAGAAAGATAGGTTATATGAGAGTCAAATAAGGCTCTATTTAAAGACCCTAAGAGTGCATACAATGAACAGAAAAATCAATGTGAGCCCCTTTGACAGCTGAAATTAGATGTCTCATAATGTTTTGCCAGCTTCATAGAGCCTTGTATATTTTCAAGCTAGCCTCTATGCCTTTGTGCTCCTTTATCTTTATTTGCCTCTCTCGTTAAAAATACAATTTTGCCCTTTTGCTAACATTTCATGGGCTTAGGGACTTACTTTTAAGACCTGGCCACAAAGCCTTCAATTGGTGGCACAGGCGTTGCTAACAGCAAATTAACCTGGAAGAATATGGGCCTTGGGTTTATTCAATAGCACATTACCATTGATAATTTTTATTTTGAAATTTTGCCTTATTTTCCTTTTATGTCACATGGCACCTAAGTAAAGTATGTACAAAGGCTGCAGAGAGTAGCCTGCAAGAGACAAATGCTTTGTGATTTTGCAGTGTCAGTGACATTCTCATGTCTAAAGATATGGAAGTGAAATGTGAGGCATAGGTTTTTCAAGTTAGGAGAAGGAGATAGAAAACTATTCAGCTAGATAGTTCAAAATCAGGTTTCTTAGGAACAAAGAAAAACTACAGGGGGAAAGCAATTCCTTAAACAGATGGACAAAGAAATACGTTATTTAATAAAATATCTTAAATACCAGGGGTGCTTTGCTAAACTTTCCGATATCTTACCCTGAAAACTGAGTTTATTTTTAAGGAAAAAGAATGAAAGATTCATTTCCGGCAATATTTATTCTATTATAAATTGTTACAGCCTATAATAGCCTTTGAAGCCCTACCCTGACCACTCATTTAAAATCCAGTATCTTGCTCCAACACAGCATTGATTCCCCTTAACTCTACTTTTTTCCTTTTGTACCTTCTAACATAACTATAAAATGTACTTATTTTTGTCTTCTTTTTGTTTATCACAGAACTCTTTCTACTAAAATACAAAATCTATGAGGTCAAAGGCCTTGGTTTTACTTACTGATATATCCCATGAGTGTAGAATAATGCTTAACACAATATATTTGGAGAATGAAGGGATAAATGAACGAAGAGTAACATGACACACATTAACCAGAATCTTTTTTCCTGCCATACAGAAATCAACTCACTGGGGACTGAAGTAGTTGTTAGTATGGGCTATGACATTTTCTCTCTGTATTCGCTATTTGCCATAATTTACTTTTTGTGCCTTCATTTTACAAATGTAAATTCTATGGTTTAAAAAATAATGTCCTTTCTCCCAGTTTCAAGGGTATTAAGCAATAAAGCCAGAAACAGACTTAGGACTGTAGAACATTCTAGGTAAACTTTCTTGTTGCAACATCATAAATAAATATGTCCAGGATTGATCACCCACAATTCAACAAATTAAAAAAAAGAACATAAGAAAAATGAAAAAATGAGATTATACCATTTTACATTGGTTTAATGGGCCAGCAGAATCAAATATGAAAATCCTGGAAAAATTTATAGAGAAGAATCCCCACAGCTCTAGAAAGATTGTATATCATTATTAGTGTTCTAAATTTCAATAGAGAGGAATGGCAGATTTCTGTTTCAAAAACGATTCTCTGTGACATTTCAGTGAGTTGTCAAACCTATAACCTCCCAGTTTTTGAACGGCTGCTGGAGGACAGATGCCTTTCCTGTGGGGGTTACACCTCTGTGAGTGGTTAAAAAGAGAAGGACGAGTTTCCTGCACACGGCACCACTATTCACTGAAGAAGGTTATTTTTGTGCTAAATCATCTGCACCAAACCATATGGTTGGAAGAAAATAGACTGCTAGCCAATATATAGCATCTCCAGAGGGCCTAGACTGGCATAAGATGCCTGCTGATTTGTTTGCTATTTGAATAGATGCCTTCCTTTCCTTGGCTCAATAAAGAAAATTGTGATTTGGGGCAAATAATTCCACCAAAAAAATAGAATGGAAGAGAATGTCACCAAGAAATACTTCCCAGTATTTTTATATCTATGTTCATATTTTATTAAAACTTCTATGTATTATTCAGTGCTATTTGCTGACCGTTATATGCCTTTAACAAAGAAATTAGTTTCTCTCAATCCATCATAATACATGTTATGATCTGAATTGTGTCCCAATCTCCTTAACCCAAAATTGATGTGTTGAAGACCTAATCCTCAGTACTTCAGAATGTAACTGTATTTGAAGATAAGGTCTTTAAAGAGGTAGTTAAATTAAAATAAGGTCATTGTGATGGACTTAATTCAGTATGACTGATAACCTTATATGAAGAGGAAATTTAAGCCCAGACATGTAAATAAAGATGAAGAGTACGAAGACATAGGGAGATGACAGCCATTTACAGAGAGGCCAGGTACAGATTTTTCCTTCACGGCCTTGCGAAGGAACCCTGCTGACACGTTGACTTTGGAATTTAAGCCTCCAGAACCATGAGAAAATAAATTTGGCCTCTGGCTTGTATGCCACAGTCCTAGCAAACTGAAACAAAACACAAAAATCCCAAAACTGTCTCTTCTGGAATTAATTAGGATAACCAGCAAACTGATGGAGGGCAGGTGATTTCTGCTTCTATAGAAATGGCAAGAACCAAAGAGCAGTACCTTTGTAGAAAAACATCTCCATTGTGATTTAAAAAAACAAAACATTAAGATTACATGAATTTCAAAGGAATTACCAAAAATTTATGTTTGTAACATAATTTTGCCAAGACTCTTTTGTTCAATTCTGACAACCCTGTGAAGTGAGTATGGAGATTTCAATCTGCAAGTTGACTTGTCCAATTCACACAGCTGGAATTTGAACTCAGATCTCCTACCTTTAAATCCCATTCTATCACAGTGAAACCTCTCTGCCCTGATTTCAACTGGGTTTAATTTCTTTTGTGTTAATTGCCTTTAATGGAAGAAGTTTCCTCTTTCTCTTTTCTTTTTAACCTGAAGACCATGTCACTCATAAACAATAGAAATACTGGCAACTGGTGGTGTATTCAGGTTTTCTTATTGCCAATAATTTAAGATTATGAATTGTTTTTTCTTATAATGACAATTCATTCAGCTTTTCAAAACAATGAAATCATTTAGCCTCATGAACTTGTAATCTGTGTCTTAAAACTGAATGGTAAAATGTTATTCACTATGTATGTGTGAAAGATGTTATATCATTATGTATTACCCAAGATGTAATACAAGAATATCTCAATTATTTAAGAACACAATTACTCTCAGCATAATTATTGCTACATTTATTGTTATGAGGCCACAAATGATTCATTTAAATTTTTGTAATTTTCTGTGTTGTTTATAACGAGAAATAATGTTTAGGATGAGGGAATTGTAAATTTCTAACATCAAGTAGTCAGTTATATCAAGTTTACTTTATTTATAAGTCAAGAAAATAGAGATATGTTTAAATTTTATGCCAAAAGCATTGAAATAAATAACATGTGGTGTTTTTATATCTCATTTATTACTTTCTACTTTCACTAAAGTTTTGTATGTGTTTTATATTTTACGGATTTGCTAAATCTCTGAAATCAAGATTCATATCTGCTTGGTCTTTGCAACTTCTATTTTGCTTGTAGTAAGTGCTCAATAAATATTTAATGAATGAACAACATCAAGATAGTTTTCCATGTATCACAGTTATTAAAAATATGAATAAGAATAATCATATGAATTAAATAAGAAGAATCCACTATTTTTTGTATCAAAAAAAACTGGGGCATCAAAATAAGAGTATTTATACCATAGTCAGATTTTAAACAAAGTGCTAACAACAGATGGTAGTGTTCTTTCATCTGTGTTAAATAGATTTTTTCACATTAACTTATGAATGGTGTTCATCAAATTTCTATAGCATAAGAAAAGTTTTCTTCCTTAAAATTTCTGCATTTAATATGTGACTTAAGAAACTAAAGTCCAGTAGTCTAGCTTATTTATGCCATCATCTTGGTGCATTGGACTCCCCTGGGATACTTGTAAAGTCACAATTCTTTCCTGCTGTTTCAATTAACGCTCTAGAACACTCATTATCTTCAGTAGAAACTATCTTTGAAACCATAACATCCTTCAGCTAGAAGTATGTTATTTGATTGTTCAGAGTTAAAAGGCTTAGGGTTTTTATTAAGGGACTCAAACGGGGATGAAAATTACAAGTAGAGGAAGACTTTGGCCAAGACATTCAGAGAAACGGATCACCAAGTCCCTCCTCCTGCTTAGCAAAATAACCAAGTCCATAATTAGGGCATAGCTAAGGTTAAAATGCTGGGAACATACTTTTCCAGCTCTCTAAATGAGACAACCTTTGCTTTCCAAATCATCTACCTCATCAGCTGGGGTTACAAGACCTCCTTTCTCACTCTGCCTACCCTTTAGTTGAGAAAGTAAGAACAACTCTTTAATCTTCCCCCATTTGACTAAATGGCTCCAGCCACCAGTCAACAAGGTTTATTGAGCCCCTTTTCTACAGAGATGCTGAGTGGCCATGCAGTATATTAGCATACACACACACACAAAGGGAAAAATTATATCTGCCTTTGAAGAACTCCAAATATGATAAATCCAGGAAAGATGTTAATTCCTATATCACCTTATTATTTTATTGGAATGTACAAAGAAAGACACAAAGATCAACGTGAATAAATGCTGCCAAAAATATTTTCTTCTGCTGCATTGGGTATACTGCAGTGAAAAAGACACATGGGATAAACTGAGAATCCTCAGCTCACACAAATTGGCCTTATTTTTAGGCAAGTACGCCACGTGAATTTGCAAATGCATTTGCTGAAAGGTGACCTTATTAGGAAAATTATCAACTACATGCTGTAAGGACATAAAATATATGACAAAATGGTTCTATAAATATTCAGCCTTCACTTTTTTAGGCAGAGACTAGTTGATTACAGGTAAAATCAGTGTTTCTCAAAATCTCATCTTCTTTTAAACAAGCAAATGTTAATATAAAGAGTTGTGAGAATTCTTATCAAAATGTTTTATTTACTGTTAAAAGGTTTGGGTTTTTTTGTTCTGCTTTTTGTCTTCTGATTTTTGCAATCTCATTCCACTAATGGAAGTGCAGTGTTTTGATAGACTGATAAAGACAGTGTATAACTCACGGGGAGAAGGAAACCAGTTTCTAAAACCATTTTATGATAACCTGAATCTCACCTAATATTTTTTCTCTTGTGATGTTCATTATAATGAATAAAGTTTCTCAGTGTTCTTGAGATTGATTGGCTTCATCACAGGCAAGAAATGTATTCTACCTAACTTCATTGAGTGCTATCCCCAACATGATTTTTGCTGTCTTATCATCCCTCCCTCCTTCTCGATTTCTCTGTCTCTTTCTCTCTTTCTGTCTCTCTCATTTCACAAATTATTTTAGGAGAAAGGGTAAAAAACTAGAATGAAGGTCATTGAGAACTAGGAACTGTGAAAGGTAATTATTTATCAAATGTTGACCTCTGGAAAGTAGGGACATACGTAAAGTTTAGTTTTTGGCTAAATGTTTGATTATGAAATCAGTGTAGTCAGTTCTTAAACAAAAGTTATTTCACAAAGGAAGCACTTTAATAACCAAAAGAGGAAAAAAAAAAGAGAGAAAAACAAAATATGTTAGTTGATATTAATGGGTATTTTATTAAAGGTGAGGTGAACTAACTTTATAAAACATACTCTGATGCTTTTTCTGTAAAAAATATGAACCATTTTAGGACATTTCATGCATGTGTAGGCTCAGACACTGACTTAGGTGTTACATGCAGTTCATTATATATTTTTGTGAAGAAAAGAGACATTTTATTTACATAATTTAGATTTCTGTATCATTCATGCTAGACAGCTTATCGTAAGTTTAAAGTATAGAATAACAGTGTGCACATCTTTAGGATGTTAGAGATTTATTTCTGGTCTGCAAATAGGGGATTAACTAGAATCATTCAGTAATTTCACAAATATATATTCAGTTTTTTCTGGGCTTTAGGTATGTACAAATTTGAGGGAAATGTGGTCCTTGACCCAAGGAGCTTATAGCCTAAGAGAGAAGTTACAGGACACATGCATATTCTTATTGTTAAATAAAACATATTCAAAATCATCAGAGGTTAAAAAGTGCTTTTGAATTGAGAGGAGTAAAAAATATATACATGGAACAGTTATCAAAGGTTCATTGGGATGAGCCTTAATATTAAGTCCTTAATATTTGGGCAAAAATTAGATGAAATCAATTGAATGAGTTTGGAGGAGTAACAGTAACAAGAGACTAGAATGAGAAGGTAAGTATGGTCCTTGGCAGTGAATAATCCCATCTGACTAGAAAATAAGAGTATGGGAAAAATGAAGACAGAAAAAGAAGTTTGATAAAAATCTTGTACATTTCTTGAATGTTGAGCTAAATAATTTGGACTTTATTCCTCAAGTAATGAAGGAGAATGAGAATTAGTAGATACTGCATTATTATGCACCTTCTAAAACCAGTTATTTACATAGGCTATGTAATTTAATTTCCTCATCAACCTCATAATGAAAGCAATTTACACACAGGAGTCTATAAATGGGATTTAAGTGGCTCTTGTTCCAAAGCTCCTTTTTCTACATGACTTCTTTGTGGTCATAAATGACTTTGAGAATGTCACGAATGCTATGGAACTTCTTTCCAAAGAAATGCATATGTACACATATACACAAAATTTCTCTTACACTTTCATGGTATTTATTAATTTCCATTTTCATTCCCTGTTAAAACACTCTTGCTCCACCTAAAGATATGTCTCATAAGGCAATGCATTTCCTTCTGATTCCATGATCCAGTAATATTTCAACATGGGCATATATCAAAGAATGCCATAGAACTACGTTTTCAATAAGGCCATTGTGTTTCCTATTATGTCAATTAAAAAGGAATATATAAATTAAATGATTAAAACAATAATTTCACCCCAAATTTGGAAATGTTCATCTTATAAAACAAAACAGATTGGTCTAAATCTGAACCACCTCACATTAATTTGAATCTCTTCAATGTTTTATAAGCCTTTTACTTGTCTTAATATTTTTATCTAATGTTTTCCCTTTTTAAAAATCTGAATATCCTATTTTTACCCATATCTTTCAATTTAAATATAAACATTTTTGTTGGTTGGAAATTCTTGTATTTCAGTTGCTTAGTCATTTTGTCCTTAAGGTATTAGGGACAAAATAGCAAAATCTGAGTCCTGAATCTGTGTTGCTAGCAATGTGAATCTGGACACACTACACACACTGCATTTTATTTAAAACCATAAAACTCTGTCAGGTCCTTTTCCGGAAAATTGGGAGTAATAGTAATTATGCCCTTCCTTAAATGGCTATTATATGTAGAAAATTTCTAAATGATAGAAGTAGTTTAATATCCATGATATCCATTACTATTCAATTCGTGACCATTCTTTAAAACCTAGTTGGCATAACAGCATTAAGTTTGGGAATTTTTGTTTCTTTTGAGACAGAATCTTACTCTGTCACTCAGGCTGGAGTGAAGTGGCATAATCTCGGCTCACGGCAACCTCCACCTCCCAGGTTCAAGCGACTCTTCTGCTTCAGCCTCCCGAGTAGCGCGGATTGCAGGTACATGCCACCATGCCCGGCTAATTTTTGTACTTTTAGTAGAGACAGGGTGTCACGACCCCAGTTTGTTGGCCAAGCTGATCTCAAACTCCTGACCTTAGGTGATCCACCTGCCTCGCCCTCTCAAACTGCTAAGGTTACAGATGTGAGCCACTATGCCCAGACAAGAAACAAGTTTAAAAGGCAAATATTTAAAAATAAGAAAAAGCATAGTTTAAAAGATAAATATATAAATAATAAATAACATAAGTGATGTAATAAAAGCTTAATATAAAATGCTAGGAAAACACAGAAGAAGTAATGACTGAGTCCTGGAGTAGTGCGATAAAGAGGTAACATTTGCGTGGAACCTTCCAGAAGCGGTTTTCTAGGTTGACCTAGCTGACTATTAAAGTAATTCTCCATGTAAAACAGTAGCTTCCTGTTCTTGTATAACATATTAGCCCATGGAACATGCTTTAGAATATGAACATTACATAAGCAAGAGAGATATCCTGTATTTTGATTTAAATGCTACTTACAGGACCATTTATGTGGTTGAAAACATGCAATATCTTTTCAGTTACATTGAGAAGTGCATACATTGCATTTGTTTGAAATTCAGGTATTAAAGTCAGATCATGTAAATGACATTAAAAAAACAATGAAACAAATACATTATTTGAGGGGTCAAATACATTTTGTATTATCAATCAGTTTGAAAATTCTTATGAGTAATAATTACCAACTCTAAACCACACAAATGGCGTTGTTTCTAAATACGTCACCAAGGATGGATGTCTCTCCATGTCAATTCTCTCCTTGATATTGCACTTCTGTTCATTAGAGCTTCTTTAAAAAAAATATTTTAGGTTTAGGGGTGCATGTATGTGCAGGATTGTTATATAGGTAAACTGCATGTTGTTGGAGTTAGCTGTACACATTATTTAGTTACCCAGGTAATAAGGATAATACCCAACAGGTACTTTTTTTATCCTTTCCCTCCTCCCACTATCCACCCTCAATGCAGGCACCCCAGTGTCTGTAGTTTCCCTCTTTATGTCCATGTGTTCTTGTTGTTTAGATCCCACTTATAAGTAAGAAGATGCAGTATTTGGTTTTCTGTTTCTGTATCAGTTTGCTTAGGACAATGGCCTCCAGCTCCATCCATGTTGCTGCAAAGGACATGATCTCATTCTTTTTTTTCCAGGTAAAATTATTTATTTTATTTTTTAACTTTTATTAAGTTCAGAGATAAATGAGGTTTGTTTCATAGGTAAACCTGTGTCAGGAGGGTTTGTTGGATAGATTGTTTCATCACCCAGGTATTAAGCCTAGTACCCATTATTTTTCCTGATTTTCTCCCTCTTTCCACACTCCAGGGTCCAATAGATCTCATTCTTTTTTATGGCTGCATAGTATTTCATGATGTATATGCACCATATTTTCTTTATTCAGTGTACCAGAGATGATCATTTAGATTGATTCCATATCTTTCCTACTGTGAATGATGCATGATTAACATACATGCATGTGTCTTTATGGTAGAATGAATCATATTCCTTTGCGTATATACTCAGCAGTGGGATTGCTGGGTGGAATAGTAATTCTGTTTTAAGTTCTTTGAGAAATTGCATCAGAACAGCCATTACTAAAAAGTCAAAAAATAACCGATGCTGCAAGGTTGCAGAGAAAAGGGAACACTTACAAACCGCTGGTGGGAGTGTAAGTTAATTCAGCCACTGTGGAAAGTAGAGTTGCTTTTCTTGCTCTGCCAGGAATCAGTCTAGTCATCTAACATTTACTGAGTCTTTAATCTGTACCAGTTACAATGCTAAGCATTCTGTAATGTTTTACTTTAGTTTTCTCCGATTTTACAGATGAAAAGTCAGATTGAAAAAGATTAAAGCAATTTACTCCAAGTCAAGAGCAAATTCTGTTAAAGGATGTAACTGAAATTTGAACAATATATTCACTCTGTGTCCATGAAATAAATCCTGAGATGCCTACAGGTAAGAGTGAGGCATATATTACACGAAAGATCCAAAACAAGCTCTACATGTTTCTGTGGTGGCCCAAGGTCCAGGATTAATAAATAAATCAGCAGCAAGACATTCAATGCCACATTAAGTGGACAGATAATTGTCTATTCAGCAGAGAAAGCCAACACACCTCTAGCAGTCAGAGCCAAGGATTATCAGATGGTAAGCTGCGGGTTTCCTATCTGTAGGTTGTTGATCTTCAACTGTGAGTGCAGGGCCAGGGATCCAGGCAGTTCAGAGGAGCATCAAGTCTCTTCCACCTGGAACTTTCATCCTTTAACTCACTTGTAAAGTGACATCATCACCATGCTAACAAATTAATGTGTACTGCCAGCTACCTGAATACAACTGAATGACTCATTTCAATGCACAATTTCTATCAAAGTAACAGGCAGTTTTTGTCCCAGAGTTTCCAAATAACATAGGATTTTTCTACATGGCATGAGGGCTTTCTAGCCTAGATGCTTTCTGATAGCCATGACCTACCAAAGTGTCTTCTAGCTAGAACCTAGGATTCAAGGTAGCAATCAAAAACACTAAAATGTTATTTTCTTAATTAAAGAAAGGATGAAAGAGTGAGGTCAAATTTAGCATATATTGATGATCACCTACTACCACATACTTTAAGGTCAATGATTACATCTTATATAATCTTATATTCCCAAAACCTAACAAAAGTGACATTGCATAGTGAATATTCAGTAAACATTTGTGGGAGGATTATTTGGCCTGTTATTTGTATACTATCACTGAATTTAAATTTCATAAGGCTTTGAGACATGCTATTAATATTTCAATATTTTTAATGAGGTGATTAATTTTTTTCCAAGAAAATCCAGCCAGTTACTGACTGCGTTGAAATTCAAAACCACATCTTCTCACCCTACATCTTGTTTTGAAGGTAACACCAGTGAATTTGATGATTCAAAAATGTGTACCTAATGATAAAGAATTGAAAGTATATGCAGTACCTACAAACTATAAGACATATCATGAGACATTGTTAATATTCATTTAATCCTCATAAAAATCTTTAGAAGTATTATTTCAACTTAACAGAAAAAGAGAGCTCAGAAGTATAGAAAAATGTGTTCAAGGTCAGACAACAGAATATGACTACTTACTATGTATCAAATACTTTATATATATTAGCTTCTCATGAGCTAGGAAGAATTTGAACCCCCAGAGTAAAATTCCGGCATCCATACTACATTATTTTTCATACGCTTATTCAGTGAGTTTTAATTTCCTGAATTTGATATTAAATATTTGGATTCAAATAGCTAAAACAAAATAGCGAAATCTGTAAGACATAAAATTCACAAGTACCTCTCAGACAAAGACTTAGAGCATTATTCACAGTATTTCTTGAACTTCACAACCTGAAGTACACACTTCATCCTCATCTGTGAAATCTCCCTTTTTACTTGGCCTATTTTAAATATTAATATTTAAACTTAAACCTCAACTGCAACAAAATACCATTTGATCCTATGTTTATAAATAATATAATACAAAACATTCAAGGTAGCAAAATGCTCACCATTACACTGAAGATGTATTAGCCAATGCAGATTAGATGTTTGTGTACTAGTTCGACAGTTTAAAAATCAGATTTTTATATAATGTAAAGTACGATAAGCAATAGCTATTTTGATGAGTCCACTTCTAAGTCAAAATTGATGATAACAAGACAGGGCCCTGCTTTGATAACCTTGGACATTTTGGAGAAAAGAAATAGTTATCTGTCCTTTCCATAACTCCACAATGAAGATAAGCCAGAAAGAAAGTATGGCTGTGCATATTTTGCACAGAAATGATTTAATAGAGATTTGAAAAATTAAAAGTAAATAAAAAGGGGCACCTTCTTTCTCCCACTACATTGTATATTTGCAGGTCTGTCATTGTTTTCTCCTCTGGTTTGTGAGCTCCTGAGGATAGTGATTTGTGTTTATGTTGTTATAAATCACCAAGCACACAAACCATGCTCCATAAATATATAATAAGATGAACAGCAATACAAACATTACAACAAGAAAATGAAGTCCACGGTGACTCAACTTCACAATTCATGTGTGCCCTTCCACTTCCTCTGGCTCTGATTCAAATTGTCAGGATCTCTGAGCTTCTCTCCAATCATCAGCTCTTTCCATACACCTAAGGACTAATCTTTACCTTCAAATTTCCTGCTTACAAACTATTTTCTACCAAGTCATTATAAAGTAGCAGCTATTACTGGTGCTAAATTTATGAAATTCAACAAAGATCCATTAAGTAGTAAAAAATATTACTAGTGTTAAATTGATCAACTTTTAACAACTGCCCCAATTCCATGAAAATAAGTGAATAAATGAAGAATTATGAATCCAGAACAAGAGAGGGAGGTTTCCAGGAGAGTATTAATGCCAAATTACATTAAGTGATTTTCATATGCAGAAACAGAGAAATACATGAATATATTTCTTCAAAGGTGAATATGTTCCTTCAAGATTCCCCAAAGTTGGATATAGCTATTTAAAAAAAAATTGGTGATTGAAAAATGTCTACCAAATTTTTGTTGCCCTTTCACAGTTATTAAACCAAATATTTGTAACAAAGAATCAGAGACTTCTGTGATAATGTCTCCTTATTACTCTTCAAAATAAATTTTATGATATAATCCATTTTAAATTTAAAAATACATTGGACTCTAGTAAAATCTGTTATAATGAATAGTTATGCCTATCTTTTAGCTGAGCTGGCACAGGTATAAGCCAAGATTTTATTTGGTAAATTGGCAAATAACAATTTGGTTCTAATTTGAATCCTAATGGAAGGGCCGTTTCTGCCCCTCCCTTCAAACTTCAGCTGATTGTTTTCCAACTCCAAGCATATATATATTACATAGTTGTTTTTTAAGTTTTAGAAACTTGAACATGCACTCTTTTTGGCACGCGGGGCTGATGCAATTAGGTTTTCAAGATGAAAAGTTGTAAAAAAAAAAATTTTTTTTTTAATTGTAAATTGATAAAGCCATCAGCTATTTTTAGAGTTCTAACCTCCATTCTAAAGGGGATATATAATCAATGAGGTTGATTGTGTTACTCTTCACATACATTTGGTCCCTCCCCTTCCTTGTGAAAGGTTGATGCATCACCGTGCTGTTTCACAAATTTGGCCATGTGACCTGTTTGGGTCAGTGAAAAAGGAGCAAATGTTATCGCTTTTGCGGCCCAACTGTAGGAGTGACAGCATGGTTTGCATGCTCTCTCCTGCTTTCTTTAACTCACTTATCAAACAGTGAGCAGCTAATGGGTCACAGATTCTAGAACAAAGACAATGTAGAATAGAGCCACAGCTGTCCCACAGCAGACATGTAGCATGAAGAAGAAATAAATCCTTTTACTTTTGTAAGCTACTAAAATTTTGTGGTTGTTACTACAGAATTACTTAGCCTATCCTGTCTAACATACCTGTTCAATGTAACTCGAAAATGGTTGATGCTTTGTTTAGAGAGAATGTTTGGCTGTTATTTACCATCAGAACCTCTAAAAGAATTTGTTCAATAGGGTCATTTATCATGAGGAAGTAACTGTAAACAGATGAACAAATCATTGTTACTGTGGTCAGGTAACAGGACATAGAAAGAGTTTTACCTGAAAAATTATCTTAAATCTGTTAAATAAAATAATCACACTCCAGTTTAACCCATGTCTTTGTAATAACATGAGATTTCTCTTTTTAGAATGTTTTCATACGGACAGCCGAGAGTAAAGAATACAATGAGTAAACCATGTTTAATTATTTGCCTTTCTGTAAGAAGCACGTATATTTATTTATTTTTTTCTAACAACAAAAAGCACCGCTCCTTACTCCATTGAAAAAATAAAACACAGGAAAAATGTTTGGTTCAAAGCCCACATTTTCCCACTTCACTTTTCGTTTTGTTCTTGAAGTGCTGGTACTGAGGAGTGATTTTACTGTGTAAACAGCTCAGTATTTCCACTCATTTCTGGTAGTTACCAATGGCCTTTTATGGTGATTTAAGAGAATTCTGTTCCTGCCACATAACGTATTTAAGTTAAAAGGAGGTGTCAGGGTTCATGTTGTCAATGGTGCTAAATTCTTACACCCTTACATATGCACAAATATGCAGTGTCAATAAGAAATGATTTTGGTATCAGTAATACTGAAAGAGAAAGTGAGAGGGAGAGCACCCAGAAGGCAGCCTGGTTCCCTCAGAAGGGAATTAACATGTTCTATTTTATCACATTCCCTGTAAAATACACTTTTTGTGTATGATTTGGAATTAGAGAATTCTTATTTTACATTAAAATACAGATAGATTTTCCAGCTCAATAGTTTCCCCAAAATCTCAGGCAATGAAACAGCCA
>NW_012102310.1:3307964-3324494 GCF_000951045.1 Mandrillus leucophaeus | reverse complement strand
ACTGATTAACGTAAATGTGAAGAGCTTATATTCCTAAAAAAAGAAATATTTTTATCCCTGTTCATCTAGGATATAGGCTCTCCCTTATTAAAACTGCTTTAATGTTTAAAATAGAAAAAGAAAAATTATATCTATAGAAAAAGGGACAAATATAGCTCATTAATAGTTTGGTTGAACATTCATAGCCATGGAAGTATTTTAATATGACAATATTATTTTCAATAATACATAGCCATGGAAGTAGAATGATAGTTAATTGAAATCATTTTTCTAGTATAGCACTAGATAGAACATAGCATAGCACATAGCATAGTCCCCGCCAAAATATAACAAGAGTTACTACACAATACAATTTTCTGTTTTGTTTTGTTTTTTCAGACAGGGTCTCACTGTGTTGCCCAGGCTGGAGTGCAGTGGCGTGATCTTGGTTCACAGCAACCTCTGCTTCCTGGGTTCAAGCTATTCTCCCACCTAAGCTTCCCAAATAGCTGGGACTACAAGCATGTGCCACCACACTTGGCTGAATTTTTTGTATTTTTTTAAATAGAAACGGAGTTTTGCCATGTTGGCCAGGCTAGTCTCAAACTCCTGGGCTCAAGGGATTTGCTTGCCTCAGCCTCCCACAGTGTTGGGAGCCACTGAGCCTGGCTGCAATTTTAAATTTTCTAGTAGGTATGTTAAAAAGGTAAAAGGAACATGAATACATTTTGCTATGTTGTTTAACTAATTTTATAATAAATAATTAGTATTAAAACAAATTTATACTGCCTTGGCTAAGTTTAGCTTTAATGACTTAAAATGAAGAATAAAAAGTCCCTCAGTTGCAATAGCTGCATTTCAAGAACACAATACTCACACGTGCCTAGTGGCCTCTCATACTGGACAGCACAATATGGGAACATATCAAGGTGAAAATATGCATATAAAAGTTGAGGAAAGGGAGGCTGAGATTGGGCAAATGAACTTTTTAAGGCTACCCAGCTAGAAAGAGTAAAGCCACCTCAACCAAGATCGTTTTTCTAAGCTCAAGATATTTCTTTTAAGTAACGTTGTGCTGCATTCTAACGCGCTAAATTTTAATTTTACACACCAAAAAATCAAACAACCAACCAAACCCAAAAACTTCTGTAGTTCTTAACAGTGCAGATCAATGAAGACTAATTCATTGATTATTTGGAAACTCAGGTTTCCAAATGAGCCTCTTTAAGACATATTCAGCAGCTCTGCAGGCTGGTTAGGAGAAATGGACACTCTTAGGGCTCATATTTTATTCTTTCACTGAAATCGGCCAAATGTCCAAATTATCACAGCCCTCCTCCCCACGTTTTTCTCATTTTAGTTGGCCATTAGGGTTGTGGTTTTATTAAGGTTCTTGTGTCAGTGTCAGCCACATTCCAGAAATCAAGTGCATGTCGTGCCATATCCAGATCCTTTTTGAAAGTGTCCTTCCAGACAACTGGCCACAGGCGGAGTCATTCAGTTAACTCAGCTGTAACAGATGATGGATCTCCTTCACCATGGGATCTCTCATCCATCATAAAGCACACCCTGCTCTCTATAGAGATAATACATCATTACAGGGCTCAGGGACAAAAGAGAGAAGAATCACAAAGAATAATACACCAAAGAATGTGTTTTGTCAGCACAAGATAGGGCCACATCAAGGAAGCAAACAAAAAGAGAATTTTCTTCAGGTGTGAGTACGTTTGCTTTATAAAAGTCTTCTGTTCGATGCCCCATTTTGTCTGTTGTAAACATGCTTTGTTGCTGCATAAAATTAAGAGTCATCCTTTGTGTTCTCAGACCTTATATCTCTTTCATTGAATTATCTTCTAATGTCCTGGACTGTACTGGAAACTGTCCCAGCGCCTTGTCAAATCCTTTTATTTTTGTTATGAAGCAGGTTTTACCTGAAGGAGATGCCCATTTGTTGCCAAACTGAATTAAGGAAACTTGGATCTTTTAGAACAAGAAAAGCATATGAGTGGCTAAATAGCAAAGGACATTTTCTGTGTTTTTTCTACAGCACTAAAACAACACCATGTTCTTTCCATCTAAATAAAAAGACAAAACAGAACGCTTCCAACCCCTGCTGACGTTGTGCACATTATTTGATCATCGTTATCCCCACTTAACAGGCGGAGAAATTGAGATAGTGAAAGATATTTGGAGCTACCTAGTGCCACAAAATAGAAGACAGAGCTAGAAGTCATTAACTTTCTCAATTTCTACAGCACAGCTGAGGCACTGTGGTTTTGAAAAAGAACAGATGGTAAGTGAAGGCAAGAGCTGAAGATGAGACCTTCCTTTAGTAACTCAGAAAGCTGTGGAATGCTATTATGCATGCTAAGTAGGATAGACACTCCATATATTGAAAGCAAGCCATAGTGCCTTATATCAGGTTATAAAAAATATATCCCTTTCAAAAGGGTGGCCTATATTTATATTATCTTTTGGTGTCCTATTTTCAGGGGATCCAATTCAAAGAAAGTTTTTTGGTTTTTTTGTTTTAAATAGCAGGTGGTCTTTTCAGTGATCTGTTCTGCAAAGACCACCCACTATTCACCCCAAGCAGTAGGCTACAAGTACATTTTTAGATGGGTTTCTCTAGGTTTGTTTGTTTGTTTGTTTTTTTTTTTTTTTTTGCCATTTAGTTATCTAGTGCATTCAGAAAAATCTAATCCACAAATAAAGTCCATTTCTTGTTCCCAAATAAATTCTAACCTATTAAGGTTTTGCTTCTGTCTACAGAAACCCTGGAAACAAACTTTTTACTGTAATGCAAACCTGAGAACCAAGAAGTGTGGATACTCTTCTTTTATGAGACTGCTTTTCCTGTACCCATGACTTTTTTGTTTTTTCTTTTTGTGAGATGGAGTCTCGCTCTGTCACCCAGGCTGCAGTGCAGTGGTGTGATCTCGGTTCACTGCAACCTCTGCATCCCAGGTTCGAGTGGTACTTCTGCCTCAGCCTCCCAAGTAACTGGGACTACAGGCACGCACCACCATGCCAGGCTAATTTTTGTATTTTTAGTAGAGACAGGGTTTCACCATATTGGCGAGGCTGGTCTCGAACTCCTGATCTCGTGATCCACCCGCCTCGACCTCCCAAAGTGCTGGGATCACAAGCATGAGCCCACGGTACCCAGCCTTGTTTTCTTGATATATCAAAGAAGGGATACTTTAAGCTATGAGGCATAATTTCCTTCTGCCATATTCCCATCACTGATATTTCATTTTAATCTTATAATAACTTTTAATTCCATGTCTACAATTAAGACAAATTATTCAACTTTTAACTATATACTCTAAAACTACGCTAACATGGTAACCACTAGCCATATGTGGATATTAGCACATGAAAAGTGGCTAATTCTAACAGAGGTACACTGAAGTGTAAAATGCACATTGAATTTGAAAAACATTTAATACAAATAAAATTAAAACATCTCAATTGTAATATTACACATTAAAATAATATTTGGAATATATTAGACTCAATAAAACATTTTAAAAATTAACTTTGCCTTTTTAAACTTAACTTTTTAAAGTCGCTATCAAAAATCTAACTACATATATGACTCACAGTTTAGTTTGATGGGATAATGCTACTATAGAGCAGGGGGTGGAAGCTTTTCCTGTGAAGGCCCAGGTACTAATACTTTAGATTTTGATGTGGCTATATGGTCCGTATTTTAATTATTCAGCTCTGCCACTATAGCATGAAATTAAGCATAAACAATAAACTGATGAGCATGGTTGTGTTCCAACAAAACTTTATGGATACAAATTAGAATTTCATATTATTTTCATACATTATGAAAGATTATTTTATTTTTTAACTGTTTAAAAGTTGTTTTTTTTTTTTAAATCTCCTTTCATGGTACAAAAAATAGTCTCCTTTCATGGGTCGAAAAAAGGATTCAGAATGGTCAGATTTGGCCCACGGGATGTGGTTTGCCAACCCTTGTTACGGAGTATATGTTACAAAAAGTTTGATGTGGGAGCAATCCTGTCATCCACCAAAGCCCATTATTCCTGTCAAAGAGAACCAAGTCCTGTAATAAAACTGGAAAAACAAATCTTAAATGAGGATTGCTAGGATGAAAGTAGAGGTAAGGATACTGGTTTAATTTCTTGTGTTCCATAAATCACAAACATTTTTACCTTCAGGAATTAATGCTATCACATTTTATTCCAGATATTCTTATGCTAGTATTTTTGTATGCAAGTTTTAAAAAATGGAGGAGATGAAGATGCTGAGACAGAGGGTAAAAAAGAATTCACGGATGTTAGTTAATTCTCATTCCTACATTTCAGTTGCCCTACCTGTTGTACGGTAGATCAGCTGGTGGGACTGAAAAAAGAAGTCAGCAGAAGGTGGTACCTTGGCAGAGTTGAAGAGCAGATGAAGTTTGTTATTTACATCTACCCATCTCTTCCATCTTTACCTACTAACCTCTGACCTCACATAGTTTTTAGTAGGGCAAGTAGACTTTAAGCAGATAAACATGTATCATTTAACAATGTGAAAATGTGGCTGGGCGCGGTGGCTCATGCCTGTAATCCCAGAACTTTGGGAGACCAAGGTGGGCGGATCACCTGAGGTCGGGAGTTCGATACCAGTCTGACCAACATGGAGAAACCCCATCTCTACTAAAAATACAAAATTAGCTGGGCGTGGTGGCACATGCCTGTAGTCCCAGCTACTAGGGAGGCTGAGGCAGGAGAATTGCTTGAAGCTGGGAGACGGAGGTTGTGGTGAGCCGAGTTGCACCACTGCACTCCAACCTGGGCAAAAAGAGTGAAACTCCATCTCAAAAAACAAACAAAACTGAAAATGTATGAAATAAAAGAGCAGGCACAATAGAATTGTGTTTCCCAAACTTAAACGTGCATATAACCTGAGAATTTTGTTAAAAGGCTGTGCATGATTAAGTAGGTCTAGGTGATGCCTTTCATTCTGCATTTCTCTCAGGCGTCCGGATGATGCTGACATTTTGATTCTTAGACCACTTTTTCTAAAATGCAAGGTTGACAGTGAGAAGTACTTTTGTCATTTTTGGTTCATTGATGCATCCTAATTACCTAGAACAGCACTTAGCACATAGTAATCACTCAGATACATTTTGAATGAATGCAAGTTGATAAAGAAGAAAATAACATGCATATATCATTTAGATGGAGGTATCCAAAAAATGTCTCTGACGGAGAAATATTTGAACTGAGCCTGGATCCAGAGCCATCTTACCTTCCAAATGCTACCACTGCATCCCTCTTTCCTCCACTGTTTATTCTCAACTCTAAGAATATGTTCTCATAAAAAACCCCAAATAAAGATGGAGATTATGGATAAGAGTGAAATATGTTGCCGCTTCTGTGGCATCTGCGTTTGTAACATCAGTGTCAACAGTGTCTGGAGAAGGAACACTTTCAAAGGAAAGACTCTCTATTAATGGAGTTTAAGGACTAGTGACAATCAAGTGGGGACACATTTGGTATCAGTGTCCTTTTGATCATGCCAAATAAAACTACTACAACTCTGTACACAAATGTAGTGACACAACCATTAACAAGAATGAGCAATATTTTTTTTTTCCTGTAAACTAAGGCTGGCAGTTATGACTAGCACTATTTTCCCTCACAGAGAAACTGATAGAATAGTAGACTCCTAGAGATGTAAAGAACCTGAAGGATCATCTATTTCAATCACTTTCTTAAGGTATTTTTTATTTCCTATTCAACCTTTAAGTGGTTATGCAATCTGAGCTCACGAAACAATTCATTCCATTGTTAGTACCTGGTAAACGGTATTAAGTTGTATCATTAATAATTTATCTACTCCTAAATCTTTTATTTACTTGTTCTGATTCATTTATTCAACCGATATTTTAGTGCCAACATCATGTTGAGATAAGTGCAGTCATTCATGGGCCTTCCGTATATTTTCCTGTCCTCTGGAACCGATCAGAATAAATCTGATTCATCTTCCCTGTGACAGTGCTTCACAGTTTTAGAAGACTGTTATTCTTAAAGATGTGGGAAACTGTCCATTTATCTTTATGAGAAGTTATTTCATTTGGTCACTCTGTCATAAGTGCCACATGCCAGTTGCTGTCTCAAGTGCTTGGGATGTTGCTCTGCACACGACAAACATGGCATCTCTCCTCACAGAAGTTATAGTTTATTGAATAGTGCATGCACTGAACAAGTTAATACAATATTGGATATTTTTATAAGGCAAGAAACGATGCCGTGAGATCTAGATAGTAAGAGAGTAGGATCTCTAACAACGCAACCTTTACATTGAAGCCTAATAGAGTGAGGTTGAACAGAGTGGGAGAAAGGATATCCTAAACCAGGGAACAGAGAGAGCAAAGACCCCATTTGAGAAACAGAACGTCATATTTGGAACAAAGATGGCTATAGCATAGGGTGGGAAGGAAAAGTGTTATGAAATAAAGCTGGAGGAACCAGGTCTTGAAGCGCTTTGTAACTTAATTTGAAGGCTTTTTACTTACTTGAGCCAAAAGACATGAAGGTGAGGAGTTTTAAGCAAGATAGACACAATCAAATTTGAATTCTATAAAGATTGCCCTGGCTTCAGTGTTCAGAATGGAATGGAAGTGAATAAGTAGAGACAGGGAGATATGCCAGTGTTTCTTAAAATGTGGCATGCATATAAATCACATGAGGATCTTGTCAAAATGTAGATAAGTAGGGTTGGGTGAGCCCTGAGATTTCACATTTCTAACAAACTCCCAAGTACATGAAGAAGATTGTGAGCTGAGAGATGATGGAAACTAGATAAAGTGATGGCAGTATAGATGAAGAGAAGTGGATGGATTCAGGTGAGTTTTAGAAAACAGATTCAGTAGGTCTTCACATATGATTTGATGTGGGATAAGAGGGAAAGGATGCTCCCCAGCTTTCTGGCTTAGCAAATGGGGAGTTAGGGTCATAATGTCTTTGACCATTTTATGATTGAAAACATGGCAAAATCTCAATTATTTTCAGCCTTTCATAAATATAACAAGTTTCCTCCAGTCAGCTGTGTTGGTCCATGAACTCTCATGTATTTATTCTAAGTTGTGTTAAGTGGCTTGGAAAATGCATAAGTATAAATGTACTGCCTTGATATGGGATTTGTGTTTTTTTAAAAAAGACAAACAATCTGGGGATTAGCTTTCTGTATACATAGCGACTTGCACATTCAGTAGCTATATCCTTGCAGGAGTGCAGATCTATACTTCTACAGTGCACTGTGGACTTCAATGGCTGGCATACCAATGGGGTCTCTTTTGGCTTTAGTAGCAGAAGCGGGTAACTAGAGATGAAAAGGCTCATTTCCTAAGTTTTTAGTACTGGTGTGGCAGGAAGAATGGAAATCACATATTCTGTGATGAGCCGACATGGTTTTTTAACAACTAGCATTCTTTCTCCACTCCCACAGCACTTCTCTGGCAGATTTCTGTTAAACAGAAGAGGCAATTTAAAGGTTTGATTATTATAGATTTCTTAAAGTTTAGCCCACATAACAATTGCACCCAGCCTCTCTAGAATAGTTGAGAGAAGAGAGAGGTAAAGAAAAGTCTGATGCATTGAAACAACAAAATCTCATTGTGAGACACATCTGTTCTCTCTCCTGTCTGAAATATAATACCATTTTGTTTTATGAACAAAATGTTTATTTGTTGAGCTATTCAGGCACAGAGATGATGAGCAGGTCCTAGACTTGTAAGCTGACTTGGAGAGTTAAAATATTCTTGGTTGCTAAGCTTTAAAAAGATGGTTGCTTGTGGTATATAATCCATAGTTTTCCATCTGCTTAAATTGAAGCTGACAGAAATTCAAAGTCAATGCCTTCCTTATAAAGTGATCCTTTGTGATGTAATTACAGAATAAAATCTCTAGGCTGAAATAGGATTTTCTCCCATGGAGATAACATTAAAAAGAAATAGAGATTACTAATAAACAATCTGAGAACACAGATGAGTAGCAATGAAAGGAAGAAAAGTCATTTCTTTAATTCTCTTGAATGCTGTCAAAAAAATAACATCACTCAACTGAAACAAGCAATTTAAACTAGGCTACAGGAACTGAGAAAGTCAACAGAGGCATTGCCAAAGTCCCAGGAAAAGACAGTTGTCTTATCACAGAAGACATCATTATGATACCTGCCCAGCACCCAACACTGCTCTCTGTCAACTTCCCTGCTGACCAACAGGATGGGTCCCTGTGGAGAAGATGATTCTTTCTTCCTGGATTCATGAAGAGACCGAATTTCTCAGCCTTCCTTCTGTTTAGATCGCCCTGTGATTAAACTCTAGCAATAGAATGTGAGTGAAAATGATGAATGCCACCTCTAGTCCTGGTTTCTAAGAACCCTTCCAAGAACTCCTCCACCTGTTCTGTCACTTCACCCATTGGCTGCCCAGTTGAAGAAACGATAGAGAATTCTGACATCATAGAGGAAGCCAAAGCTATCAAAGCCACTGACTGTGGTGGTGTTGTTACAGCAATCAGGTACAGCTAACTAATGAAGTCCATATAGCCATATGTTTGCCATGTGACTCCAGGACCCAAGTTAATTGCACTGAGGACAACAAGTTCACTTTTATTGGACTAGGTTCTCATGTCCTGGATAGAAGAGTTCAGTGCTCTTGGCCCCTGAAACTAAGGACATGTCAATTTAGAAGCTTGCAGCAGCCACATTTGGTCATAAGGGTGAAATAGATAAAACCAGACTGCTGAAGTGATTAACAAGCCAGAGTACCCATGAGAAAGACCATGAGGCATCCTGTGAAATGCGTCAAAAAAGCTTAGTTTCCTGAAAGGTTGCTTCTTCCTGATTTTCTTATAAATAAATCTTCTTTTAAATTAACAGGTTATTTATTTTTAATTTTTAGCATGCTCCATCTAGCTTTTATGAACTGGTCAACAAGACACCTTTTACTTATCTAAATTCATGTGACTGATGATCAAAGCTGGGTTTTGGGACAGTTCTCAAAACCAAGCCACTTACTGCTCTTCTTTCCAAAGACTCAGAATTGAACTTATTCTAAAGAAGATTCAGGAGCTCGAATCATACTATTTCTGTTAAGTAATGCTAGCTATTCTTCCCTTCTGCGACTGGAACCAAGAACCCCAATTCGATCTGGACTGCCTGTTGCTTTCAGAACAACAGCGTCCATTAGCTAAACAAAGACCCTGCTGGCTTCAATGGTGGGAAGAGAGAAGGAAAGTGTTAAGATATTCTGATTCCTTTAGGAAGAAGGAAGGAAAGAAAGACAGACAGAAGTAAGCTGTGGAAGATAAAAAATAGATCAGAGGCATCTGGAAAAAGAAAAATGAGGAAGAAAAGAGGAAAACGAGGAGAAAGAAAGGATTGTTGGTCAGGTTTATCACTACTGATGGACAGGCCAACAGACACTGAATGAAAAAAGAAGTTGCCTCTGTAAGCCTCTGCAAGACTAATCTTCAAAACAAAACAGTTATGAGAAAAATAAGAGGTTCCTTCTCTGTTTGGGATGTTCGAGAAATAGGAAAGACAGTCTGTTAATATAACTATTTTGTGTATAATTTTAAAACTGTGTCTGAAATGCTATATATAGATATATACACATATATACATATACATACATATATATGTGTGTATATATAGGATAGAGTGGAAGTATACATATAGAAAGGGCAAGTAAAATTTTGCACACTACTAAATAGGACCTTTAGTTAGATAAGACAATTTTTGAACTAGTTGGCAAGCCAATAAATGATTTTTAAGTGATGATCACAGTTACTCCCATTTTGTTCTGGATTTTGCTGCCCTCTGTAAGCTCCTTGTCTCTAGTTTCTTCTATGCTCAATTTTTCTTTCATAAAGCAACCAGAATGATATGTTGACAGCAACAATTTGACTATTCATCCCTGGCATAAAAATCTTCAGTGACTTTCTATATATTTTGAGAAAGAAAAATCTCCTTATTAGCCCAATACAAGTTGTCCTTAGCATATGTTTGGACCTACATTTTTCTTTTTATCCCATTTGCAATCAAACTGAGCTACTACCTCCTTCCCTAACATTTAACAAGTTGCTACCTTAGCCTGAAGCTGCCCTTTCTATCCTCCTCTCTTAATAAATCATTGACGGTCTTTAAAGGGTATCCTTGAATAGCAACTATTAGTTCCTTCATTGGTCTTTGCTTCCTCTTAACCCCGTGACTTTTTTTCTCCTTTGTCATGTGTTACTGACATTGCTATATGACAAGCAGTTTACTATATTAACTCATTTTCTTCAAAACAACTCTATGAGATGGGTATTCTCATTATCATTTGCTTTATAAAGAAACCAGAATATAATCTATCCAAAGACACAGGAATGTTAGTAGTCAGAACCAAGATTTGAATCCTAGTGTGCTGGCTCCACAGCCCACTATCCTTACCATGCTGCCTCTTTCACAGCTCGTGCTCTGTCCATGGTTATTTGCAATTTATCTCTCCCACTAGAATATAAGCTCATTGAAGGCAGATATATCTTGTTTTTCTTTGTTTTCCAAGCAGTGATTATAGATTACAGTGCATATATGCATATATAGATTTTTCCTTAATTGAATGGATAGAGAAGGATGGCATTATGTTTGGAAGTCTGTATTTGTTATAGACAGCTATAGAATTTTACACTGCAGTGAAGTATTCATCTGAGGTGCCTCTAGTAAAGGTAGATAACTCATAAGCAACACATAAAGTAAAATAATCTACATTCTGTGGTTTAAAAGGGGGACTTTTCATTTTTGTTATTCAAAATCTTTGTGTCCTGAATACTTTTTCTTACTAGAAAATGTAAAACAGGAAAGACTTCATTAGACCTAAATGTGAAGGAATCTTCAGAACATAAAACTGTGACTGCATTCCAAAATTTTGTGTTCCTGTCCTTACTTCTTCTACTTTGTCATTAGCAATAAATATTCTTTTAATATAATTAATCTACAAAACATCATTCATCTAAAATATGGTGGAAATGTAAATAATTCACCCTAGTTCCTTTGACCATGCAGATGACCAGATATTGTTTTGATCTAAATGGTTCCACTGAATTTTTATCATAAAACTGGAATGACCCTTTTCCTGGCTTCTTTTCATGCTCACCATCTGAAGCTATTTGTATTTGTCTGTTGATTTTTATATGCCTCATAAGCAAGTCTCAGCACTCAGAACATCATAAGCAGCTTATAGTTCTTTCAAAGACGGTTATGGTGGATGCCATCCATTTCATTTGTATCTTTAAAAAATAATTGCTGAGAAGTTTCTTAATCCTATTACATTTAGTAAATGTTTTCAAATTCTGATAAAATAACATGTAAAATACTAATAAAAAGTATAGATGATTTTTTTTACCTGATAGTTTTTCAAACTTTCATTATTTCATTAGATTACTTTGTGTGATGGTTTTACTTACTATTTACTGGATACAGTGCTGCACAAGCAGGCAGAAGTGGATCTCTGCTATGTTCACTTCAGAATGAGCTATCTGTCTCTGATTATTCAAGTCTTGTTACATTAGATTCGTAGCATATTTCCTCCAAAAGGAAGAAACATGGCACAGAAAATCGCGATGGAGACAATATAAGAAAAGCTCATATTGCCTTTTTCCAGAGCACCAGACTAGAACATTCTAAACTTGGAATGCTGCACTGCCATCTGGGGGATAAAAATCTTCATAGTACATTTACTGTTGAGCTGAGATGGAGGGGCGAGATTCCACAACAATCACAAGAAATCGGGAGCAATGAGAATTTTTCTAAAATACAGTGTGAAGTCCACTATTAAATTTTCGGTTATTTCCCCAAAGCAAAAAATATGTATCTAAATCCATCCCTATCCTTTAAAGTAGTGTTCTGTCATGATGATGTATTACTTACTTTTATTGATTACATTTATTTTCTTTAAATCATAATTTGAACCTAAGGAGTTTTAGAAATTATTTAGCATATTTCCCTTATTGCAGAGATGATGAAATGGAGATGCAAGTATTTCTACACTTTGCCTTGTCACATAACTTGGTAGTATGATCCAAGAGAACTAACGTCTCCGATTTCCCAATTGAATGTCCTCTCTTCTGCAAGATCCTGTTCCCAACAATATCAGAACTTAGATGCTTTCCCACCTGGTAAACAGCCACTTACCCAGCCTCCCAAGAGTAAATGCGTGTACAAGTAAGTCAACAACTGTGTTGATTTTCAGATTCCATTACATACATTCCTCTAGTGGAAGGCAAATAAAGATATTAAGGTGGGAGAGTAAGAAGTGGCAATGATTCATTTCTGTGCTTATTTTAGAGACTAATGTGTTTGTTCATTATTAATCTTTTGATATTTATCTCCCAGAGTCCAGAGATGTCACTGATTTTAAAAAGGAAATAAAAAACTTTAGTACATAATTACCATTATAATAAATAAAATCTAAAATACATTAATTTGTTTTTTGCTCAATAAGATAACTAATCATTGGGTTATATGGAAAGTAAAAAATAAACCATAAGTAACTTAAAAAAAGGTAGCTTCACGTGGTCAAGTAGTTTTAGTATTTTTCCATTAATTTTTAGCATATTTGTTATATGTAATAACATCATTGCTCTACTAATTTATTTATTAATGTTGTATTATTCCTATTTTTAAAGTATTGGGCAATCCATTGATATAACTAAAATTAGGTCATCTTTACCTGCACTAAAATTCAAAATTCCTAAATCATACTTTCTAATAAATGGGATTTCCAAGGGTCTTATTCTTACGCACAGGGAATAGCTGCAGCTTCCTGGGATTCCCTCCATGGCTTCCTAGCATCTGTCCAACCCTTAAGAATAATAGGTAAAATACCTTAGTCTCTAGTCATGCCTTTAGTAGGCTGCAAACCAGAGGGTTCAAAGTGCTTTAAACTTGAAGTGATTAAATACAGATCTTATTTTTAGGGGAGAATGACAGCATAATTACCATGGAGAGACATTGAGTTTGTGAGCTCTTCATCCACTGAGATAGCATGAAGAAGAAAACACTTAGGATAAATGAATGAACATCAGATTAAAATAACATTAAGATAATATAGAACAGTTAATATATACTTTTAAAAATTATAACCCAGAGCAAAAGTCATTTTACTGCAACTACACACACATATATGCATAAGTTAAGCATATGAACGGGTATTCCTATGCTATAACAGAGAGATATAAAGTAAAGAAGTTCATCTATCTCATGTTAAGTTCCAGATAGAAGGATCAGGCCTGGGATGTTGAGCTAGGTTTCTTCTCTTTTGGTGTCTGGCCTTCATTACAGCACATTTTTGTCCTCACCTAGCAGTGAAGCTAGGTGCTTCACTGCCCATCACTCACGCCACACTCAATGACAAAAAGGAAAAAAAAAAAAGGAGGGGCCATTTAATATTTTTGTGTGATACATTTTAATGTGGTACATTAATACCACAGACTGGGTAATTTATAAAGAAAAGAAGTTTATTTAGCTTATGATTCTGGAGACTGAGAGGTCCAAGAGCATTGTACCAACCTGGCAAAGGCCTGAGGTGGCAAAAGGGTAGAAGGGCAAGTGAGAGTGAGTCAGAGAAAAAAGGGGCCAAACTTCCACAATAACTAACCCACTCCTGCAATAACAGCACTTATCTATTCATGAGGCCAGAGCCCTCAAGCCCTAACTACCTCTTAAATGTCCCACCCTTTAATACTGTTGCAATAGCCATTAAATTTCAACATGAGTTTTGGATGGGGCATTCAAACCATAGCAAGGTCATACTCTTGCCTTAAAGTTCATGCAATAGAAGTTATACATTTCAATTCAGTTCATATCCTACTGGCAGGGCTTTATTAAGCAGTCACATCTAGAGGTACAAGGGACTAGAAAATACCAGTTTTAGCTGGGTGGCCATGTACTGAGTTAATATTCTATTACATGGAAAAAGATGTGTAAGCTAGGGTAATGCTAGCTTCTATCTAAAAACAAAAAAGAGAGATATCCTCAAATGAAAAATAGGTCAAACACAATCGAAGTTTATTTCTCATCTGTGTCTGGCATTTGTTTACAGGAATAGGCTTACGTTGGCTCTGCCATCTTTAATACATGGGTTCCATTGCTGGGGAGGTCAGAGAGGTGTTCTCTTTACATGGTTGAGGAAGTAAGAAAAGAGGATGGAGAAAGTATTCATGTTTATTAAACATCTTCACCAAGAAATGACAGATTTAATGTGTCGCTTTTATATATCCATTGGCAAGCAGTTATGTGATCCTATTTAGATGCAAAAGGAGCTAAAAAATGTCCCTGTATGAGCATCCACTTCCCAATATCAACTCTGTAGTATGAATGAGAGCACGAATTTGGGTGGAAAGGTAGTTTTCTCTGGAACAGTAAAGAAGAACGAATATCAAAGTCTACTTCAGTCTCTGCCATCACTGCCCATTTAGGTCACGCTTTTCAACCATAATTAAAACATGTTCTTCCCCTCCCACCCTGCAAGAGAGACAACTGAAAAATTCTATTCAGGTCCTGCATCTTGCTAAAGTTATCTGTCCCCCACTCCCCAACCTAAATCATAGTGAATAGGAACAGGATAGACATAATTTTTAAAAAGCTCAATTTTTAAAAAGGAATAGGAAGAATAGAAACAATACAGCAGTAACTGGACTCAATATCATGGCAGTGGAGTAATTTCCTGTGTTAAGGTATCTGGCAGCACTTTGAACCACTCTCTGCTGTTCAACTTTCTTGGTCATTATCCTATGAGTTTATGGCTTTGCCTTCAGGGAGGTTCTTGCATGTCCATTATCTCCAAGGCCACATATGAAGTAGACATTGGAGAGTCTTACCAACTTGGTAAGATTCAGAATGCCAGCAGGCTTCTTCCTGATAGTTGGTACAAGTTTAGGGAGATACAGTTTGCCTAAACAGGTAGGCTAGGGCAGACTTTCATAAGCCTGGCCCGAGGTTTCTTGGAAAATGCAATACTGCAAAAACCTTTGGTAGGTCCACAGACTCTATTTCCACCAGTTCTGGGTGCAAGTAAATAAAGCCAAAGTTCTCATCTGTATGTTGTTTTTCAGCCTGAAAACTTTGGCCTTTAGTTACTTGCTTCCATGTCCTGTCAATTTCCTTCTTGCTCAATTTAATAGTGACCAACTTAAGGAGAAATAAACAATTGGCTTTAGTAGGAAGGCAACATTCTTAATCTAATGTTTTCCACTGGGCTGGCTCCTATTGTCTGGTAGTCTTAATGGTTTTGTCCAGCCTTACTTATCTTCTGCTAAGACTGTTTCTTGATTTAGAGACTCATTTTATCACTGCCTCAGTTTGGGCACAGAAGCCTTTGTTTTTCTGTCAGAACTGATTTTTAAAGCCCTGAATTATAAGACTCTCAGTCAATTTACATCACAAGCCAAAAACAAAAAACAATTTTAAAAAACCCAGAATGCCTAGCTTACCATAGCTACATTTTTTTCCTTTGCACCTTGCAAGTGACTAGTTCTAACTTGAGTTGTCTCTCTAGTAAGACTTTGCTATGTGGAAAAATTTTAAAAATTAAAAACAAACAGCCAATGCAGGCAGCAAGAATATAAGAGTTAAAAGCTTGGTTGGCAAATGATCTTATGTCCAAGATCTCTCCAAGTCAACCTTCTAAAATGTGTTGCCATAATAGACTTATTGTCAACAGCTATACAGTCCAATATCTGTGTCTTCACTTCCTGCCACCTAGTCAGTAAGTCAATATCATATTTTTAAGTGTTGTTCCTATGGCCCACTCAATTTAACCATGGTCAGAGACAATCCGAAATAAAGCTTAAACAAGACAGATGCTTGTTTATGTCTTAATTAGAAGTCAGCTAGGTGGACCAAAGGTGATATGGAGGCACCATAATCACCAGGGTTTCAGGGTCATTCAATCTTCTTGTCTTGCCATTTTCAACACATGATTTCTAGTTAGTGATACAAGTTGCTACTTCAACTGTCACCACTATGTCTGCATTTCAACTTAAATAGAAATCAGGAGAAGAAAGAGTCCAAATTTCCTTCTCTGAAAGGCACAACCCCAAAGCAGCTTACTTCACTTCTATTTATATTCTTTCAGCCGGAAGTCATATGGTCTTTCCTAACTACAAGGAGGCTGGGAAATGCAGTCAAAATGTAGCTGTCTATCATTTAAGAAGAAAAGAACAGGTATTTGAGGAAAATCCAGCAGTGTTTTTTATTTGTGTATGTCACTGAAACAAAAATTTAACACAAAATCTGCCCTAACTACTTACAATACCTGATATTTCTACTCAAGTCTATCTACTAGTAAAAATGCTGATCAAACCCATAAAAATAATTTCTCTACTTATTAATGCATAACACCATCAATATGTGGGTCTAGACAGCAAGCTTAAGCACCATACCCTTCATTCTAATTCTGCATCTTTGATTACTAAAAGGACTCTTATTAACATTTAGGGATAATCTCAGTTTGTAGAAGCCTTCAGGGACCAAAAAAAAAAA
>NW_012102310.1:3289733-3307914 GCF_000951045.1 Mandrillus leucophaeus | reverse complement strand
AAAAAAAAAAACCTTCTCCCAGATACAAGGCAAAATAACTAAAACAAAAAGAGAAGAATGGAAAAATAAATCTCTCTTATCGGCCTTTAACTAAAGACTAAGTCCTTCACAATTAGAGATAAAAAGCTTAAAGAAGATACAAAGACCTGAAGGTGTTAACCATGACTCCAAATTAGTTTCACTAGGTTTTATATCCTACAGGGTAACAATAATTTACCAATTTTGCTATTCAAAATAAATAATGCACCTATTATCACACCTCAAATTCTTAGCATCCCTCTGAGCTCACAATCACATCCTTTTCAGACTGAATTTATTGCCAGCATATGAATAGGACCTAGAAAATTGGCTGTCTTTTCTTAGCACAGGTCTGAGGGTGTACTCCATATGGTTTCACAAGAGAAAAAACACAAATTTCCATCTTTGAAGAACTAATTATTTTGCCTTTTTTGAATTTTTTCAAATTTAAGATTTGGAATTGTATGAAATCTTGAGGAAAATAAACACCAATTCTCAGTGGATAAAAATTTCAAGAGTGAATATGGTTTTGTAACTGTCCAAACAAAAATGAATCTTAGACAACATTTAATTGAAAAAATCTAGCTTAAGGCAATATATTGAATTTTCAGGGGAGATGTTGGTGCTGAACTGTGATGCTTCTGGGTTTTAAAGAAAATTATTGTTTAAATAAAATTGCTTGTAAAATGGCATATGCCACTAAGATTTTGGGTTGTAGAAAAAGGAGAACAAATGAAGCATATCATAAGTATTTCCAAAGCAAATATAAAACGGCAACTCCATTTCAGAATAATGTGTTGTCTGTTGTGACAAGCTAACAAAGAATCTCTGCTCCTTCTCCAGCAGCCTCTTCTGCAATGAGGAAGCTATCTCACATTTATCACTTTTCATTCTTCTTTAGTTCAACTGAACTTGGTAATTGATGACTACCAGTCTAATATCTCCATTATTTTCACATAAAATAGTATAATATCCAGAAACAAATTTGCCATTGACAATTAGAAGATGCTGTTTCATAAAGTACAGATTTTCTATTAGAACATACTAAAGACAAAGGGCAATTCCTAACAGATGGCATTTAGATAATTATATTGTAGAGTCATGTTTCTCTTTTATGTTCACCCCCTCCTTTATCCCTACCATGCCTTCCTTTCGCCACCATAGAGTGATGTCAAGCTGACCAAGCTGTGTTGTTTGGCTCACACAATCTGCACAGTGACCTACATTAGTTCAATTAATACATGTGAATATTAGCTTCAAATCTCATCCCTCTTTATTGTGTACTAGAAGCCTGAGCAATGCTCAATCAACCTAAATATTATGTGGCTATGGCTCAAACTTATGTTTATGGCACCTGCTTTATCTGGAATTAGTTTTCTTTCGGTAATTACATCCACTTTTTTCCTGTGTCCTCCCTTACAATGTCATGTTAACCTGGAATTTATATTTAACACATGCACTGTAATTGCTGGGTTTTGTAACCATCCTTTTCTTTAGATCACGAACACATTAAGAATCTGTTTATACCTACTTAATCTTGTTTATCCCAGCATCTAGGACAGTGCCATACATAACAGCACCTTAATGAAGCCTTCTTAAATGAAGTCATAAAGGCAAGAATATGAAAACACTCATGATAGCTAGAACGCACAGTGCCATGAGTGGGAGTGGAAGGGATGGTTAGAGTCTAGGGTTTTACAGAGGGAGAATGCTTCACCAACTGTATTACAGGAAAGTCTCGATTAAACATTCACATCTTGTATTCTGACTCATGGACATTTTCCAAACTTTAAGTTTATTTGGATGCAATTACAACTATATTTATACAATATAGAAGTACTGGATTGGGTAAACATATTTATTCTCTCAATTAGCAAACTGAGATTTTGTCCAAGCCAAGTAATAGGCATCTTAAGAAAAAGCTCACACTGGAAACTTTCTGGTGACTGGTATTTATCTCTCAAGCCATCAAAGAACCTTCAGAAGAGCCTAGAATTGGTCTAAGCACTGTGGAGAAGTTAGTAGAATGGACTTTGCATTCTGATAAAAATGTAACAATAGAATATTTGGCTGAATATTGAATTTACTAAGAATAAATAATAATGAAGGAAAGCAATAGATAAATGAATTTTTGCAACCAAACCTCTTCCATGTGTGTTTTAATTTAATTTAATTGTTTTAATATCTTTCTGTAGCATCTTAAGTTACAGCTATCATTTATACAGTTTTCTCTTAGGCAGACTTTAATTCACAAGAACCAAGACATGAATTGAAATAATATGGGCTACCTTAAACGGCATTCACTTACATGGTCTTATATTATTTGCAAAAAAAAAAAAAAAGTGAAAAGGAACTAAAATGGAAAGGCTACACTTTGGTCTCACTTTCTCTAGAGAAGATATGAAGGCAAGAGAATCTGTTTTCATCTTGGGAAGGTCTGCCTGAGGCATTCTCTGAGTCAGACTGCTAAGAAGTGTCATTCCTCTTTTATGCTCTTTCTAAAATGCTGGAGTTTTTTTTTTCTTTTTCTTTTTCTTTCCCTTAATATCAGAGAGGGATTATTTGGAGGAAAAAAACAGCAAACAAAAAATTACTAGATAAAGAACATGGATCTTGAACATCACAAAGGGTGCTTGCAGAAACCGGCCCCGCTACAAACCCACTACCAATTCTGTATGGCATGAAAATTCCTAAGGAATTCAACCCTCCTCCTAACGCGTTGCTTTGTCTTACACCTTGCAGGACACCTACACCATCCTAAAAAGTGTACTAAGATAGAGTATACACATACATTTTCTTTATTCATTTATCGTTGATGGACGCTTAGGTTGATTTCACAGACTATTATGACAAGTGTTGCAATAAACATAGAAGTGCAGATATCTCTTTGACATGTTTATTTCATTTCCTTTGAATATATACCAGTAGTGGAATTGCTGGGTTATGTATTAGTTCTATTTTACTACAAAGCCATAGTAACCAAAACAGCTTGGTCCTGGCATAAAAACAGACACACAGACCAATGGAAGAAAACAGAGAGCCCAGAAATAAATCCATGTGTACAGCCAACTCATTGTTGACAAAAGTGCTAAGAACACACAATGGGGAAAGGACAATCACTTGAATAAATGGCTTTGGGAAAACTAGATATCCAAATGCAGAAGAATAAAATTAGACCCTCCTCTCTCACCATATGGAAAAATAAACTCAAAATGTTTTAGACTTAAATGTAAGATCTGAAACTATGAAAGTGCTAGAAGAAAATATTAGGGAAAAACTCCATGACATTGGTCCACACAATGGTTTTTTGGATATAACCTCAAAACCACAGGCAACAAAACCAAAATAGAATGATTGCTTATTCACTTGTTTAGAAACTGAACTGAGTGCTTGGTATATAGCTCATATACAAGGGCCCCTGAGGCTACAGTCAGTCAAGATAAGTTGCTCATCATTCAGTACGTTCAGTAACAGGAGACAAACATGTAAAGTAATACAGTACAATTGGCCCTCTGTATCCGTGAGTTCTTCTTTTGTGAATTCAACCAATGGCAGATCAGAAACACTTGGGAAAAAAAAAGATGGTTGTGTGTGTGCCAAATACGTAAAGACTCTTTATTGGTAGTTATTTCCTAAATAATATAACCACTATTTGTACAGCATTTACATTATATTCAGTATTGTAAGTAATCTAGAGGTGATTTAAAGTATACAAGAGGATGTGCATAGATTATATGCAAATGCTACATCATTTTATATGAGAGGCTTGAGCATCTGTGAATTTTGGTATCCAAAAGAAGTCCTGGGACCAATCCTACATGGACATTGAGGGACAACTGCATATATAATCAGTTTTTCAAGCACTCAGATAGCAGTATTTCAGCATACAGTGGAGGACACAAAATTCTACCAATCTGGCCAGTAAAGGCTCCATAACATGCAACACATAGAGAAATGCAGAAACAACCTAAACATATAATGCTAACAGATAAGACAGGTAGACTAGTCAGGGAGCTAATCCAGCAGACTAGGAGAAAGATAAAGACCTGAATGAATCAGGGACGGTAAGAATGGATAGAAAATGGTAAAACCAAGAGACGTTAACGAGAAAACACATATAAGCTCTATCTCTGTCTGGCAAATAGAAATTGCTAGATATGTTTTGGCTATATTTGTTGTTTAATTCATTGTGTAGAAACAGATTACTCTGAATAAAGTAGTGGGCTCAGGAAAAACCCTTGATTGTTTAAGGAATGAATGAGGATCCTTCTATTTCCAGTAATGTAACAGCAATAATGGCACTAGGCCTAAGCGTGAGGGTCCCCATACATGATCCCTGCATACTGGAGGGCCTGAAATGGTCCTTCCCTTCTCTCATTCATCTTCACAAGGTAAAAAACACATGTTCATGGAGACCTGATTGTCAGAGTCTCTGTTTCTCTTCTAGAGCAAGTTCCTGGGACACAGGAACCAAAATTCCCTGCCCCATGTGACCTCAGCCTGTTCCACAACATATTTAGGTCTGCTCCCTGCATTGGTCATCCTAAGGGCAGCCTGAGCCACTGCTGTTCACATCTCTTGGCTGGAAGGATAGCTAAGGAATAGCTGTTTATCGGGGCAGGAATGGGGCCTACATTAATGAAAGTGAATGTGGTAGCTATATGCAAATGGGGAAATCCCCTATAGTATGGGATGGACACAATGGTGGTAGAGAAGGGGAAGTGGATTGCAGGCTATAATCCAAGGGCTTTGGGGACAGGGACTGGTTTTCTTTGTGCTACTACATTCCAGCACAAATATGTGAAAAGTACAATTCTAAATTCGAACCTTACCTTCCATGTCATTATAAAGGTTTAATAGTCAAGACTGGAATAGAGAAGATATTTAATGACTCAATTTATGATGTTTAAATATGTAGACATAAGATAATTAGGCCTTTATTTATAGACTTGTCCTGAGCCCTGCAAAGCCCTGCAAAGATTAATGAAAATTTATGGAGAATAATTTTCTTGAAAAACTTAGAAAACCAAACACTGCATCTTCTCACTCATAGGTGGGAACTGAACAATGAGATCACTTGGACTCGGGAAGGGGAATATCACACACCGGGGCCTATTATGGGGAGGGGGGAGGGGGGAGGGATTGCATTGGGAGTTATACCTGATGTAAATGACGAGTTGATGGGTGCTGACGAGTTGATGGGTGCAGCACACCAACATGGCACATGTATACATATGTAACAACCCTGCACGTTGTGCACATGTACCCTAGAACTTAAAGTATAATAATAAAAAAAAAGAAAAACTTTACCAAAAATTCTTATATTAGATGAAATTCAATAAATACAAATACAGAGCTGATTTCCCAAGAAGGTAAAGAATAATTCCAAAGTCACAGAAAAACAGATGGAAAATATGAAAAAGATTAAGAGTCATGAGGGATACAATGAGATATGCCTTCCAGTACAAAGAGGAGAATTTTAAAGGAGAGAAGCAAAATTTTTAAAGAAATAATATCTGAGAACTTCCAGAATTAATAAGAGATCTGATTCTTCAGGTTCCGGGATGCTCAACAAATGCAAAGCTGGATAAATGAAAACTAACCCCAACCTAAACTCTTAACAATAAAAATTCAGAAACAAGAATGGGGGGGGAAGATTTTCAAAGCAAGTATGGGAAAAGCTGTAATATGCACATAGAAATAAAGATGGGACCGATGAGACTTTCCACAGCAACAAAGGAAGCCAAAAGACAGTAGAACAGTATCTTCAAACTTCTGAAAATAAGTAACTGTCAACCTAGAATTGGGTACATAGATAAACTACCATTCAAGAACTAGGGCAAAGTAATGACATTTTAAGATAAAGGTGGATAGTTTATCACAAATAGAACCTCACTAAAAGAACTTGTTTTGAGAAGTAATCAAATCCAAAAAGAAATATTTCAGAATCTAACATTTTATTTTATGATAAATATGGGTAAAGTAAAACATCGAGAATAAAAATATATAATTGTTACAATAATAATGTCTAACTTTGGGAGTATTATTAGTTGAACTGTGTCTCCCCTGATTTGTATGTGGAAGTCCCAATCCTTCTGTGTACCTTATTTGGAGATAGGATCATTACAGAAATAATCAAGTTAAAATGAGGTCAACAGGGTGGGCCCCGATCTAATATGACTGGAATCTTTATAAAAAAGGGAAATTTAGACCTAGAGATACACACAAAGGGAAGAGGATGCAAAGACACAGAGCCATCTACGAGCCAAGGAGAGAGGACTGGAACAGAGGGTCTCCTTGGAAGAAACCAATTCTGCTGACACCTTGATTCTGGACTCCAAAACTCTAAAAAGACAATACATTTCTGTTATTTAGGCCACCTAGATGAGGTTTAAAAAAACAAAAAGAAAAACAAAAAACATTAGAATGACAATTTTGAAATTAATGACATGTAGGACTGGGAGGTTATAAAAATTTCTAAGGTCCTTTTGTTGTTCCAGATTACATAAATTGATTAATATCATATTTTAACTTAAGCAGGCATGTAAAAATTCTGACCAAAAAATGATGAGAATAAGGAGTGTACTTTTAAGTCAATTGAGGGGAAAAAGAAAATTTATACCTAAAACATAAATTAAAAAAATGCAAAAAGAAAATGAGGAGGAAACACCAAAGAAAAACAGAAAAAGTACACAGTGAAGTGGTAAAAATAAATGCAAATAATAACATACTATTTATTTAAAAAAGTAAATGAACTAAATTCAACTGTTGAAAGGAAAAGATACATTGAATAATAAAATACAATCTGGCAGTACCATTTACAAAAAAGAAAAGAAAAGATACATCTAAAATTTAATGGCATATTCACAAGAAAACAGAGATCTACAATGCCTGATAAGCAGTTTGGAAAAAGAATTATGAGAAAATTAAAGAAGTAGGGCCAAGTGTGCTGGCTCATCTGTGTAATCCCAGCACTTTGGGAGGCCAAGATGGGAGGATTGCTTGAGGCCAAAGCTTCAAGACCAGCCTGGGCAACATAGTGACAACCCTGTTCCCACACAAAAAAATTAATAAGTTAGCCAAGCATGGCTGCCCCTATGTGTAGTGCCTCCTACTCCAGAGGCTGAGGCAGGAGGATCACACGAGCCCAGGGGTTCAAGGTAGCAATAAGCCATGTCCTGTCACTGCACTGCAGCCTGGGCAACAGAGTCGCTTTAAAAAATTATAAGAGAAGGTATGAGTAAAATATCTTTTGGGTATGTCTTTCAAATGCATTGCATATTTTTATAAATTATTTTGTAACTCTTCTAAGATTTTAAAAGATTCCACACTCCCTGTGCCAGTAAATGGTATTTTTATAACAGGGAGAATATATTTATTCTGATACTTATAATTAGGAAAAAAATATTATTTTTTTCTTTTAATATCTGAAAACCTATTGGATTTTTAAGTAAGACATTTACTTTTCTTAATAAAAACTGATGGTTGATAGAGATAAAAATCTATATTGTTGTTACAATAGGAGATCACTTTTCAGGCGACTTGGATATTAATCAAATTATTATTATGGTACTTGCCTAGAGACTTAAAAATAAAAAAAATCCACTAGGAATATCTAATATACATATTTTCAGATTTTTGATAACCCATGTTCTAGTTCAGCTAAAAATTAATATAGTAAATACCTATAACTTTGACAGATAGAAAAATTACTATTTATAACTCGTTTCACTAGCAAAGAATCAGTCACTTCAAATGAGTGAAAAGATAATTTTTAAAACAGAAAAAAACATTTTTAGATTTGCTAGAAAAGCATTCACTATTGACTGATATTTTTAGGGATATAGTGTATCCCAAAAATTTAATTAAAACTAGAAAAACATATTTTTTCTATATTTTTATATATAATGTATACAATGTAAATAGAAGTGCTACAATAAATGAAGAAATTGTGGGAATGTCTGTCTCATATTTTTTCAAATTAGACTTCACTATTATGTTATACTAAAAATAAAATATTAAGGTAAAGATTAACAATATCTCAACAGAACATCAATTTTTCTTACTTGTGTGATTTAATTCAGGATTTTGCAAGATAGACACTTTAAACCTCATAATTTTAGGGTGTGTTTGGGAAAGGAGGAAGTGAGGCTATTCTGTTCATTTTAAGATGTTTAGCAGTATCTCTGACCTTTATCTATGATGAGGTTTGGCTGTGCCCCCACCCAAACCTCAGCTTGAATTACAGCTTTCATAACTCCCCCATATTGTGGCAAGGATCCAGTGGGAGATAACTGAATCATGGGGGCAGTTTCCCTGATACTGTTCTTGTGTTAGTGAATAAACCTCATGAAATCTGATGGTTTTATAAGAGGAAACACCTTTCACTTGGCTCTCATTCTGTCTTCCATGCCCCCATGTAAGATGAATCTTTCACCTTCTGCCATGATTGTGAGGCCTCCCTAGTCACATGGAACTAACTGTGAGTTCACTAAACCTCTTTTTCTTTATAAATTACCCAGCCTCAGGTATGTCTTTATCAGCAGCATGAAAATGGACAAATACAGTAAATTCTTATCAGTAGAGTGGGGTGATGCTGTGAAGATACCCAAAAATGTGGAATCAACTTTGGAACTAGGTAACAGGCACTGAGGTTGGAATGTTTTGGAGGGGTCAGAAAAAGACAGGAAAATGTGGGAAAGTTTGGAACTTCCTAGAGACTTGTTGAATGGCTTTGACCAAAATGCTGATATTGATATGAATAATGAAATCCAGGCTGAAGTAGTCTCAGATGGAGATGAGGAACTTACTGGGAAGTGGAGTAAATGTGACTCTTGCTATGTTTTAGCAGAGAGACTGGCAGCATTTTGCCCCTGCCCTAGAGATTTGTAGAACTTTGAACTTGAGGGAACTGATTTAGGGTTTCTGGTAGAATAAATCTCTAAGCAGCAAAGCTTTCAAAAGGTGACTTGGGTGCTGTTAAAAGCGTTCAGTTTTAATAGGGAAACAGAATCATAAAAGTTTGGAAAATTTGCAGGCAGACTACGTGATAGAAAAGAAAAACCCACTTCTTAATTTTTCTGAGGAGAAATTCAAGCTGGCTGTAGAAATTTGCATAAGTAACAAGCAGCCAAATGTTAATCAACAAGACAATCGAACAAATGTCTCCAGGGCATGTCAGAGACCTTTATGGCAGCCCCTCCCATCACAGGCCTGGAGGCCTAGGAGGAAAAAATGGTTTTGTGGGCTGGGCCCTGGGCCTCCTTGCTATGCACAGCCTAGGGATTTGGTGCCCTGCATCCCAGATGCTCTAGCCATGGCTAACAGTGGCCAAGGTATAGTCAAGTCTGTGGCCAAGGTATAGCTAAGTCAGAGGGTGCAAGCCTTAAGCCTTGGCAGTTTCCACATGGTGTTGAGCCTGTGAGTGCATAGAAGAATTGAGGTTTGGGAACCTCCACCTAGATTTCAGAAGATGTATGGAAATGTCTGAAAGGCAGAAGATCGCTGCAGGGGTTGTGCCCTGTTAGAACCTCAGTTAGAACCTGCCTTAACAGAACCTCTGTTAGGGCAGTGCTAAAGGGAAATGTGGGGTTGAAGTTCCCACACAAAGTCCCCATTGGGGCACTGCCTAGTGGAGCTGTGAGAAGGTCACTGTCCTTGAGATCCCAGAATGGTAGATCCACTGATAGCTTGCACCATGCACCTGAAAAAGCCACAGACATTCAATGACAGCCCACGAAAGCAGCCAGGAAAGGGGCTATACCTTGCAAAGTGACAGGGGAAGAGCTGTCATCATGGAAACCCACCTCTTGCATCAATGTGACCTGGAGGTGAGACATGGAGTCAAAGGAGATCATTTTGGAGTTTTAAGATTTGGCTGCCCCACTGGATTTTGGACTTGCATGGTGCCTTTAGCCCCTTTGTTTTGGCCAATTTTTCCATTTGGAATGGGGGTATTTATCCAATGCCTGTACCCCCATTGTATCGAGGAAGTAACTAACTTGCTTTTGATTTTACAGGCTCCTAGTGGGAAGGGGCTTGTCTTGCCTTAAAGGAGACTTCGGACTGTGGACTTTTGAGATAATGCTGAAATGAGTTAAGACTTTAGAGGACTGCTGAGAAGGCATGATTGATTTTGAAATGTGAGAACATGAGATTTGGGAGGTCCCAGAGCACAGTAATATGGTTTGGCTCTGTCCCAACCCAAATACCATCTTGAATTGTAGCTTCCATAATTCCCACATGTTGCAGGAGGGACCAGGTGGGAGACAATTGAATCATGGGGGCAGATTCCTCCATACTGTTCTCCTGATAGTGAATAAGTCTCATGAGTCTGATGGTTTTATAAGGGGAAACCTCTTTCACTTGGCTCTCATTTTCTCTTCCTTGCCACCATATAAAATGTGACTTTCACCTTCCACCATGACTGTGAGGCCTCCCCAGCCATGTGGAACTGTGAATCTATTAAACCTCTTTTTCTTTACAAATTACCCAGTCTTGGGTATGTCTTTATCAGCAGCATGAAAATGAAGTAATATAATCTACTAGATGCCAAAAACACCTCCTCTTCCAACCCCACATCCTTCAAATTGTGATAATCAGAAATATCTATAGACATTGCCAAATGTCCCTTCTGGGGCAAAATCACCCTTGGTTGAGAATCACTGACATAATTTTAGTGTTTCTTGCTAATTTTTTTTTCTTAGTGACACTTCTCCAATAGTCTGTTTTATTTATTTTAGATTATACATATGTCCAGCATATAGCACAGAAAACTTAGTCTAAGACAATCATTGACACTTGAATGGAAGCAGTGATGCCTATATAAAGCATGTCTTTTATAAGGTATTTTTAAAGTAGATTAAAACATTTTCAGTTCTTTAATATTTCTTCTTAAAAAGCTATTGGCATTCTTTTTGGCTGATTATATGTATTAATTAGAGATTTTGGTTGCAAAGACAATCTTCATGCAAGTTTAATTTAAAGAAAAAGCAGTTTGAGGATATCTCATGTAACCTAAGGGCAAGATAGCAGCTGGGCTATGTTGATAAGCTAGGATATTGTGAGGACCAGAAATAGTCTCTTATTTCTGTTTACATGTTTGCCTTATTTTCTTATTTTAAACTTTTTATTATGAAAAATTTCAATTATACACAAAATTGAAAGCAATAGTATAATTAGCACTAATTTACAGATAACTTAGTCTCATCAATTACAATATTCTGCCATTCTTGCTTCACCTCTTACTTCTTTCCATATTATACTCTACTTCATGTTGTGGAGGCAGTAAAAGCAAAATCCAGATTGTAACTTTTTTTTTTTTTTTTAAATAACAGAGTTTTGCTCTTGTTGCCCAGGCTGGAGTGCAGTGGTGCCATCTCAGCTCACTGCAACCTCTGCCTCCTGGGTTCAAGGGATTCTCCTGCTCAACCTCCCAAGCAGCTGGGACTACAGGTCCACGCCACCATGCCCAGCTAATTTTTTTGTGTCGGTCAGGCTGGTCTCGAACTCCTGACCTCACGTGATCTACCTGCCTCGGCCTCCCAAAATGCTGGGATTATAGGCATGAGCTACCACGCCCAGCCTATAACATTTTATTAGTAAATATTTCTGTATGTACTGCTAAAAGATACATGCCCTTTTGTAACATAATCACAAAACCATCATTAAATGTAAATTCAAAACAAAAATAATGTATTAAGATTATCAACTACCCCATCAGTGTTCAACTATCCTTGACTGTCTCATAAATTTCTTTTAACAGTTTTAGAGTACAAACAAGTTCAACACTTAATGTTTTGTTGATGTGTCACTTAAATCTGTTTTAATCTATTAAAATTATCTCATTTTTTTCTAGTCCCTTTGTTTGTTAAAATAAGGTTATTCTCTAAATATTTCTAAATTATAGATTTGACTGACTGTATTATCTTACCATTTGATGTTCCTCTCTCCTTCGTGTATCTTTTACTTTGGGATTTAGATCTAGATGCTAATACATGTTCAAGTTTTTGGCAAGAATATGTCATCTGTTGCACTGTATAGTTCTTATTGCATCACATCAGAAGGTTTAAAAAATGCCAGACATTCCCTTTTTTGTGAAGTTAAACCAAGTGTCCCCATCTACTCTATTCTTTATTAAATACCCAATTGTCCCAAATTATGTATTTAGCACTGTGTAGGTTTTACGTGTGTGAGTGTACCACATTGACAACTAGTTTTCATTAAAATCACAGTATATTTAGTGAACCCTTTATCAATGTTTCTCTTTTTTGAAAAAACATACTTTTATTTGTATTTTTAATTTGTGTGGGTACAGAATAGGTGGATATATTTATGGAGTACATAAGCTGTTTTTATATAGGCAATGTAATGTAAAATAAGCACATTGTGGAGAAGGAGGTATCCATCTCCTCATGCATTTACCCATTGAGTTACAAACAATACAATTATACTATTTTAAAATATATAATTAAGTTATCATTGACTATCATCTGTTGTGCTATCAAATAGATCTTATTCGTTCTATTGTTTTCTTTCTCTATTTTTGAATGGATTTGAAACCATGTTAGAGCAAAAGCAGCATCACTGGACTTAGTGGATAACTTCCCAAATATTATTTGAAGAAGCAAAAATGCATTCAGATGTTTAATTGCTAGTAAATTTGTTTAAAACAAAAATGTCATGGCCTTATAATCACACTGTCAATCCAGTGACAAAACTAATAATAACTAACCTCTGGATGTGACTAGAGCTTTAGACCTTACTAAGCAGTTTTACATCCATAATTTCATTCAGTTCTCAACACAGATGAGAAGTGATGCTGGCAAGGTATCTTTTACATCCAGGATGGATGTGGAATAGTGCTCCTACCTGAGAGTCCATCTGTTGTTGTCCAGAGAAAAAGAGATTATGGTTAATAACGTGATTATTTCTTTCATGGATGCAGTGTTACTATAACAGATTGCTTACTCAATTTTAATACTCACTGTAAAATATAAGAATAAAAGTGGCAAAATTAGACTGAGTCTTCACGGATGATATTAATATAGGCAAAAATATATTAGAAGGCACAGGTTGGAAATGACTGCAGGAATCATCCACATCATATTATGGAGGAGGAAACTCAGACCAAAAGTAAGAAATATAACAAAGAGACCACTATCTGTGGGTGTTATTTTGATTTGTATTGATTTATAAATAAAATTCTAATTTTCTAAAATAACTAATTCCAATTCATAATTCTAATTTATAAATAAGATTCTTATTTGTGCACAAAAATTTAGCTTAATTCAATATACTGCACTAAACTGAGAAATTCAAAATTCAAAATTAGATCTCTGTGAGAAAATGTTGACAGAAGGCCTGTCACTGAGATGTATGCACTAATTCTTTGCCAGGCTGTTTCAAAGACAGGAAAGAAAAAAAAAAAAATCAAACATATGGATGCCACGAACAGAGGAAAGATTACTTAACTTCATCATATTAACTATAAGTATATCAACACTGGTTTGATAAATATTTAAGGGTTTTGCACATTCAAGGGTCTAAACTTGTACTGCAGAAGGGATAGCTATGAATTAGAAAAAGTCATTGGTTAAGCATGTTGGTTAACAAGAAATGTGATAAACAGTTGTTAAAAACATTAGTTGAGCGGCAACTAGGCTGAGGCAGCCCCAGTGCCCTGGGTTCCTTGTAAGCAAACAGAAATACAACTCAGTGTAACAAAAGAAGACATGCATACAGCCAACAGACACATGAAAAAATGCTCGTCATCACTGGCCATCAGAGAAATGCAAATCAAAACCACAGTGAGATACCATCTCACACCAGTTAGAATGGCAATCATTAAAAAGTCAGGAAACAACAGGTGCTGGAGAGGATGTGGAGAAATAGGAACACTTTTACACTGTTGGTGGGATTGTAAACTAGTTCAACCATATGGAAAACCGTATGGCAATTCCTCAAGGATCTAGAACTAGAAATACCATATGACTCAGCCATCCCATTACTGGGTATATACTCAAAGGATTATAAATCATGCTGCTATAAAGACACATGCACACATATGTTCATTGCAGCACTATTCACAATAGCAAAGACTTGAAATCAACCCAAATGTCCATCAGTGACAGACTGGATTAAGAAAATGTGGCACATATACACCATGGAATACTATGCAGCCATAAAAAAAGGATGAGTTTGTGTCCTTTGTAGGGACATGGATGCAGCTGAAAACCATCATTCTCAGCAAACTATCACAAGAACAGAAAACCAAACACCGCATGTTCTCACTCATAGGTGGGAACTGAGCAATGAGATCACTTGGACTCGGGAAGGGGAACATCACACACCGGGGCCTATCATGGGGAGGGGGGAGGGGGAAGGGATTGCATTGGGAGTTATACCTGATGTAAATGATGAGTTGATGGGTGCTGACGAGTTGATGGGTGCAGCACACCAACATGGCACAAGTATACATATGTAACAAACCTGCACGTTGTGCACATGTACCCTAGAACTTAAAGTATAATAATAAAAAAAAATAAAAAATTTAAAAAAAAAAGGAATGATAAAGCAAATTGGCAAAATGTTAACAACTGGTAAATCTAAGTCAAGAGCATACCAGAGTTCTCTGTAATATACTTGCAATTTCTCTACAGGTTTAAAATTATTTCCCAATAAGAAAAATTTCATGTGCTAAAAAAAAACAAAAGGCACAACAAAACTTAACCTTAACAATCTAGACCAGTCAACTAACTTCTAACTAAGGACTTTCTACTGGAACGATCTAAATAAGGCTATTTGCAACACTTTCATTAATCAAAAAAAATAATTTTTTTTTTTTTTTTTACCTTGCTTCAGTGTTCGTCTTATAAAAACCTTCTGACCCATTCTGTACCCTGCCTCCTTGCTGGAGCCCCAAACTGCCTGTAGTCTTGAGGCTGCCCCATTTACAAATCAACGTCTGCTCAGATCTACTCTTTACAACTTTATGGTATCTAAATTTATCTTTCAACACAATGGAAATAAACAACGGGGATAAAATAATAAATGTTGAAGGTGCTGTTAAAATGTTATAGAAAATTAATTCCAACCCCAGGTAGTTAGAAAAACTTCATGAAAGAGGTAGTAATTTTAAAGGAAGAACAAGACTTAGACATTCTAGGCAGAGAAAACAGCAGGGACATAGCACAGAGATTTTTGAAAAAAGTTTAGGTCATCGAGAGAGAAAAATGCATATCCTGGTTTGAGGAAAGAGTAACACAGAGGGATAATAGTACCAAGAGATAAAAGCTCAGTGGGGTGAAGTCGGGAAAGCTTTGAATTTCATGCTAGGAAATGGGGCTTTATTTGATTGACAATGGTGCATTATCAAAGAATTTTTAGCAGAGACATGCATGTTTACTACAGTGATGTAGAATGATTTTTCTAGGAGCTGTATTAAAGATACACTGAAAGGGAAAGACAGTGGAGATGTTCGTGGAGAGAACCAGACAACCTCTAAATTAGGAAACAAAAGTAGGGGCATACAGACCTACAAGAGAGTTGAGGAAATGAATAACTAAGCCCAGGCTACATAATGGCTGATACTGCTTGTTACATCAATTTGTCGTTTCCTCTTTTCAGCTAATCAACTTTTTGTGTTTACATTTTAATTTAGATTTCTAAATAATGTAATTTTAAAATGCCAAAAACTGTATCAATTGAATAATAACATAGATGTATACTTTTTTTTTTTTTTTTTTTGCTTCCTGCCATAAAGTAGTGCCAAACGATGCCTGGCAAACATAAGTATTTTTAATTTGTTTTAAAGGTCAAGTGTAGACTGCAGACATCATATAAACAAAGGGGGTAGTGGCACTTACTCGCCTTTGTTTTAGGTTTTAGTGAGGAACTGAGAAACAATGGAAGACCGCAACCATCAAAAAGTCTATCTGCATATTCATCTATAGAAACACTCAGTGTTCATATGTAGAATATGTGGTTAGAGATAACCTACAAAAATATATATCTTTTGAGGCCAGTATAAGTTATCAAGACCAGAAAATATTTCTTACATGAGAAAGGGGAGGAGAATAATCCAAATACTAAATTTTATATCTCAGTGAAACATTGACAAAATTTGCTAACATCTATAAAGAATACCAGTACAACTACATATAAATAAATGTATAAATATTTGAAAGAAAAGATCAGCATAGTTTATGTGTCTCCATATGACGGAGAGGCAGGCACTCTTACTGAGAGAAAAGTGAAGCCCTCAATAGGTCATGTAGTCTCAGAACTTGAGTCAGGCTTTTGTTTTCACCATACGTGATATTTCTGTACACAGTAAGAATGCTTGTTAACTGATATTGTCCCCATGTCATCTGGGTCCCATGGGGTCCTACTGGACACTCCTGCCGCTCTATCAGGCAGTGCAGGGTAGTCCCCGAGTGACTGTCTCTCTTTTGTATTATTCTTTTTTGCTATCAATTATTCCTTTATAAGGGGAATCATAGGAATCATATACTTTTTATGTAAATGGGATTCTTTCTTTCACATTTAGACATATTCAAATCCCTCCCAAATCAGATTGAAGCATATGTCTCTATGGGCAATGGGGCAGCGGCAAGGCGGGACTGTTACAACAGAAATACAAAGTGACAAACATTAACCTTAAATTTCTGATCACCTTGTACACCGCCCCTGGACCAACCTGGCAGTGGTCAAATTAATTCATTTCCTTCATTCATTCACTCGATCAATAAATGTTTCTTAGATGCTGATTTTCTTTCAAATACTCTCCTAGGCCCTGCAGATATATGGTGAATTACTATTTTATCTTTGTAGAGCTTATGTCTTAGTTATTTTTCTAGAAAACCAAATAGATAGTATTTCAGGTGGTGGTAGATTCTTTTTTTTTTTTTTGAGACAGAGTCTCGCGCTCTGTCACCCAGGCTGGGATGCAATGGCGTGATCACGGCTCACTGCAAACTCTGCCTCCCAGGTTTGAGGGATTCTCCTGCCTCAGCTTCCCAAGTAGCTGGGATTACAGGCGCCTGCCACCACACTCAGTTTTTTTTTTTGTTTTTGTTTTTGTTTTTTGAGACGGAGTCTCGCTGTGTTGCCCAGGCTGTAGTGCAGTGGCCGGATCTCAGCTCACTGCAAGCTCCGCCTCCCGGGTTCACACCATTCTCCGGCCTCAGCCTCCCGAGTAGCTGGAACTACAGGCGCCTGGCACCACACTTGGCTAATTTTTTGTATTTTTAGTAGAGACGGGGTTTCACCGCGTTAGCCAGGATGGTCTCGATCTCCTGACCTCGTGATCCGCCTGCCTCGGCCCCCAAAAGTGCTGGGATTACAGGCGTAAGCCACTACGCCCGGTCCTAGTTTTGTATTTTTACTAGAGACGAGGTTTCACCATGCTGGCCAGCTGGTCTCGAACTCCCAACCTCAGACAATCGGCCCACCTTGGCCTCCCAAAGTGCTGGGATTATAGGTGTGAACCACTCCACCTAGCCCAGGTGGTGGTAAATTCTATGGGAAAACAAAGCAAACAAAGGAGACCAGAGTGTCAACACAGGGTGAGGGGAGCTGAAGGGAAAGTGCTTTTATGAAACTGGCCTATGCAGTGGCTCATACCTGTAACCCCAACACTTTAGGAGGTGGAGGCGAGAAGATTGCTAGACACCAGGAGTCCAAGACCAGCCTGGGCCACACCGTGAGACCTCATCTCTACAAAAGCTAGCTGTGGTGGCATGTGCTTGCAGTTCCATTGACTCAAGAAGCCGAGGCAGGAAGATTGCTTGAGCCCAGGAGTTGAGGCTGCAGTGAGCTATGATGGCACCACTGCATTCCAGCCTCGGTAATAGAGTGAGAGCTGTTTAATAAATAAATAATAAATACATAAATAAGTAAAAATAAATGGTAGTCAGTGAATACCTTGAGCAGATGGCATTTGAGCAAGTCCTGAAGAAAACAAAGGCTTGAATCACGCGAGTAACTGTAGGAAAAGAATTCCAGGCAAAGAAAAAAGCTAGACAAATGTTCTGAGAGAACATGCTTGGTTGATTTGAGAAACAGTAAAGAGATCAACCAGTGAGGCAGGACAGGAAAGAGAGAGAGGAACAGGGATATTTGTGCTTGGATCTTAATTTTTCTAGGTTACCAAGTGAGAAAA
>NW_012102310.1:3277598-3289468 GCF_000951045.1 Mandrillus leucophaeus | reverse complement strand
TATATTATATATATATTACTTACAGTTCCAGAGAGAAGGGAGCATAACTTGCCACATAGGGCCACAAAGGGAAGCACCAGGTTTGTTCAGGAGGCAGAAGGAACAAGGGGAAGGCACTGGCCAGAGTTTTATTGGGATTTCCATGATAAAGGCAAGGCAGGGTGGGGTAAAAAGCTTAGGACCTGCTAGTTTGAATAGTTGTAGTGGGATTTTGGGCACAGCGCTGCACTTAGTTGTCTGGTATCTGATTCTGGGTTGATTTAGTGCAGAAGAAATACTGGCTTGATGTGTGACAGATAAGGAGGTGTTGGGGGTACAGACCTGGGATTGGTTATAAGGTTGGTGATATGATTTTCATGCACTGTGAAAGCTAGATCACAGGACAGATATAAACAACTTTGAGTGTTAATTTGGCCTTGTGATGAATGACCACAAAATAGACAAGACAGAATTGAAAAAAACAGTTAAAACACAGTGATAGGACACAAAGCCAGAAAAGGAAAAGGGAGCAGATGATTGATGTGAATATCTGTAAGTCACTGTAAATATTTTAAATTTTACTATAGGTGAAACAGGAAAGCAGTTGGAGAGTTTTGAGCAGAGGAATAACATAAACTGACATATTTTAAAGGGATCTCAGCCGGGCATGGGGGCTCACGCCTGTAATCCCAGCACTTTGGGTGGCCAAGGCAGGTGGATCACCTGATATCAGGAGTTCAAGACCACCCTGGCCAACATGGTGAAACCCTGTCTTTACTAACAATACAAAAATCAGCCAGGTGTAGTTGCAGGCGCCTATAATCCTAGCTACCCTGGAAGCTGAGGCAGGAGAATCACTTGAACCCAGGAGGCAGAGTCTGCAGTGAGCCCAGATCGTGCCACTGTGCTCCAGCCTGGGTGACAAAGCGAGACTACATCTCAATCAATCAATCAATCAATCAATCAATCAATCTCTATAGGTCCCAGGCTGCTGTGGTGGAAATAGTTTGGAGAAATAAGAATTCCAGTAGTTTGATTTTTGACTTCTTAAGTTTGAACTGTCTAAAAAAGAAACAGGTGGAGATGTCGAAAAGTAGGTTAATATATAACTGCTCCTGAGTATAAATTTGGAAATCTGTGATGTATTTTAGATAGTGTTTAAAGCTGTGAGATTAGATGAGATCCCCCTAGTGTAGGCTGAAGAACTCCAATGACCAAGCTCTGTGGAACTGCAGAATTGAGAGATTAGGGTAAGGAGAAGAAACCAATAACTGACTCAGGATTAGTCAGTGTGGAAAGAATGAAACCCTAAATAGTGCTATGGAAGCTATGTGAAAAACATATTTTGTGAAGAAAGGATTAAGTGTAAAACGTTTTTTTTTTTTTTTGAGATGGAGTTTCGTTCTCGTTGCCCAGGCTGGAGTGCAATGGCCCGATCTCAGCTCACCACAACCTCTGCCTCCCAGGGTCAAGGGCTTCTCTTGCCTCAGCCTCCCGAGTAGCTGGGATTACAGATATGCACCACCACGCCCAGCTAATTTTTTGTATTTTTAGTAGAGACAGGATTTCTCCATGTTGGTCAGGCTGTTCTTGAACTCCTGACCTCATGTGATTTGCCTGCCTCTGCCTCCCAAAGTGTTGGGATGACAGACATGAGCCAGGTGATGGTCTTAATAAGATGAGATCTGCTAATTGAATGGATTTATCATTATTTGAAAGTCTTTGGTGACATTGATAAGACCTGTTTTAGTGGAGTAGCATTGGTGAAAGACTATTTGGAGAGGGTTCGAGAGAAAATGGGAGGAGAGAAATTTGAGACAAGAGTATAGCCAGCCTTTGTGAAGAATTTTGTTGTACAAGTAAGCAGAGAATTTTAGAGGATATGGAGATAAATATTGGGTCAAGAAAGTTGTTTTGCTTTGTTTTTAACATGGTTGATATTACAATGTGTTTTTATGCCTGTGGGGTTGAGCCAGCATACTGGAAAATAATAAAGATACTGAAATTAAGAGGGGGAAATAAATGAAGGAATGTTGTTAAGTAAAAGGGAATAAAATCAAGTGACCAAATAGGAGGGTTAGTCTTAGATGGAAGCAAAGAATTTTATCCATAAGAACAGCAAGGACTACAGAGTATAGGAATATAAATACAAATATATGATGATGGGATAGAAGTTATTTCCTGATTGTTTTCTGTTTTCTCTAGTGTAATAGGAAGCTGAGACTGAAGAATGGAACAGATACGAATTTTTCCCTTCCCACACCTGAGGCATAAACCATCCTTCCATCATTGGCAGACAATAACACACCTAGAATAGTGTCTACATCCACTGGAACACTTCTCTCTGGAGGAAGGTGCATTAGAATATGCAACCGCAGGGGGTAGCTCCACTCCATGTAACTCAGATATGCGTCTTTGGAGAAGGGTCGCCCATCCAAACTCCACTGGGAATCTATCATCTATATGAGTTCTCTCCAAAGATACTCTCTACTGCTTGCAAATATATTTTTACTGGACTTGTCTTTATTGTTTACCAGACATGCCTGGGCTTTTATGATTTTTAGAGACAGACTCAGCACTGGTTCCAACTAGCATTAATGAATAAGTCACAAATATGGAATCACAATTCTGATAAGTGCTATAAAAAGGAGAGATGAAATCTGAGCAGAGATCTGAAGGAGACATGAGATAAGCTAAAACAAAGAGAAGAACTAACATGTACAAAGACATCGAAGTAGGTATTGAAGACAATGAACCCAGCAAGGCAGGAACACAGAAAATGAAGGAGAAACAGATGATAGAGATGGCGAGTGGTAAAGCTGGGGAGATAGAACAGAGCCAGATAGTGCAGAGCCTTGTAAGTAACTTTCTGAATTCTTGTTTTTATCATAAAACCAATGGAAATCTATTGAGGTCATTTAAACAAACGTGCGACATGGTCAGATTTGCAATGTAAAAGGAGTTCAGAACTAAGCAGCTGGAAGTTCTCACCTTGAAGCTCACTGCATAAAGAGAGGAAGGAAATTCCTCTTTGTGCAGTGAGCTTCAAGTGTACGTATGGTAGTTTAAAGGAGCCATGAAGAATCAGACATGCAGGATCAAAGTGCTATCAATATTTAAAGACCAAAAGAGTGAATATATAAAAGGAAGCTGGAGAGGTAAGATACAAATAATCCATTATTTAATTCTTCTACCTTGCAGTTCTGTATTCCAGACTCGATACCTCAATATTTGTCTCACCAATAGTTTTCATTTCTGATTTTCCATTTATCTTTCCTGAGCCTAGCAGTGGTTTCTTCTACTTTCTCACTGATTCATAAATACTATCTTTTCTTCAGTGTTCCCAAAGGTTTTAGAAGGTCAGAACTTAAAGTCCTTTTGCATAGCACAACCTTCCCTCTACTATACTTGCTTCTGAATTTCTACCACCATACCTACATTAAGGTAGTTAAACATTCTCACCTCCAGTAAGTCATTATATATAGCCTATTAACTAGAGTTTTCTCTCCTTTTATTTCCCTGTAGAAATTGATCAAATGAGGGCAGGATTCAGGTATCAACTCAAAGCATTACCCCAAGGCCAAGCAATTATTTACTTAAAGAAAATCAGGCAGAATTATTTTGGCTGATAATTTGATCAACGTAGTATTTTTTATTAAAATAACAATATGTTGAATGATTACTATTACACTAGGTAATGGTTTTCAGCTGTGTATCCTTGGCAACTATTTAGCTTGAGCCAAAATTTTACTGTATAGCTGAAAACCTCAGCTTTAGAGGAGGGAGAGTTAGATAGTCTTCCTTTTAATACAAGCAAAAGTTACGATAATGAGCTTTAATCAAGTTGTTAGGATGCCATAAACATTAATGAGAAGGAAAGAAAGTGTTAAAATTTTCTTTTCAAAATGATAATTGAATAATTTTTCTAAATGTCCTGCTTAGGTTAAAATGCATGTGTTACTATTCTAAAGCATAACAACTCTGTGAGTTTAAAGTATTTTCGGTTTAATTTGCTCAATAATGAAAATAATGCTACCTAGACTTTACTTTTCACATGTGAATAGGGTTACATACACTATGTCATGATTGTTAAATTATAGACCTTCTCATAGTGATGGTGAATACTTATGAGAACCATAGAACAGCACCATCCCAAAAATTTCTCCAAACCATCTTTGGGACTTGCTTTTCAGCTCAGCTGAATGATTAATTTGATTTAGGGATACTCTGAGTTAACTCAATGAATTATTTCTCATGTGTAACTCTCAATATTCTCCAGACAATGGCATTTTATCAATGTAATTTTGTCAAGCATCAGTATAGGAGATTAGGTCTGGGCTAAGAAGAACTTGTGCAGAGTTGTAGGAAAGCAATGGTCTTGCTCTTTATATCTGCATTAGAAATAAAATGTATAAGGTGCAGAGAATACTTTTCATTACTCAAACAATAGCTGCTCCATCCTTTGCCCTATTATTCTTTCCTGGTAGATTCTACTTTCCACACTACAGAGGTAGAAAATGCCAGATAGTCAGTCTTTCCCAAGGAGACCGTGGGCATGTGACAACCTATGTCAATGGGACTCAAGGTTAAGTTTGCTGATAAACTTCTGGGAAAGGTTTTCATTTTCCATAAAAAGTGGATGTGATACCTGGAGCTGCAGTAAGCTTCTGTTGACCATGAGAAAATAAACCTAAGGATTAAAGCCAGCACATTGAAATTGTAGAGCGGAAGAAAAGAAAGTACTTGGGTCCATGGTGTTACAATAGGGACTCTAAACCAACCTTAGAACTAGCTTACCTCTAAGCTCTATGTTATATGGTCTATCATATTTTCTCCTAGTATAAGCCATCTTTACTTGAGAAAAATGATCTAATTAATTCTCTAAATAAACATGTTAATTAAACATAACAGTAGTCATAAGTGGAAAAATAATGGACAGTTCTTATCTCTGGATGCTTTTAAAATAATTTATCTTGATTATTAAGGTTGTTAATGGTAAACAAACCTGGAATTCACAGATTTATGAAGCATGGCTTGTTATAAAATGCCATGTCCACTTCATAATTAACAGAGTATAAATTCAGTTTGATGACCGTAACAGCTGTCTTTGTGTCAGTAATGCCACGTGGGTATCACTCAGATTTCACAAATTAAGTCTGGGGCAGGATGGATGCTAATGTGCAGGGTGTCATTAGTCCCAGACTTTGCCATGTTTCACCTTTGTTTCTTTTGAATTCTTAGTCAAGTTTAATATTGGCCTAGTTCTCTAGATTTTGTGAATATGATTTGATAATTCAACCCTTAACGATATCTCATTGGCAGTCCTTTTAACTTTCATTTTCTAATGTGAAATACAAAATGACAACTCAAGCTGACAATATTTTCAGAAGATGCCTAAAGGATAAATGTATTAGAAAGAAATTTTGCTGTAAAGAAATACCTGAGACTGGGTAATTTGTAAAGAAAAGAAGTTGAATTGACTCACAGTTCTGTAGGCTTTACAGGAAGCATGATGCTGGCATCTGCTTGGCTTCTGGTGTAGCCTCAGGGAGCTTTCAGTAATGGAAGATGATGAAGCAGGAGCAGGCACTTCACATGGCGAAGCAGGAGCAGGCACTTCTCATGGCAAAGCAGGAGCAAGCAAGCAAGCAAGCAAGCAAGCAAGCAAGCAAGAGTGTTTGGGGGGGAGGTGCCAAACTTTTAAATGAGCAGATCTTGGTAGAACTCACTATCATGAAGACAGCACCCAAGCCATGAGGGATCCGCCCCCATGATCCAAACACTTTTCACCAGGCCCCACCTCCAGCACTGGAGATTACAATTCAACATGAGATTTTTGGGCAGAAACTAATATCCACACTATATCAGGACAACTTGATGTCTTCTAATTTGCTCTGTATGAGTTACTTCTAACAAAAAGCCAGACTTTGAGGCTGGCCACAAATAATTTTTCTAAAACTGTAGTTTGAGTTCTGAAGAAGACCATACATTTTCCATAAATCTTGAATTTTTAGCTGGTTATGGTAAATAGTCATCTGATTTGAGGAGGATGAGAGCATGCTTAAAGTAGATGTAAGAGTATGTGCCTGGATATTTGAGTGTCTTATTGTAGAGACTAGTATTTTCCGTCTCAAAGGCATATTTTCTCTCTTACATAGTAATAAGATTTTTGGATACACACAGAGATGCTCAACTTACGACAACAATTCTCAACTTCTCTTCAAACTAGGTAAGAGTGTGACGAAGTTCTAGCCAATGAATGTGAATGGGCCTACCATGTGCAATTTCCAAATCATGGCTATAAAGAAAAGAAATGTGTCCTCTATTTTCTGTTTTTATTCTCTTTTCCTCTCTAGATATTTGATCATTACAGATTGAGCATGCTAGCCTCAACCAAACTCTTATGCTCTCACATGAAAGGGCAAAAGGTCCTTTTGGTCAAGCCACTATAATCTCTGCTCTCTACTACTGGGCTAAACCGGTATTCCAACTAATGTATTTGCCCATCTCCATAATGATTTGGTTTGTATACGTTATATTTGGTCCTATCAAATATTAAATTTGCATGTATTTTCTTCCAATTTCATCTTTAAAACTCAGTATGTTCAACTAAAAGTTCGACTTCTTACTTTGCAAAAAAGAGAGAGTAGGTATTGGGGAACATCTAGCAGTCTCTGTCATATTGAATTATTTTGATAAATGAACAAAATGTTGGTAGATACAGTAGTTTAAAACGTTCTTTTTAAATGTTTATTTATTTTGAGATGGAGCCTTGCTCTGTTGCCCAGGTTAGAGTATGATCTCGCTCACTGCAACCTCCACCTCCAGCGTTCCAGCAATTCTCATGCCCTCAGTCTCTGAGTAGCTGGAATTACAGGTGTCCACCACCATGCCCAGCTAATCTTTATTTTAGTAGAGATGGGGTTTTGCCTTGTTGGCCAGGCTGGTCTCGAACTCCTGGTCTCAAATAATCTGCTTGCCTAGGCCTTCCAAAGGGCTAGGATTACAGGCGTGAGCTACAGCATCAGCCTTAAAATCTTATTTAACAAATTGTATTTCTCAATTACCACCATCCACAGATTTTCCTTACCTGTTATTTTAAGAAAATGTTATAATAGCATTTGCCTGAAATTCCTAATATAAGCTCTTTTTTGGACCATAAGCCTTCTTCAAATCATCAGTTAGTTTTAAAATTTTTCCTAAAAAATCATTTTTGTTGGAAGGATGCCAATACAAAAGTTCCCACATTTATACACTTTTAAGTGAGGAATTATTATGCATGTAATAAAAGGTGTGCTCTAGGGCAAAAGCACCTTAACTCTCATCTTTTTACAAGCATTTGGAAGAAGGGTAGTAAAGGGTCATTTTATTTTACTCCACATCATTTTGTATCATTTTTTTCTATTGTTGCTGATTTCGATGTATTATATTAACTTTTGTTCACCATCACCTGAAAAGCACAAAAGCAGTGAGAATGAGAAAAGTGCCTAGAAAACAAAATTTCTGATTTGAAATAAAAATAATAAAAATTAAGCAATATGTGAGAAAATAACATTGCATGAGAAATAATTACAGGAAGCATTATCTTAAAAGAAAACAGTAAATCATGCAATGTGTGGTAAGAGCTATGTGCTTTTGCGATATAAAATAACAAAGTGATGAGAAAAAATCAGTGACAAATGTGAAAACCAGATCTGTGTGACTGGATCCAGAGTTCATAAGCTTTGCCAGATGTTGGAATTACTGAGAAGATAAAAAAAAAAAAAAAAAAAAAAAAAAATTCCTGATCACTGCTTGCCAGTGCTTAAAGATCCTACTCTACTTGGTCTTTAATATAGCATATAGCATGTGGCCTAGATATCTCGGTTTTTAAACATCTTTCCGCTGATTCTATTGTGCAGTCAAGGTTGAGAATCACCGGACTAAGGTAACGGCATTAATGTCAGATGTCAATTAGTTTAATATTAATGCAGAAGCAGCTTGAGAATTCATCTAAAATCTTATATTTAAAATTAGAGAGGCGTCTGATTGTAAAAATATCTTAAGCCTTACAGGGTCAGTACCTGTTACCCCATCAGCAATAGAGTAGTTTCTAAGATTCTGTAAGATAAAACTAGCCAACAGAATTTTCTTCAATGATAGAAATGTTCTAATCCGCGTCATCCAATATAATAGCCACTTGCCACATGTGACTGACTATTGAGGATTTGAAATATGGCTAGTGCAACAGACGCACTAAATTGCTAATAGTATTTATTTAATGAAAAATATTTTAAATTAAAAATATGATCAAATTTTATTAATTTATATTTAAATGTAAATAAACATCAGTGGCAAGTGGCTATCTTATTGGATGTTGCAGTCCCAAAATAAACTCAGAGGACATTAAGTTGGAGCATTACCTGATTCTACAGATTTTCAGTGTTGAAAAGTAGGTAGCCTATTTTAGATAAAAATTCCAGATACAACATGTATTTGCAAAATAAACATATATGAATTTTTTAAACCTCCAAAGAATATATACTCATACTCTTTTACTTACAGAAAGGACTAAAACTTTAATTACCCTTTGCAAGTCTTGGAGCACTGAAAAAAATAGGTATATAAACAGACTTTCAGAAAAAAAAATGTGGTTGTAAATATGAGTTTATATTTGGTTTTTATTTTGATTTTAATTAAATCAACAACTTAATTTTTAAATATAAAAGTATGGCAGTAAGCTTCATGTCTAAAATAAATTCATATGAAGAGACAATATAGAGGTATAAATTAGGACTCTGTGCCAATAAAATAAGCACGTGTTTCTTTTTCTATCTTTATACTAATAAATTGGACTTGTGTGCTTACATACTAGACAACGGGTCAAAAGTTTTTTTATGCACATTCTTATTTGATCTTCACAACCGTCTTGAGGTAGGTACTGTTACATACATTAAACACATGCAGAAACTAAAGCTCACAGCAGTTAATTTCTTCAAATTCACCTAGCTTATGAATGTTAACGCTGAATGCTGCATTCTATCTTTATTAGTAGTAATAACTGGCACACCTCCTTGCAACTATGTAGGAATAGTTAGTAGTGTTATTTTTATTGCTAGCCAACATTTCAATACCACGGCTAAGATAAATGCTCTATCAACAGAAAACAATTGGCCACTGTCTGAACAGGTGTTACTTATTTGTGTATTTGTGAATGTATATTTGCTTCATTAATACAACTCACATTTCTGTACCTCTAGCTCTCCAACAGTAGTTTGAACTAAGCCAAATTCTAAAAGCCACAGTAACAAAGTATTTATTACTATTCAGAGATTAGAACAATTCGTTGCTTTTCATTGTCTCCTGTAGTTTTGGCAAGGTAGCATAAACAAAAATAGGAATGTGATTATTACGCATGCCTTTTGTTTAAGAGCTATTAAATATGTTAAGATAATTTAGCCAAAACGCACTTTAAAAAGAACATGCTGATTTGCACATTTCTTCACCAAATAACAATGGCATTTAAAATCTAAATTTATAGTAAAGAGGTATCACAGGATTTTCAAGCAACAAAGCCATTTCTAGCTGCTAAAGTGCAAGAATGAAGAGACAGAATAATAAAACCTTGGGGACATGTCTAAAAATGTGACACTATACATCGAACATCCATCTCGAGGTGTCTCCAGAAAAGCCTGATGTATGCTTTAAACACAGGATACTGCCACAGCAGGGCCTTTTTCAAAATGTATCACTTGATTTGTATATTTCACCTTAGACTCCACTAGAAAGGTGTAGGACTAGCCAAATTATGGTCATCAGCCAGAGAGTTCTTTCAAGGTTATTTTCTGGATACTTTAGAGATGAGCATCTCCAAGGCCTCATCTCATAGACCAGAGTTGCTATTTTCAATCAGTGTAATGAGACAACACATTTGAAAATTCATATTAGCTTATGCTTCAGTGTTTCCTTTATTTCTGCTTAACGTAAATGGTTATATTACTAATCATATTTCAATCTTCAAAAAATTATGAAATGACATGAAATAAAATTCAACTTCAATAACTGAAAATAGTTATTAATTGAATTTCACCATATGCCAGCCACTTTGCTTAGCACTTTATGTAACGCAACCCTCTACACTTTATGAAGAAAAAATTGTTTTCCATAGTCTACCTATAAAGAAACTGAGGCTGAAAGTTAAATGACTTCCCAAGAGTAACATAGCCAGTAGGGAGAAGTGCCTGGTAGCAAAGTCCATGTTCTCAATTTTTCTCCTCTATGCTAAAGTGAGAAAATACCTGGATGTGGTTAAATATTTTCTAGTCTTTTCTTGTCTGAAAGTAGATTATGCCTTTCACACAAAAAAGAGCTACTTTGAAGAAACCAAGGACACTAGTCATATAATCTACTCTTCCAAAAATATTTGTATTTTCTCACAAACTATCCAAAAATTCGACAAGAAATTATCCTTCATTTTCATAAAATGTTAAAGCCTTATTTTACCAAAGAAAAAATTGAAAATAATAAATTAATGAACTCAGATGTTTATTATTTTTATTCCATACTATGTATTTACTCTTTTCTCACTGAGATCCCAAATTTAGTCAATGGAGGACTGCCACGTTACAGACAACAGGACAGGTGGTAATTAAGTTTAAAAGAGAAAACAGGACCACATAAATACTAGAAGAGAATACAGGGTCATATCTTTATATTTTTGGAGGAGAGAAGGCCTTTCAAATTATGACCTCAAATCCAGAATTCATTAAAAGTTTTATAAATTCAACTTCATCGATATAGACAAGACATAGAAATACACTACTTTTTTATGATTAAAACACTATAACCCAAAGCAAATTACAAAACTCTCAAATCATGTACATCACAGAGAGAATATACGGAAGCTCCTTAAAACTAAGTAGTAGAAAACCAGCACCCAACAGGAAAATGGACAAATATGAACCTGATGTTTATAGGTTAAAAGAAAAGAAAAAAACAGATGTCCCTTAAATATATGAAAGCCTAGTCAATCTCAGAGTAAATCTAATTTTGGGATCAGAACAAAGGAATAACAAACCCAAAATTATACCAAGAGATAATTTTTAACCTATAATAGACATGACAAGAACCTAAAATGTACAACTCTATTGGCAGGTTTGTGAAAAAAGTAACTTCTCTAATATGTTGCTATCGGGTGTAAAATAGTGAGACCCTGTGGAGACAACTTGAGAACGACCATTAAAATAAAAATGCCTTCGCTGTTGATTTATGTCTCTACTCCTAAGAATTGATTCTACTAATTTCCATGCATGTGTACAGCGTGATATATGTAAGTGGTAATTCATTACAATACTTTTTTATGATAGGAATAGACTGAGAAAACAACAACCAACATCTAGCAGTAGGGGCATATTACATAATTGACTATCTTCCTATTGATAAATATTTTCTTTTCTGTGGTCACTTTTTTCTCCACATAATATGCCCCAGCCTTGTTCTAGAAGGCAAATGACATAAACTGGCCTGTGAACACATGGAATTCTGGGAGTAAGACCCAGAGAGAGTCACAAATGGTTGCCCGGAAACTATCAGAACAGCACTCGCACAACCTCCCTGCTCTCAGGAGAACCTGGCACAACACGATCACCAACTCAGAGGGAGGCAAGCAACCTTGAGTCAGTTCCCAGGCAGTAATGAGTGTTCAAAGGAGATATAACTCTAAGGAAAAGGATTGAGGTCATGGAATGAGAAGAAACAGATGGAAGAATCATTTGAACCATATCCAGGTCTTTTGAAAATGATGAGACAGAAGAGAAAGAGACAATTGCTTCACACAATTTTGCTGAGAAATTTGCCTCAGATAAATTTCTAAGATAAGAAAACCCCTAGGCAGGGAGCGGTGGCGGGGGGAG
>NW_012102310.1:3254874-3277548 GCF_000951045.1 Mandrillus leucophaeus | reverse complement strand
AAGAAAGAAAAAAAAAGAAAAGAGCAAATACATTCTTCCTTCTTATCTTCGACTTGCCAGAGTAGCTTTACTAAGATGCTGCCCAATCATTTCTCTCCAGACACTTTTGCCAATTATCTTAACACTATATAGGAACATTTCTGGACTTGATTCATTAATGATTAGAAAGCTCTTAACTAGATGACCAGGCTACAGTCTCACCTGCCAGGCAGTGCAGCTGCAGATCTTGGCTGACCATCCTGTCAGGTGATAGAGAGACTACTACAAAATAAATGCTTTTATAAATTGCAAGTTAATCTTCTGTTGATTGATATTCCTGAGTAGAATTACTAACATAGATTTGGGGAAGAAAAAAAGAGGGAAAGACAAAGATAGGCATTAATTATATTTTTGTATGTGTCAGGCAAAATATCAGCATGTTACTTGTGCTTTCTGTTAATAGTCTCATAAATATTAAAAGTTAGGCATTATTATCCTCCATTTTGCAGGTGAGAAAATTGGGACTTAGAAAAGTTTTTAGACTTACCTATGATCACATAGAGGCAGAGATCAAATTTGAATGTGAAATAGTCTGATTCTGAAGTTCCTGTTCTTTCTAAACACATTCTATTGTCTGTATTTCAAATGTGAAAAACTTGGGTTTTACCCTATTTGCAACCTAACACGTTAGTCGGCCATGGATGCTGGCAGAACACATGAGACTCCTGGGTCAGGGACAAATGACAGTTTATTACTTAAAAATAGCAATAGCTAGGACATATCATTTTTCTTATATCAGTTCCTCAGATCCCAAATATATAGGTGACATGAAAAGGGGCAGATGACACCTGCACATGCCGTGGGCTCTGTTACAGGAGAACAACACTGAATTTAAGAAATCTAATTGTTTTATAATGTGCAATGGGCATAACTGCCTTTTGCCCTGGAGAAAAACACCTTTTTCCCTATAAGCAGTAAAAAAGACCATCTCTATCTTCCAAGACTATTTGTTAGAAAAATATCCTTGCAAATATTATCTGGAACAAAGACCATCACTGTTTCTGTTCACACTGTTTCTGTTCACAAGGTGCACAGAAGTAAAACAGACCTGTGGAGAATTGTCTCCTAATACTAATCCAATAATCGTATTATGGTATTGCTTAGCATAGACCTTATAACAATTTCTCATACTTTCTAAAGAATATCTGTGCTCTTCCTTTCCAAAATGGTGGTGGAGAAGCAAGCTTGCTTCACTCCCCAGAACAGAAAATCAAAAACAAATATCTATCACCAAGATTATTACCAGTAATATCCCACAACTGAAATGTGAGAATGAGTAAGTTCCTGGGGACACAGAGAGGTGAATAAATTCAAAAATGTAGAAATCATACCCAGTGTCTTTACAGACCATAGAAAATAAAACTACTAATAATAAGAGGAACCTTATAAACTAGAAAAACACATGGGAATTAAACAACGTGCTCCTGAATAACCTATAGGTCAATGAAGAAATTAAGAATGAAATGTTAAAATATTGAAACAAATCAAAATCAAAACACAACATACTAAAATCTATAAGATAAAGTAAAATCGGCACTAAGAGTGAAGTCTACAGCAATAAATGCCTACATTACAAAGTTGAAATATTTCAAATAAACAACCTAATGATGTAACTCGAGGAACCAGAAAAGCAAAAACAAACCAAAACCAAATTAGTACAAGGCAAGAAATAAAGATGACAGCAATAATAAATGAAATCGAGATCATAAAATACAGAAGAGAGGTGACACAACAAAAGCATTTTTGCATTTTTTGGTTTTTTTTGGAGGGTAAAGATAAACAAAACTGAAACTTTTTGCCATACTTAAAAAAAACAAACAAACAAACTCAGAAGACCCAAATAAAAGCACAAACAAAAAAGGAAACAACCACAGAAATACAAAGAATCATTAGATATTATTATGGACTTTATGACAAGAAATTGTAATTGCTTTATTCTACGTCTTAGGATTTTAGAACATGTATAGTTTGAGCTCTCTATGTAACATTAACTACTTGTACATGGTGTATTTTCCCATTTTATGTGTTATGTTTATTTATGTATCTTTAAAGAGCATAGAATATTTTGAAACATAGAACACTATCAACAGTTTTTCATGATTTCTTCTACTACTTCAAAATAAGCAAGTTATCACATAGCTTGATAAATATTGTAATTTCAGCTGTTTTCTCATAAAATTTACATTTCTGTTAAATGGCTTCTATATCAATCTGGAGTTTCTCATTCTTGTGAGAATAAAGGAATTATTCTTTTCAGGTTCCTCCTCAAATCTTCTCTCCTGTAGCATTAACATGCCTCGTGCCTTGAATCTTTCCTTGTGTAAGTCAGTTTACCATGTAATTTGCTGTAAGCTTCAACATTTGAAATAAAAACTTCAGTCATAAACTCCCAATGAAAGTAGAGTGTGATCATGCTTCATCTCGGTTTGAGATATTGTACTTCTATTCATTTAGAAAATGTCCATTTACATTTTAAAGTCTTTTATTGTCAATTGTTGGTTCTGAACAATACCTAAATTGGAGTGATGTTGGGGAAAAGTTGAAGTCTTAGCAACTGATTTATTGGATTCAGCATAAGGACTCATCTCTGATATTTTTTTTCGTCTTGCCCAAATTCCTATCTAAGGGGTCTGGTGAGTCACAAATTCTCACAAACCATAAATTCTCATCAGAATGAGTTTTATTTAACCCTGTATATCATGACTTACTTTCCAATCTGACTCTGGCATAACAAAGAAAAAAATCAAAATATTTTACCACAAACACATTTCTCTGCCGTATCTTGAAATGGCCCTGCAAAGCTAAGCTTTGTGGGGGGAAATCTGCGTCTGTAAAGAATCTCCATTGACATAGCTAGATCTTTTCCTTCCAGGCCCTCCCAATCCTGAAGAGATTAAGATATTAAGTCTAGTACCTTTTAAAGATCTAAATAGGAGGCCAGGCGTGGTGGCTCATGCCTGTAATCCTAGCACTTTGGGAGCCTGAGGTGGGTGGGGCTTATAAGGTCAGAAGTTTGAGACCAGACTGGCCAACATGGTGAAACCCTGTCTCTACTGAAAATAGAAAAATTAGCTGGGTTTAGTGATGCACTCCTGTAATCCCAGCTACTCAGGAGACTGAGGCAGGAGAATTGTTGACAGAGCAAGACTCTGTCTCCAAACAAACAAACAAACATCTAAATAGGAAATATTTGTCATCTACTGTCTCTAAGGGCAGCCACTATAAGACTTCAAAAGGACCTTGGTCTCTCGGTCTCCACAATCTTTTATCCTAACTTGAACATTTCCTTGAGATAGAGTCTCATTCTGTCACCCAGGCTGGAGTGCAGTGCCACGATCTTGGCTTACTACAGCCTCCACTTCCCTAGTTCAGGCAATTCTCATCTCACTCTATCACCTAGGCTGGAGTGCAGTGTCACGATCTTGGCTCACTACAACCTCTACATCCCGAGTTCAAGCAATTCTCCTGTCTCAGTCTCCCAAGTAGCTGGGACTACAGGTGCACACCACCATGCCGGGCTAATTTTTGTATTTTTAGTAGAGATGAGGTTTCACCATGTTGGTCAGGCTGGTCTCAAACTCCTGACCTGAGGTGACCCGCCTCTTCGGCCTCCCAAAGTGCTGGGATTATAGGCATGAGCCATCGTGCCCGGCCTGAACATTTCCTTTCTATCGATCCCAGGTCTTCAGACAAACCCAACCAATTGTCAACCAGAAAATGCTTAAGTTTACCTACAGCCTGGAAGCCCCTGCTATGCGTTGCCCCACCTTTCTGAACCAAACCAATGTATTTCTTAAATGTATTTGATTGATGTCTCATGCCTCCTTAAAATATATAAAACCAACCTGTACCCCAACCACCTTGGGCACAAGATCTCAGAACCTCCTGAGGTCTTTGTCATGGGCCATGGTCACTCATATTTGGCTCAAAATAAATCTCTAAAAATATTTTAGAGTTTGACTCTTTTTGTCAACAAGCACAAAAGACATTGAAGGTATTTTGACATCTTCATATGAAAATATAGTGCATTTTAAAATTCGCATCCTTTATCAAGAATTTTGTTAGTATGTCCATAAAGTCTCCATAGGTAGAAACAATATTGGATAGGGTAGACCTCTCTAGTTCATGACTAAACACTTTCTTTCTTACTAGCAATGGTTATAATTATTTTTAATCATTTATAAACTTATCTTAATTTTGCTGATATTCAAAGCTTAAACTTGAGGTTTTTATGGTAAATCATCTTAAATGTCTTGCTATGCTTCAGATGTACTGTTTTCCATATTTCCATTTGTTACAGTATCAGAAATCTAAAAATGCAGTTACTCATAGAGTTGGCATTGAAACCTAGAATTAATCCAATCATATTGGCATTAGTCTAGGCAACTGTCAATAAATCAAAAAGATGGGGAAAATGAGTGGCAGTCACATATTCTGGATATTGTAGAGACAGACCTGAGTCAGTTATTTGGAAATTTGTTGTAGTTATATTAAAAATAACCAAATAAATTTGCAAAGAATCACTTAAGTTGTGCATAAAGAGGCAAATTGAATTTTTCTTTATGTATGGTTTTAGTTATATACACTACATTTAGTTATATACATTACATTTTATTTTCTGTGATTATTTAAAATAGTCTTACAAGTGTTAAGGCTATAATTTCTGAATATGTAAAGTTTCAGGATACCATATTTTAGCCATAGATATCTGATTGACTAAATTATTTTGTACTACATAATTTGAATCTCAGTATATTAAGACTGTGTAACTAATGATTTTATTAGATGGATGTTAGTAGAACTCAGACTCTAGGAGACATAGGCTTTAACTAAACATGAAATCAATATGAATACCTTGGCTCAAATGACTAATCGATCAGTCAATCAGGACAAAAAGCAGTCAAATTAATTTTGTTTGAATTTACTAGAATATTTTTATTAAAAAAAGATTATTTAGTCAAATTAATTGACCATTTGATGTGAAAGAGTATTTTGTGAATAAAATTGTTTTTGAAAATCTGTTTTACAGGTAGATAAAATGAAATTTAATCACTCAATAGATCTAATAAGTATTTGTTCATTTATTTAATCTAATAACAAATACTTGTGATGTTTCAAAGAATTTCTATCTCCAATTGTTATAGAGTCAGTTAAAGGCCATGTATATTAATGTGCAAAATATAACAACACTTACAGGATGATGCAGGATGTGATCTATTATTTCAAATTATGTCTACTCATGAATAAATTACAAACAATTTCATTAGAAGGACTCTTGAGAGCCTGGATTTTGGACTGATTATTATTATTATTGTTTTTGAGACGGAGTTTCGCTCTTGTTGCCCAGGCTGGAGTACAACGGTGCGATCTTGGCTCACCACAACCTCCGCTTCCCAGATTCAAGCGATTCGCCTGCCTCAGCCTTCCCGAGTAGCTGGGATTACAGGCAGGCACCACCACTCCCGGCTAATTTTGTGTTTTTAGTAGAGACAGGGTTTCTCCATGTTGGTCAGGCTGGTCTCGAGCTCCCAGCCTCAGGTCATCCGCCCGCCTCAGCCTCCCAAAATTCTGGGATTACAGGCATGAGCCACCGCGCTGACTGATTATTTTAACAGTCTTGCGATATACTATAAAGTTGTTACAATGCTTTATGGAACCTGAACTGTAAGAACTGAACTAAATTCATCCTGAGCCAGGCAATGTTATTAAATCATGTAAGACCTTGCCAGCGCACTGCCTACAATGTCAGGATCAGACACGATGTTGTAGAGAAGATTAATTTAAACTAAATACAAAAAATATGTAGATGAAAAATAACTATTACAGAGAGATTTCAATAAAATTTTATGCTGGAACTTAATTAGATGATAAAAATATGGTGACTGAAGTGCTCTGTCCATGAGAAGAGATGAACAGAATCACAACTTGAACTCTTCAATGGTTTAGGGAAAAGATTTCTCCAGGACGAGAAACCTCATAGCAAATGGGTGAAGATAGAGGCCCAAGACCGACTTCCTTCTTTGATTTTATGCTGCACTTACAAAATTTCAAAAATTTCAGATTGTCTATACATCTGCACAGATAGAAATCCTCAGGGACTAAAAGATTTTAAAAAGGAGTAGTCAGAAATGACTAAAAAACAACTCCAACGCTTATACATACCATAGTGTATGCAAGATCTAGAGAGTGGGCTGTTCTCGCCCTTCTGATTTTAGAAAATGTATAACTTAGTTATCCAGCAGCATTGTTGGTTGCTCTCCAGATAATTTTTTTTTGTTTATTTGAGACGGAGTCTCACTTTGTCGCCCAGGCTGGAGTGCAGTGGCACCATCTCAGCTCACTGCAAGCTCCGCCTCCCGGGTTCACGCTATTCTCGACTCAGCCTCCGAGTAGCTGGGACTACAGGCTCCCACCACCGCGCCCGGCTAATTTTTTTTGTAATTTTAGTAGAGACGGGGTTTCACCGTGTTAGCCAGGATGGTCTCCATCTCCTGACCTCATGATCCGCCCGCCTCGGCTTCCCAAAGTGCTGGAATTACAGGCGTGAGTCACCGTGCCCAGCTCTCCAGATAATTTTTAAGAATGAAAATACTGATATGCCAATATTTCATATGTGTAGAAAACTGTTAGTTGTTTCCCAACATTTTTCTGTCTTCCATAATGGAATGATTGTATCTGAACATACGACTGCCCAGCTAGAGGTAATATTTCCCAACCCTCCTTGCACCTGGGCATGCTAATATGACTAAATTCAAAACAATGGAATCTTGAGTTTAATGGTAACTTACTCCTCACTTACTTAAGATGAAATCGATGCCATCCATTTGGTGTCTTCTTCTTTCGTGGGTGAACAGACACGCACACGACCTTTCAAGGGTGGAGAATTGTGGAGGGAGGACTGGGTCTTCACACCTTCTACAGCAGGTCTACTTCACCAGCTCTGACTGGCTGGACTATCAACTGAAAAAAAAAAAAATCCAGTTTTATAATACTAAGTTGTAAAAGCAACTTAGCCTTTATTCTAAGGAGTACAACCATCCTCATCCTGTATAAGTCTGTGAAATTCTTAATGGAAAGAACCATGATTTATTTACCTGGTCCAGGGCCTGGTTCATAGTAGCTTTCAAAAACTACACATTTGTATTGAATAGGTGAGAGCCTTCTGAAAGGTTACTCAGTTGTTTTTCGTTTTTGTTTTCTCAGTCTACCTCAGTATCACATCAAGAAAAAAAGGACTTAACATACAATTTGAGGGTAGTAATCATTTTGTTGCTTTCCAGGCTAAATGCCAATTATTTTAACCTTTTCTTGTAAGACTTACTTTTCAGCCCTTTAATCATTATGTCACTGTCACTTCCTCTGGATGCTGCCTAATTTCTCAGCATTTCTTTAAAATGTAATGATCAAATATGCACATATACTGTATAAGAGTTGTTTAAGTAATGCAAATTAGGATGGAAGAATTATGTTCCAACCCCTACATGTAATACTAAGGCATATTTAACTTAATAGCCTGGTTAATATGGTTAGCTGTTAACTCCAGAACCACAGTAATAATCACATTTACCTAATGATTTACAAAAATGTTCTACTCTAGTTATTTCTTTGCTACTGTATAGCTGTTAACTCCAGAACCACAGTAGTAATCACATTTACCTAATGATTTACAAAAATGTTCTACTCTAGTTATTTCTTTGCTACTGTAAATTACCAACTTTATTATTAAGACTTATTTGTTGATATTTCTACTCCTTTTGAATCCATTATGTTTTTATGGGACTGTATCATTTTTGTTTACAAATAAAATTATTGAATTTTGATTCATTTAATTAGGTAATCAATAAAAATATCAAATAAAATAGAAATGAGTTCTGCAAACTATCACCTGAATTGCCACTCAGGTTGGTCTAGAATCACTGATAATGACTGATACCTGATCTTGCTGAGTATCAACATGTAAATCACTTTAGGGATCAAATGTAACTTCATATAGTAAAACTTTATCAAATTGGGCTTTTTTCACCCAATAAAATGTCTAGGAAGGGAATAAGGAAATAAATCAAGATTGGAGTATCCCCTTCACAAGGCCAGACTCCTGTCTGTTTTTGTTTTCCTCTGTCATCTTTAGCGTGGGTCTGTCATCCTAATGGTTTTTAGATAGCTGCCATGAACACAGAAAAGGGTAAAAGGGACATATCAGTATGACTACCATTTTTTTTGTTGTTGGGGGGGAAGGAGTCTCGCTCTGTCGCCCAGGCTGGAGTGCAGTGGCGCGATCTCGGCTCACTGCAAGCTCCGCCTCCCAGGTTTACGCCATTCTCCCACCTCAGCCTTCCAAGTAGCTGGGACTACAGGCGCCCGCCACCACGCCCGGCTAATTTTTTGTATTTTTTTAGTAGAGACGGGGTTTCACCCTGTTAGCCAGGATGGGTCTCGATCTCCTGACCTCATGATCCGCCCGTCTCGGCCTCCCAAAGTGCTGGGATTACAGGCTTGAACCACCGCGCCTGGCCATGACTACCATTTTTAATCGGGATAATGGAGATTTTTCCCATAAGCCCCCCATCACCAGTAGATGTCTGCTACCCATGTCACATGGCTACTCATCACTAAAAAGGAGTCCCAGAAGGCAAATACTTGAACTAGGCACAGGGCCACCTAGAACACATTTGGAATATGTTAGTAAAAAAGAGGGAGACATTAACTGTGAGTGGACAGTTTACCATATCTGCTATGTCTTATGCTGGCAGAATCCAGATTATAATTCCTACATTATAGACAAGTATTTGCTAATGGGTAGAAAAAAATGAAATCGATAATTATCTCTTCTCATTATTTGGCATATGTTTTCACTAAACACACTATAACAGTGTTCTAGATTGTAGTGTGATAAATGTTTGCTGATATATTTAATATTTACATAGAGCCATAAACTCTGAAATTCCTGGTTTTATTCTTTATGGAAAAAGACAGTATTTTCCTTTAATCAGCCCTCTGGGGATACGAGGAGCTTGATGCCAAGAGACACTGAGAAACACAAATGTTTTTAAACTGTCAAGGCCTCCACTCCAAAAAAATATTTTTTTCAAGGTTCCCATCCCTCTCTCCTCAGTGAGAAATTGTTGAGGAGAGGATGGATGTAGATTTGTTGAGTTTTCAATCAGTTGTGTCTATTTAGATAGGCTAGAAATGCCGATTTTGATGCCGAGCACTTTCAGTATGAGACTATTAGAGATTATCTATATGTGAATGAGAGAGAGAGAAAGGGAGAGAGAGAGAGAGAAAGGGAGAGAGAGAAAGTGAGGGAGAGAAAGGGAGGGAGAGAAAGGGAGGGAGAGAAAGGGAGGGAGAGAAAGGGAGGGAGAGAAAGGGAGGGAGAGAAAGGGAGGGAGAGAAAGGGAGGGAGGGACAGAGAGAGAACAAACAGATAGGTACCACACAGGAATTTTTGAAGAGAGAACAATACAATTTGATGGTGAATATTTTCTATCTTTTGATGTGGCTATTCAAACTGTTCTGTAATCTAGTGGTTTAAGAGGCAATTTCAATATCTCCTGCACAGTTTTGATTCAGGAGTCCTTTGACAATTTAATAACACGTAAGAAGTGTAAGAACATTCTGGCCGTGTGGCAGGTATAGTGGGAAAAAGTCCTTGCTTTGAGATTAGACATGCCTGGGATTGAATTCTGTATTTCCTATTATTAGATGACACTCACTAAGTCATTAAATCACTCAGTCCCTGCTTCCTTTTCTGGGAATTGGAGTTTTGATATTCTTTTACAGGATAGGAATTACAATGGTCCTTCTCCATTATTTTCAAAACTCACACTCTACCACAATGATTTATCGGAACTAGGATTTAACAGCAATTATTTCCAACTTTAGCAAAACTTGACCGCAAAGAATTTAGTAAAAGACATCCTTGACATGATTTGCAACCCGGAAAATTGACAATCTTTAGGAATGGTACATAAAAGCTATTATTTTCCATGGTGCTCATCTCTAGAATTATAGATCTGTAGGTACATAGTGGCTTTTGTCATTTTTGAAAGTGTATTGAATGTTTTGCTAAATTTGGTGTACTAAATGTTGAAATGCTGACAGTTAAAAAGATACAAATTGTAATTTCACCTACTCATTGTACTTTCATTGTAAACTCTTTGCCTCACTGATTTGTTTCTGTCTTCTATTTTGCCCCTTTATTTACCATGTACTTTCAGCTCTTAACTGCCTCTGGTTTTACGATATAAGCTTCTACACTACAGTATTTGCAAAGCTTAATGATTAAGTTATTTCAAAATTCTGCAAAGTTTCTATTATAAGGATGGCATCCTTTATTCACATTATCTGGTGGATAATTTTTAAGGTTTTCAGTTCATATTTCACCACAAAAACATTGATGTCATTGTTAAAAATACAACTGCCCAACAGTGTTCCTCAGTTTGTATGGATCATACATAGTTTTGCACTCAGTTATTTAATATACACCTGTACTGAAACCCTAGGATGTACTTGATATACCTATTTCTTTCATTTTTTATTAATATATATTGATGTATGTGTTTTGGGGTGCATGTGATAACTTGATACATTCAAATATGTGCAAAGATCAAAGCAGAGTGATTGGGATATTCATCACCTTAAATATTTATCTTTTCTTTATGCTAGGAGCATTCAAATTGCTCTCTCCTATTTTTTAAGTGTAGAATAGATATTAACTAGAGTCACCCTACTCATCTCTCAAATACTAGGTCTTGTTTTTTTCCATAACCTCGTTAATTGACCTTTATTTATACCCTCACTTACCCTTCCTGTTCTCTGGTAACCAAAATCCACTATCTTCATGAGATCCACTCTTTTAGCCAACATATTAAATGAGAACATGCTGTGTTTGGCTATGATCATTTAGCATAAATAACCTCTAGTTCCATCCATGTTGCTGAAAATGACAGAATTTTATTCTTTTTTAGTGGCTGAGTAATATTCTATTCTCATTCTCTCTCTGTGTGTATGTGTCTGTCTCTCTCCCTCTGTGTGTGTGTGTGTGTGTGTGTGTGTGTGGTTGTGTATCACATTTGCTTTGTCCATTTATCCACTGGTGAGCATCTAGGTTGATTCCCTAGCGTGGCTATTGTGAATAGGGCTGTCATAAACATAGGAATTCAGATATTTCTTTGATGTATTGATTTCCCTTCTTTTGATCGCATACTTGTAGTAGAATTGCTGGATCATGTGGCAGTCCTATTTTTAGTTTTGTAAGGAAATTCCTTACTGTTTTTCATGGTGGCTGTACTTACTTACATTCCCACTAACAACGTAATGAGGGTTCTCCTTTCTCAACAACCTTGCCAGCATCTGCTATTCCCTTTTTGATAAAAGCTGTTCTAACTGGAGTGAGCTATCTCACATTGTGATTTTAATTTGTATTTCTCTGATAATTAGTAATGTCGAGCATCTTATTATATATCTATTAGCCATTTGTATGTCTTTTTAAAATGTCTTTTTAAATCTTTTGCTCATTTAAAAATCAGATTGTTTCTTGGCTATTTAGTTGTTTGTGTTCTTATACATTCTCATAAATTTCTTGCCAGATGGATATATACACAAACTTTTTTTTTCTCCCATTCTGTGGGTTGTCTCTTCATTCTGTTAATTGTTTCCTTTTCCATGCAGAGGGTTTTTCACTTGATTCAATTCCATTTTGTTTTTTATTGTTGCATTTGTTGCCTATGCTTTTATGGTCTTACACAAAAAACATCTTTGCCCAGACCTATATCTTGGAACATTTCCCCAAAGTTTTCTTCAAGTAGTTATATAGGTTCAGGTGTCAAATTTAAGCCTCTAATCAATTTTGAGTTTTGCATTTGATGAGAGATAAGTGTCTATTTTCATTTGTTCTGCAGATGATTAGACAGGTTTCTCAGCATCATTTATTGAAGAGACTTTCTCCATTGTTTGTCTTTGGTGCCTTTGTAAAAAAAAAAAAAAAAAATGAATTGGCTGTAAATGTGTGGATTTGTATTTGGGTTCTCTATTTTGTTCCATGGATCTGTGTTGTCTGTTTTAATGCCAATACCATGCTGATTTAGTTACTATAGCTTTGTAAGGTGCTTTGAAGTCAGGTAATGTGATACTTTGTTCTTTTTGCTCAGGGTTGCTTTGACTATTTGGGATCTTTTGTGGTTCCTATAAATTTTTTTAAAGATTTCTATTTCTGTAAAGAATGTCATTGGTATTTTGACAGGAATTGCATTGCATCTGTAACTTGCTTTGGATGGTACTGTAATTTTAACAATATTAATTATTCCAATCCATGAGCATGGAATACTTTCCATTTTCCTGTGTTCTCTTCAGTTTTTTTCATTATCTTTTATAGTTTTTCTTGTATAGATCTTTCACATCTTTGGTCAAACTGATTTTTTTTTTGAGGTAGAGTCTCACTCTGTAGCCCAGGCTGGAGTGCAGTGGCATGATCTCAGCTCACTGCAAGCTCTGCCTCCCGGGTTCACACCATTCTCCTGTCTCAGCCTCAGAGTAGCTGGGACTACAGGCACCTGCCGCCATGCCAGGCTAATTTTTTTGGTATTTTTAGTAGAGACAGGGTTTCACCATGTTAGCCAGGATGGTCTCAATCTCTTGACCTCATGATCCGCCCGCCTCAGCCTCCCAAAGTGCTGGGATTACAGATGTGAGCCACCACGTCCGGCCTGGTCAAACTGATTTTAAGTATTTTATACTCCTTTTAGCTACTGTAAATGAGATTGCTTTCTTGATTTCTTTTCCAGATTATAAATCTTAAAAAAATGTAAAAATGCTACTAATTTTTATATATTAATTCTGTATCCTGCAGTTTTACTGAATTTGTTCATCAGTTTTACCGGTTTTTGATGGAGTATTTACATTTTTTAAAATATAGTATCATTTCATCTGCATACAAGCCTAATTTGACTTCTTCCTTTCTAATTTGTATACCTTTTCTTTCTCTTGCCTAATTGCTCTAGCCAGGACTTTCAGTATTACATCGAATAAAAGTGATGAAAATGGCACCCTTGTTTTACAGGAAAGGTGTTCAATTTTACTCACTCAGTAGGATGTTTACTGTTTCTTTTATACCAGATTCTTCAAGGTTTTTATCATAAAGAGTTGTTTAATTTTATCAGATGCCTTTTCCACATCTATTGAAATGCTTATTTCTTTGTTCTGTTAATGTGATGTATCATATTCAATGAGTTGCACGTTTCGAACCATCCTTGTCTCACTGAGATCAATTTCATTTGATTATGGTGAATTGTCTTTTTAGTGTATTGAATTCACTTTGCTAGTATTTTTGTTGAGGATTTTTGCATCTATGTTCATTGGTAACGTTGGCCTTTAGTTTTCATTTATTGTTGTGTCCTTGTCTGGTTTTGATATCAGGGTGATGTTGGCCTCATAGAGTAAGTTTGAAAGTATTGCCTCTTCTTCAATTTTTGTGAAGAGTTTGATTAATATTGGTATTAGTTCTTCAAATGTTTGATATAATTCAACAGCAAAGCTATCAGGTCCTGGGCTCATCTTTGATGGGAGACTTTTTATTAAGGCTTAAATGTCATTACTAATTATTGGTTTGTTGAGGTTTTCTATTTCTGCATGATTCAATCTTGATAGGCTGTATGTGTCCAGGAATTAATCCATTTCTTCTAGGTTTTCCAATTTGCTGATATATCCTTTTTCATAATAGTCTGTAACAATTTATGTCTTTTTGTCTGATTTTGAGTCTTCTTTTTGTTAGTCTAAGTAAAGGTTTGTCAATTTTATCTTTACCAAAAAAAACCCAACTTTTTGTCATGTTGATCTTCTGTATTTTTTGTAGTCTCAATTTTATTTTTGCTTAACTCTTTATTATTTCTTGATTTCTACTAATTTTAAACAGTTTTTTGTTTTTGTAGTTTCTTGAGGTGTATGACTCAGTTGTTTATCTGAAGTATTTTAACTTTTGTAATATAGGCATTTATTGTTTTAGACTTCCTTCTAGTATTACTTTTGCTTTATCCCATAGATTTTGGTTTGCTGTATTTCAATTTTCATTTGTTTCAGTAAGTGTTTAATATTCTTATTTTCTTCATTGATATATTGGTAATTTGGCAGTATATTGTTTAATTTTTATGTGTTTGTATAGTTTGTGAGGTTCAACTTGTTATTACTTTTTTGTTTTATTCCATTGAGGTTACAAAAATACTTGATATGATTTCTACTTTTAAAAAAAATTGAGACTCATTTTATGGCCTAATATTCGGTCTGCTCTTAAGAATATTCCATATGGTGATACCAAAAAATGTGTTTTCTGCAGAAATTGGGTGGAATGTTCTGTAAATGTCAGGTAGGCCTATTTGGCCTAGTATACTGTTTAACTCTGATGTTTCTTTGCTGATTTTTCTGATTGAATGACCTGTCCATTACTGAGAGTAGAGTGTTGAAGTTCCCGATTACTGTAGTACAGCCTATCCCTTCCTTAGATCTATTAATGTTTACTTTATATACATGGGAACTCTAGTATTATGTGCATAGATAATTGTTGTATCCTCTTGCTGAATTGACCCCTTTATCATTATATAACAATCTTTCTATTTTTTTAATAGTCTTTGATTTGTAGTCAATTTTATCTTATATAAGTTTAGCAACTCCCACTCTTTTATGGTTTCTACTCACATCAGATACCTTTTTACATCCTTTGACTTTCAGTCTATGTGTGTCTTTAAAGTGAGATAGGTTTCTTAAAGGCAGCATGTAGCTGAGACTTGTTTATCCATTCAGCCACTCTATTGCTTAGTTGGATATTTGAGCCTGTTTACATTCAGTTTTACTACTGCCATTTTGTTGCTTGTTTTCTGATCATTTTGTAAATTTTTTTCCTTTCTTACCATCTCCTTTTGTGGTTAGGTGATTTTTCTGGTAGTATGTTTTATTTTGTTGCTTTTTACATTTTTAGTCTATCAATTATTAGTTTTCTCATTGTTTTAACCAAAAAGCTTACAAAAGTCATTTTACAGTTATAAAAAGTTATTTTAAAGAGATGACAACTTACCTTAGATCACAAAAAAATGGAACCAAAGAAAAAAACTAAAAATAAAACTGTACATTTTAGTAGTTTTATACCCTTTCCATTTTTTGTTTCATTAATTTCCATATTTTTATATTACCTATTTTTAATAGGCTGCTGTAACTAATATTTTTATAGATTTATCTTTTAGGCTTTATATTAGAGTCATGAGTGCCTTGCCTACCACAATTACAGTATTAGATTATTCTCAACATTATCTTTTACTTAATTTTACCAGTCAGTTTTATACCTTCAAAGGTATTCTTTTTGTGTATTAATTTTTGTTTTCTCTCAGATTGAAAAAATACCTTTATCATTTCTTGTAAGACAGGTCTGGTGGTGGTGAATTCACTCAGCATTTCTTTGTCTGGAAAAGACTTTATCTGTCCTTTTCTGTCCTTTTTAAATAGCTTTGCTGGATACAGAATTCTTGAATGGTAGTTTTTTTTTCTTTCAGTACTTTGAAAATATCATCCTACTTTCTCCTGGACTGTATGGTTTCCCTTGAGATGTCTGTTGCCAGATGAATTGGAGCTCATTTTTATGTTATGTAGTTCTTTTCTCTTGCTGCGTTCTTAGAATCTTCTCTTTGTTTGACCTTTGAGAGTCTGATTATTATATGCCTTGTGGTAGTCTTATTTGGATCAGATCTGTTTGGTATTCTCTGACTTTCCTGTACCTGGGTATATCATACTCACGTTTGAAAGGTTTTTATTATTTCTTTTAATAAGTTTTCTACCCCTTTTCTTCCTCATCTGTTTCTTAAATGCCAATAACTTTTAGATTTGTCTTTTGAGGTAATTTTCTCTGTTTTTTAGGTGGTCTTTGTTCTTTTTCATTTTTTTCTTTTTTCTCTTTGATGGTATTTTCAAATAGTCTGTTTTCAAGCTCACTTTTTTTCCTCTGTTTGATTCAACTAGCTGATGAGAGACACCAATAAATTTTTCAGTTCAGCAAATATATTTATCAGTCTCAAAATTTCTTTTTCATGATTTCAATTTATTTGTTAAATATCTTTGGTAAATTTTTGAATTGCTTTTCTATGTTATCATGGATATCACTTTGTTCCTTAAAACTGTTATTTTGAATTCTTGTACAGGAGCTCACATATCATTGTCTCATTAGAGTCAGTCACTGGTTCCTAGTTTTGTCCATTTGGGGAGGCCATGGTTCCCTACTGTTGTTTCTTGTGGATATACATCTACGTATTTGTATGAAATAATTAGTTATTTACTCCAGTCTTCTCTCTGTGGCTTGTTTGGTTTTTTACTGATTATGTTTGCTTAGAGATTCTTTGTAATTTACCTGTTGAATTTTTTTCTCCCCTACTAGGGAACTGCTTTTTTTTTTGGCACCAGACGGCATCTAAGCCCAGGTTTGCCTCTGTTGCTGCCTGTCCTGAATGAAGGTGGTCACAAAGAGAACAGTCCATCAGTGTGGGAAGGCCGGCTAGGGGACTGTACTCATAGGACCCGTAGGATATACGTCTTACATTGTTCTGCTGAACCAACACTCTGATCTGGTGTCTCTTTCAGCCAAGTTACATAGTAATTTCTAGATCTTGGAATGGTAGTCCCACCTTTCCCCTTGGCCTCTGATTGTCTTCAGGAATATGTCTCCCTTTGTGATGCTTCCTATGGACTGAGGCAGAGACAGGTCTTCCGCCTTGTAACCCAAGATGGTGAGCAAGCTCATTCTCCAACTCAATCTCACATTTTCCAGTGTAGAAATCATGAGTCAGGTGTCAATTCTGTATTTGCTTGGTGCTGGACAGATTGGAAGGAGATACATCCTAGATATGAAGTCTGATTCTCTTACCATTTGTTCAGAATATTTTCACTTCTTTGCAGCTCCAGGAACTGACTAATCCTCATATGTGAGTTCTAGAATATCCCTGGTGATAATCTTGGCATTGTGTATTTCTTTTCTGTTTTCCATGTGGGGGAGTGAGGCCAGCTTGCTTCTACACTGCCATTTTGGAATCAGAAATTCTCTATAGCTATTTCATAATTAAAAGCACAGTTTAAAGAATTGCAATATTCTTCTTAACTAATGTAAAATAACAGAGCCTCAGAGATGAAAACCTATGATCTTTCCAGTGAGAAACAGAAGGATTAACTCAAATTTTATCTGAAGGCTAAGGAATGAGGTTGCATCCTGAATATTTCTAGCCATATTGGGAAGCCATAATGGCTCACATAATTTGAGAAATGTGGCTCTCTAGAATGTCTCTGAAGACAGCAACAATGCTATACTCCTCTGATGTGCCCTCAGGTTGCCTGTATTAGTTTGCTCAGGCTGCCGTAACTGAATATGACAGACTTTGTGGCCTAAATAACATACTTTTCCCCACAGTGAAAAAATTCCAAAATCAAGTTGTTGGCAGGTATGTAATTTACCTGTTGAATTTCTTTCTTTCTTTCTTTTTTCTTTGAAGTTTCTCTTCTTGGCTTGCATGTCACTGTCTGCTGGCCCATGACCTCTCATGGCTTTTATTCTATGTACTCACATCTCTCGTGTCTCTTCTTCTTATAGGGACAACAGCTAAATTGAATTAGGACCCTACCCTTATAACCACACTTAACCTTAATTATCTCTTTAAAGGTCATGTCTCCAAAAGCAGTCACATTGGGGGGTAGGGATTCAACATATGAATTAGGAGTGACACAATGTAGTTCATGATAATGTCTGTGCTAGCCATAGTACAGGGAAATATGTCTCCTTTGTAGTTCCCAACTCCAACACCTCAACATACTTCATTCATGAAGGATCAAAAATGTATATCTCTACGGTAGCTATTAATGCATATTGCATGGAAGGGGATGTACAGTAATGGTGCAACTCGTCCTCTGTATGTACTTAACTAGAAAAACCTCTTTTCCAATTAGGGTTTCAACAGATACTTTCATTCTGAATTATAAATAATTCTATTATTATGCTACTTATATTATTATTCTGTTTTATTACTTTATTTTTAGCCATAGTAAGAAAGATGTCAGGCACCGGACACATATTTGCATGCAGCAAATGTGTTTTGATTGACATTGCTATGTGCTAGCTACAGCAAACACAGTCATAATTAAATGACATTCAATCCATGTATTCAAGATACTTACATTTTAATAGCTCTTAAATATCTATTAATATTTTTAAAGAGAAGAGAAAATGTATTTTTTTTTAATTTGAAAAAAGAGACTAAGGGGATAGAGGAGAATGGGGGTTGGTAACTAATTGGTTCAAAGTTTCTTTGGAGAAGGATGAAAGTTCTATAGTTAAATAGTGGTGATGGTTTCACACTTCTGTGAAATAAAACATTGAATTGTATACTTAGAAGGAGTTAATCTTACCGCATCTATATTATATTTCAACAACTATTATTGAAACAGAGAGTGACTAAAGAGATCCCCTATCTTGGTCTTCTCTTCATGGATGGTTTAAGCACTTCCAAACCACAACTAGAGGAATTTCTGTTTCCTCTGAATTTCACTACACTGAGTTGCTGAAGTTTATGAAAATACAATTGAAAGAGTGATGGTGCACTAGGGATTTATTCTATAGCTATTAGGGGGCAATACTGTATAACAGTTAACTTAAATTTAAGAATTAGGATGCCTTATGTTAAAATTCTGGCTCTACCATTTGCTGCTTGTATAAAACATGGCAAGTTATTTAACCTCACACATTTATGCACAAAAAATTTAGGCTAAGTATACTTATTAGCCTCATTTCACATATGAAGAATCAGGCTTGATCAAGGTCACACGGCAACTGCCAGAAATGTTGACAGTGGAAAGAAATAAAATATAGTCAGTAAGAGAATAATCTGCAATGAAATAAAATATGACTTAAAATCTTCAAATTTGGGTTCTATGACTTACTCTATGACTTTTGGCAGGTTATTTAATGTCTTTAGTCTTCTGCTTTCTTACATATAAGATGGTGTTTCAGGTACCTGTTGCTACATAACAATCCATCCCAAAACTTGAAGGCTTAAAATGTGTTATTATTGTCTTTCCTGCCTCTGCAGGATGAGTGGGCACAGCTAGGCAGTTTTCTTTTGGGGTCTCTTATGCTACTGCAGTTAGGTGCTGGCTGGGGCTGCAGTCATCTGAAGACTCACTTAGGCTGGATTTCCAAGATGGCTGGCAGCTGCTGGCTGTAGGCAGGAGAGTCAGCTAGAACTGTCAACTATGGCCACTTTGTGTGGCTTAGGTTCTTGAAGCATTATGACTAGGTTCCAAGAGGGAGCTTCTCAAACAGGAGTGTTCCCAGAGGTCCGAATGGAAGCAATAATGTTTCTTATAAACTAACTTTGGAAGTCCCTGAATGTTACTTCTGCTGTATTTTATTACCCAAGCAGGTTACTCAGGATAATCTAGATTTAATGGAAGGGTAATTATAAGCTACCTGGATGTGCTTTGGTCAAGGAAGAGACTGAGGCGGATATTCAGGTCTGCATGACTCAGTGAGTTTGACACGCAGATGCACACCTTCATTTGTTATATAACCTGTTTGTGTAAGTTCATACTTGGCTCTGAACCACTATGGTCTGTAAAGGTATAATTGCCCTGTTGACACTGTGCACAAGAGACATGGCTCTTGGGGCTCAGCTCAGCTCAACGTGGCTCTTCCGGCAGGTGCTGGTACCCAGAGAGAGACAGTCAAAGAGAGCCAAAGAGGAGGGACCCAGGACACAGCTTGGCTTCCTATTGCCCAGAGAAAGAGTTAAGCTGTTGACTCTGAAGGCAGGGGAGAGCCAGCCATGCAACTTCAGGCATGTGGGCATCAGGAGCCTCAGAGCCAGAGCAAATAGCCAAGATAAAGGTGGACAGTGTAAGAGAAGTTGCTCATAAGAGAGCTATCTTTCACCTGCCTACAACACCCGCCACCCTGCTCTGCTCCCAAGTGTTCTTTCCGATCATCCACCCACTCCACTCCCCTTAGACTTCAGCATGGGCTGGACCCGGACCCCGGGATCTGACAGGAATTAGATCCCATTTCTTCAGGTAGTGATCTGCATGCACATACCAATAGAGAAGGACTTGGTAGTTACCATTTTGCAAATTAATAACCATAGTCTGCCCTTCCACTGGCCGCTGTAATCACATTCTCCCCATGTGCAAAATATACTCACCCTCTTTCCAAGAGCCTCAAAATCTCATCACATTATGGCATTGGCTTGAAGTCCACAACCTCTCTGCTGAATCAGCCCCTCATACAGATGGGGCTCCTCAGGTGAAATTCCACAATGCAGTTCCACAAACGCAGTTTGACTGAATCTGAAGACATACAAACCAAAAAGTTTTCTTTAGTTATCTGTCCCCTACACACCCAATATACAAAGGTGAGGTAAGCGTAGGGTAATAGCAAAATAACTCACATCCAAAAAGAGAAAGGATGAAAAAAAAGCCCTGAATCGTCACTGGTCCACAATAGCTAACACCCTCCAAGGTTGACTTTGGTGACCCACTCACATGCTTACATAGCACCATAGGCTTTTTTTTTTATAATAAAAAAAATAAAAAAACAAAAAACAACTGCTTCTCTTATCTAACCTATCCGACATGTGGCAAGAGTTTGAAGAGCAAAGACTATTTTCTTGATCATTGTTCACCTAGTGTCTAGCACTTAACAGATGCTTAATCAATATTAACTGAGTTAATTAAGGCCTGAAATATGAACTGTATTATGTTAGTGTATGATCTCGTTTCTATCATTTAATTTCTTCATTGTTACATTTCCTCATCTGAAAAGTAAAAAGTTGAGATTAGACTCAAGAACTCTGGCTTGCTCTTGAGTCTTCTGTCACTTTTGCCTTGACATCCTGTGAACTCCAGCTCCAAAACTACATTCTTCTCAGATGCCCCAACCAGTCAGTATTTATTCCAAAGAGCTCCACTCCCTGAAGGGTGCCAACCGAAGGAAATAGAAATGTGAACATTTTCACAAAGTGATGGAAAATGAGGCTCAGGTGCACGCCGGACTGGGCCTAGTAGCCAAGGGCCAGCAGAAGACAATGACACCCAAATAATGTTTGCCTTGCTCCTCAAGCATCTTACAAATTCATCCTAGGGCTAGAGGAAGGGTCTGAGGAACATAATCCAGATACATCGCAGTGCACATCAGATGGCAGAGGTGTATGCTTACACTCACCATTGTCAGAATTCTCTGAAGTACCAGAGATTTCTGTACCTGGTTATCCTGTATTAGGATGGAAAACATGGGCACAGTGTATCCTTTGAATTTCTCTGAGTTTTGATTTCTGATTTATTTATTTTATTATTATCATTTTTTGTGAGCCTTGCCTCTGAGTTCCTCTGCAATGGGTTGCTAAGAAGACAAGTGCCTACTTTTGGAGCCCTGGTTGTATTTATAATTCATTTCCTTGTTTGTTTTTTTTTGTTTGTTTGTTTTTTTGTTTGTTTGTTTTTGAGACAGAGTCTCACTCTGGTGTGCAGTGGCACAATCTCGGTTCACTGCAACCTCTGTCTCCCAGGTTCAAGCAATTCTCCTGCCTCAGCCTGTGAGTAGCTAGGACTACAGGCATGCCACCATGCCAAGCTAATTTTTATACTTTTAGTGGAAATACAAATACGTTGGACAGGCTGTTCTCGAACTCCTGACTTCCAGTGATCTGCCTGCTTAGGCCTCCCAAAGTGCTGGGATTACAGGTGTGAGCCACTGCACCTGGCCTCCTAACTATACATATATTTTAATGATCTTTCTCTATGTTTTATATCATTGTTTCACTTTCTTTCTTGGAACTATTAACTCACACAATAGAATCTGTAGGCTGTTCCCTCTTTCGTTCCTTTCATTTGTTCTTTGTCTATAAACTCCGGGGACATAGTTCTCAAATTTCAACTTACATCAGTATCACCTGGAAGGTTTATTAAAGTACAGCTTGCTGGGTCCCATCACCAGAGTTTCCAATTCTAGAAGTGGGTCTGAGAATTTGCATTTCTAAATATTCCCAAGTGATGCTGTTGCTGCTTGCACAGGGACCACACTTTAAGAACCCAGTGCTTTAGGGTATGCACCAAAACCCAAGTTTAAAAGTGTTATTTTTTACTTGTGGAACGGAGTTTTCTTTTTCTTTTGTTGAGACAGAGTCTTGCTCTGTCGCCCATGCTGGAGTGCAGTGGCACGATCTTGGCTCACTACAACCTCTGCGTACCAAGTTCACGCCATTCTTCTGCCTCAGTCTCCTGAGTAACTGGTACTACAGGTGCCCACCACCATGCCCAGCTAATTTTTTTTTTTTAATAGTAGAGATGGGGTTTCACCTTGTTAGCCGGGATGGTCTTGATCTCCTGACCTCGTGGGTCCACCCATCTTGGCCTCCCAAAGTGCTGGGATTACAGGCGTGAGCGACTGCACCAAGACAGAACTGAGTTCTTAACCTCTGGGGTCTGTACTAACCCCAGGTAGCTAATGCCCAACTTTTGAAAACAACTTACTTTTAACTATTAGGGATATATAATAATTGCACATATTTGTGAGGTGCATGTGGTATTTTGATACAAACATACAATGTGCACTAATAAAATTAGAAT
>NW_012102310.1:3248409-3254824 GCF_000951045.1 Mandrillus leucophaeus | reverse complement strand
GTGGGTCTGAGAATTTGCATTTCTAAATATTCCCAAGTGATGCTGTTGCTGCTTGCACAGGGACCACACTTTAAGAACCCAGTGCTTTAGGGTATGCACCAAAACCCAAGTTTAAAAGTGTTATTTTTTACTTGTGGAACGGAGTTTTCTTTTTCTTTTGTTGAGACAGAGTCTTGCTCTGTCGCCCATGCTGGAGTGCAGTGGCACGATCTTGGCTCACTACAACCTCTGCGTACCAAGTTCACGCCATTCTTCTGCCTCAGTCTCCTGAGTAACTGGTACTACAGGTGCCCACCACCATGCCCAGCTAATTTTTTTTTTTTAATAGTAGAGATGGGGTTTCACCTTGTTAGCCGGGATGGTCTTGATCTCCTGACCTCGTGGGTCCGCCCATCTTGGCCTCCCAAAGTGCTGGGATTATAGGCGTGAGCGACTGCACCAAGACAGAACTGAGTTCTTAACCTGTGGGGTCTGTACTAACCCCAGGTAGCTAATGCCCAACTTTTGAAAACAACTTACTTTTAACTATTAGGGATATATAATAATTGCACATATTTGTGAGGTGCATGTGGTATTTTGATACAAACATACAATGTGCACTAATAAAATTAGAATAATTGAGATATCTCTCACTTTAAGCATTTAGATTTCTTTGTGCTAAGAACATTCCAATTTCACTCTTACTTATTTTGAAATAGGCAATCAATTTTTTGTTAGCTATATTCACTCCACTGTGCTTCCTAACACTAGATCTTATGCTATATAATTGTATTTTTGTACCCATTTAACCCTTCCTCTTTATTTCTCCACCCCTACTACCCTTCCCAGACTTGGATAACCATCATTCTACTCTCTATCTGCATTAGTTCAATTTTGGGGGGTTCCCACATATTAGTGAGAACAGGTAATATTTATCTTAATGAGCATGGCTTATTTTACTTAACATTATATTCTCCATTTTTATCTATCTCTTTGTAAATGACAGGATTATGTTCTTTTTTATGGCTGAATAATATTCCATTGTGTATACGTACCACATTTTCTTTATCCATTCATCTATTGGGGAGCGCTTAGGTTGATTACATATTTTGGCTATTACGAATAGTGCTGCAAAAAAACAATAAAAATGGGAGTGCAGATGTATCCATATACTGATTTCCTTTCTTTTGGGTATATACCCAGAAGTGGGATTGCTAGATCCTATGTAGTTCCATTTTCAGCTTTTTGAAGAACCTCCATAGTGTCCTCCATTGTGTCTGTACTAATTTACATTCCCACCAACAGTGTACAGAGGTTTGCTTTTCTCCATAAACTTGCCAGCATTTGCTATTGCCTGTTTTCTGGATGAAAGCCATTGTAACTGGGATGAGATGGTATCTCATTGTACTTTAATTTACACTTTTCTGACGATTACTGATGTTGAGCATTTTTTTTTTCATATACCTGTTAACCATTTCTATGTCTTCTTTTGAGAAAAGGCTATTCAGATCTTTGACCCATTTTTTAAATGGGATTATTTTGTTTTGTTTAGTTGTTTTCTGTTGAGCTGTATGATTTCAGTTATTAACTGCTTGTCTGGCAGCTGGTTTGAGAGTATTTTCTCTTTCTTTTTGACTTTTCTTTTCACTCCGTTTGCTGCTGTTTCCTTTGCTGCACAGAAGCTGTCAGCGCTGTGTGATCCGGTGTGTCCATTTTTGCTTTGTCTGTGCTTTTGAGATCTTAAGAAATCCTTGCCCAGACCAGTGTCCTGGAGTATTTCCTCAATGCTTTCCTTCCAGTAGTTTTACACTTTTGGCCCATAGATTTAAGCTTTTAATCCATTTTTAAGAGATTTTTGTATATGATGATATATATCTTTTTAATGGGAAACTATTTTATTGCTTCTCAAATATGATAACTTTTGCTAAGAGCACAGATTTTTTAAAGCCTCTTTTGATTTCTCATTTTGTGTGAAAAGTCAACCTGGTAGCCTAATTGCCGAAATTCCTGAATTATACAAAGTAACAGGATATCTGAACTAACATCTGAGATTAGCCATGGTGAAGGAAAGTTCCATCCACTTTGAGTTGTTTCCTAGGAACTTTAATCCAAGGGTGGGAAAATCGTTCTTTCTCATTTTTTTTTCTCTCCCCGTATAAGCATATACTCTGTGTTTCTCTCCCATAACGCCCGTATAAGCATATACTCTGTGTTTCTCTCCCATAACGCCATCTAAAAGATTTATAAACACATTAAGGTAACTAAATTTAGGGCATGAAAAAGAAATGTTTGTTCTACCAGGTAAAACTATTTCCCAGCATTTCTATTCATCGATTGTCATCACTTCAATCTTAGACTTTGGTTAAGTAAACAAGCATTTTTTTTTAACCACTTAAAATGTAAGGATCTTCGACACTTTATTTAACCTCATTGAGCCTCAATTTATTCATTCATTAAGTGAGAGTATTGGTACTTACCTTCTAATAGTTTATGAGGACTTAATCTATAAATACTATCTTCATTCCCCCATTGAGTCCTGAAATTCTGTTGACTGACATTTTTCTCTTTCTTCCTCGTTTGATCTGTTTTTAATATTTTATAAAAATAAAAACAAAAAAATGTGGAAAAAGGTGGTCATGCTTTACTATATTTAATGTTTTATATTGGAGTGGGGAACAATTTTTATAAATTCAGGGCCTCTGTTGATTCAACACTTTTTCATGCTATTAGTTTCTTGAGTTGACTTTAACTCATTCTCTAATTTTATGTATTAGCATTCAAATTAGGTGTGACTCTATGAAAAACAAAAATTCCTATTTTCCTTTGTGTATCAATCAATTCCTTTTTCATTGTGTGTAGCTTTTCTCAATTGTTAACAAGACCTTGAGAGCAGGGCAGATTATGCTTAACTGATACCAATTTACATGTTCCATTTTATCTTCTCTTGATTTGTGCTAAAAAGTATAGTTCAGGATTTCTAGGGCTTTGATGTAGAGAAAAAGCAATAAAACACATTTATTGAGCACTGTTAAGACAATGATACTCTGCTATGCATGACCTCCTTCTGTTTTTCACAACTGTTTGAAATAGGTATCTATTACCATTCTAGTGATGATGTAGAAAGTGAGGCACAAATATATTCCAGAGCCAGAATTTTTAATCCTGTCTGATCCCAAAGATCATAAGCTTAGTTATTACGAAGATTGGTATTTAAACTTAGAAAAGCTTGAGACTATTAATACAATTTCCAACTATTATGTAAGAGAGCAGTTCCAGAAGAATTGCATCATAGGTAAGTGGGATTTTTACCAACTGCTTCAAAAAATAGTATTGAAATATCTTTTTTATATTTGATATTTTAACTATTTTTATTCTTTCCTCAATTTTTGTCCATTCTCAGCCAATAGGCTCCATGCTCTATACACACAGTCAAAACTATCGTTAGAACAACTCCATATTATCAGCTACCACATATTAAAGTCTAACTTCTGCCACTACATTTCTACATATAAGGAGACCAAGAAAGAAGTCATGAGAATTTATATCCTTATATACCTTCTTAAAGCATTGCAATTAGATAGATCTCTATCCCCTGATGTGAAAGCAAACATGAGTAAGCAATCTATTTATTTCATATGCTTGAGAAATTGTATTTGTTGCTGTTAAGACAAACCACAATCTCTCTCCTCTTTCCCATGTCCAGAATTTCTCTTGCCTTTAATCAAAATATTCTAGAAAGAAAACAAACCCACCAGTTACTATTCAATCAGACTGCTATGATTTTTAGGAGGATGGCAGGGGCTAGCCATCAAAGGCATTGACAATTACCAGGGGAAAATTACACAGATCACTAAAAACAGAAGCAACAGAAGCTATTACACTGGGTAGCCACCTCTTTCCTATATATTCTATTTGACTGGCATTCTCCTATGATTAGTAAAATCTAATTTTTTTTTTGAGAAAAGGACAAAAGTTGCAAGCAGTTTGATTTTAAAGACTCAGATTTTAAGAAACACAAATAACATTTCATTGGAAAAAACCTACATTTTATTGACATAAAACCCTGGGATTGATAGTGAGATCAAAGGTAGGGAGGGAGAAAGTAAATGCAAAGTGGATGTCACTGATGCTGAAATTTGTGTATTCAGAGCAGGATGATGCATATGAGCCAAAGACGAGGGTCTTCAAAAGCAAACAGAAATAACTCAAAGCCCCCCTGATGGCTTCCCTCAATGTCCAACCAATTGCTTCTCTGGGGGAGTTATGCTGGTAAAGCAGCAACCACACATTCATTTCAGTGAGGTACTGTGACTGCTTTAACAAATTATCAAACTTGGTTGTACCCTAAGGCCCACTTCAAACAATAGAAATTTGCTATCTCAGCGGTGGAGGCCAGAAGTCTGAAATCAATGTATGGACAGCACTGTGCTCCCTCCAGAGGCACTAGACGAGATTCTCTTCCTTGCCTTTTCCAACTTCTGGTGGCAGTGGGCATTCCTGGACTTGTGGTTGCTTCACCCCAGTGTCTGCATATATGATCATATGACCTTCTATTTTTTGTTTGTCTCAAAGCTCCCTCTTTCTCTCTCTTATATAGATACTTGTAATTGGATTTAGAGCTCACCTAGATAATCCAGGGTGATCTCATAACTCATAACACTCACATCTGCAGAGACCCTTTTTCCAGATAAGATAACATTAATAGGTTCTAGAGATTTGACATGGATGTATGTTTTAGGAAGCAACAATTCAACCAATGATAACATGCTTGCATATTCCTTACAAACAGTCTTGGAAGAAGTGAAACTCTCTTTTTCTGGTGATGATTGTATGTCCCTCAAATGAGTCTGAGTTTGGTCTTCCCTTAGTGCAAGCATGGGGAAGAAAGGGGAGGAATAGAAAGGAATGCAGCTGTATTTTTAAAATACTGGACCCTTACTGCGCCCCGTCTCAAATAAAATACTGGCTCTTTGAAAACGATGGTTTAAGGATACATACTTAATACAATTATAATATCAACCGAAATATATGAAAAAAATTCTATAACCAAAAGCTATTTCCTTACAAGAAGGTGGATATTTAGAGAAACAGTACCCTCTCTTTCAGGTTATCAGGGATCTACTGAGTGTTTATAATAAATAGTCCCAAGTCTGAGCAACCTAGAAGAAAAATGTGTAGTCCAGGATCTTGAGGAAATCACATCCTTGAAGAGCTGGCTTGATGTGCTATTGAAATGTTATTGTCTATCTTTCTGCAATGGGCATACTATATCACCAATAGGAATATTAGAAGCTTAGTCAATTTTCCAACAATAGAAGTGAAGAACTAATTTTTGGTGACCAAAGAGTTGCTTCTCTATTCTTATCTAACACAATACGTCTCATTTGCTTTCTTAAAGCATATGACTAACGACTTTAGGAGTTACAAATACTAATTACAATTAGACTCACAAATTGAGTTTTTAAAAATCTAATGATAAATTATGAAACAGACTTTATAAAAGTTATGTTTCTTGGCAAACTGAGAGTAGATAAATGGGCATAAGATTTTAACTCTTGTAATCTACATTACACCTACGAGGAAGTAGAAAAAGATCAAATAAAAATAGTAACAAGACAAAAACACCTCAGGCTGCTTCAAAACCTTACTGAGTATCTTGAACCTTATTTTTTTTCATCACCCATGGATGTATACACTGAGACAAGTAATCAGCAATAAAAAAGGCACATGGTAAAGCTTTGTTCCAGTGTAGTTATTTATTTAGTTTTTTTTTTTAATCTACAGTTGTCTTTCAATTCAGGATTAATATCATCACAGAGTACCTTCTTTATTTTGTATTCATTCCGTAATCTTCATCTGTATGCCTCTTTAAAGACAAAACTAACTTTCAAAAGCAATTTGCTTCACTGGAGGGAATAATATAGTGCATATTGATGTGTAAGATTTCCATCTTTAACTCTAAGGAGTTAACAATTCAAAGACAACAACAAATACTCATCTCTTTCCTCCTTCCTCCTCTCTCCCTTCTCTCATCTCCTCTGCTCCCTCTTATCCATCCTCTTTTTTTCCTCACCCTTTGTGGTTCCTACTTCCCTGGCTCTCTGTTCCCTGCTTCCAAATGAGAACCCAGCTGTCAGCACTGTGCTGCAATGCGAGGGATGTCAAGGACGTTCTGCTAGGCAATGCACAGGACCATTGATCATTGTTTTTCTTCACTGTTTACAGAGAATCTCTTGGCAAGAGAAGTGTCTTTGCCATGCAGAAAGAATTCAGAGTGCTGCAAGGTTTTGGCTTTTTGGAACAACACATTAAGGTTATTACATTCTGAATATTCAGCAGGTTAAAATTCCTGTTTTTCATTATTGCCTCCATAAAATAATATCTGTATTTACATCCAAAACAAAATTCCAGAGTCTCACTATAACAAATGTAGGGA
>NW_012102310.1:3244695-3248304 GCF_000951045.1 Mandrillus leucophaeus | reverse complement strand
AAAAAAAAAAAAAAGTAAAGAACACGCATATTACCATTCATGAAATAGCCATGAATTTTTAGCATATGGCATGAACCACAGAAGCAATACAATTTGTTCCTTAAAAGCTCTGGATAAGCTTTTAAAGTTAAGGATCTGCAACACAAACAAATTTAAACCTAGGAAGACATCCTGTTGCCATGACAATATGGTACACTAGCTCCCTGCCATGATGAGTTCCAGGCTTCAGGAATATGATCACACCCTTGCAATTCAGCGTTCTTTGATAACAATGTGCTGCTTTTAAATCTTATTAACATGTTACTTATTCATTTTTAGCTTTAATAGATACAGTAAATCACCTGACAAAAAATAAAGAAGTATTAAATACGTTTATTTCAAAATATATTATCTGATGCTAGTAATAACTGTGAACTTCCAACCAAGATGTTTCGATTCGAGAAATAAAGGCTATTGTTCAAAATGAAAAAAGTATCCTTTGTAGGAATCACTCATTTTCAGTGCTTCCATGGAAAGTAAAACGGATACTAATTCAAAACCTTAGAAAAACTCATCGTGATATATTATTCATTCCACGACGATGTCTGCAAACGTGCTTTAAAAACAAAAGAGAGAAACAGAGAACAGGCCTTAACTTGTCACAAACAACATGAGCCAAAAACAATCTCTTCTGAGGCACAAAACAAACAGGGTGAGAGGTTTCTTTCTGTCAAGGCAGATGGCAGTTTATTATCCCCAGCATCTCACTTTCTTCCCATTTCCCAAGATTGTTCTTGCTTTCTCCTTTCCTGATTATATTGCAGCTGATAAGTAATGAAAGGTTTCACTGGGTTACCCTTAACTCATTCTCTCAGTAAACACGTAACAGGCCTTCTCTTAAAAAGACAAAAGAAGAATAAGCTCAGCCTAGCAAGGAGGTCAAATATGAGAAAAATAGACATAATAAAATTCTAAAGGCTGTAGTCCTGGAATATAAAGGATTCCTTAAAATCATAGATGAGTATAGGCCTCAAACAGTCCCGAGGCACAATTTATGTTTGAGCTGAGCATTTTCCTAAGTAACAAGGGGTGAAAAGGAGAGGACATATTTCAAGAAAAGGACATGTACAAAGGCACAGCATTTTGGAGTTCACTATCTATTTTGGGAAATTCCACCAGGCCTGTAAGCCTAGAGTGAGGTGCATATGGGAAAGCAGCATGAAATCAGCTTGCCACAACAAGAGGTTTGTACGTTGTCCTGCAAAGTACAGGAACCCATAAAAAAATTACAGGCCATGGGAAAAGAAAGTCCAAAAATTGTTGTAGAAAGATCACTAACAAAATGGGAGAGGATACACTGGATTGAGGTGAACTTGAACACAGGAAAGTTAAGAAGCTACTATAATAGTTCAGTTGAGAGAGATCTGAACAAGGACTGTTTATGGAGAGATCCGGAGAATATTAGAATGGTCCATTTAACAAACCTTGGTAATTTATTCAATGCAGAAATTAAAGGGAATATTTCTGGCATGAGTGATTAGGTGAATGCTGTTATAATTTTCCACAGTGAGGAATATGATTTAGGAGACAGGCATGGTGAGATAGATTAGTGTATTACAGGAAAATTCCAACAAGTAAAACTAAGAGGGAAAAAGAAGATTGAAAACCAAATGATAGTAACAGTTACATTGAAAAGATATACAGAGAAAGAGGATACAACAAAGGAGAAACAAAATAGTTAGAAATTGGAAGGCTTTCTTTCAATAAAAGCATTTCAAGAGAGCCCTCCATATTGAAATGCATTCGAATAATGTTTCTAGTGTGATAAAGGCATCCATGAATATGAAAAAACTGTGTATATTATTTAACAGTTCATCCTTGCACCATGTAGAAGCATCATTTGATATTTACCACAAATCTGTGTGCCTAAATTAGTTATTATTATCCCTCTTTTTGTAAGAAGAGATTCTCATATCAGAGATCTCATGTCTCTTGTAAATAAGAAGAGGGATAATATTTCCCACAAATCTGTGCTTAGACTAGGTATTATTATCCCTGTTATTTGTGGAAGAGAAGGCTGAAGGTCAGAGAGGTTGGCTAACTCCCTCAAGGTTACACAGCTGGTAATCTAGGACTGCTGACTCTATTTTCTCAAGATATTTAAATATATTATCTAATTATTCCTGAACCATATACAGGGATTTATTTTGTAGAAATACAAAATCATTCAATTAAAGCTATTTCACATCTTCTGTAGCTTGGGGATGATTTAAATATCTAAAGAAATATTTTGGAATAACTGTCCTAGATATGACTACAAGCTCATTTTTACCCTGAATTTGTGAAACTGAGATAAGACAGTCATAAACGGCAAAAGGAAGAGTAGAAAAAGGTTTTATAAACATATTCTGAACAAGATATTCTTACTCAAGTCAGAGAATTAACGTAATTTTTCCTCTGGAGTACTGCCAGACTCAAGGTGATAATTATTACCCATTACCTGTTTCAGATATATAAACAGGATACTCAATTTTAGACTCACCAAGTAATATAGCAATCTCCTAAATGAGTCAAAGAATATAATCAAAAGAAAGGGTAAAATTATTCCAAATATTTCCTTAAAACAATAAAAATAGCACGCATAAATCTCTTGTGTAGATCCATAAAGGGTAAATGGTAAAACGCTTGGGAAACCTATCTGTTGCCAAAAAGGTGATATAAAAAATGATAAAAACATCAGATTAAGAACTGAAACCAAAGCCGTATTTGCACAAACATTTCTTAGAATTGTGATAAATCCATCCAGAGCCACAGAGAAATCAGCAGGTGTCATAAGAATCACTTCTGTTTCAGTGTGGTCACGGAGAATCTCTCACTAATACTTTGTAATAACAAATTATTATTTTAGAGCATAACTTGCATTCCATTAATATGTTCTTTACAATTTAAAATTTTTAATTGTAGCCTAGAAACTTCTTTGCGAGAGGTATTGTTTCCACCATTTAAAGATGAAAAATGGTGGCTCAGAAAAAATCAATATTTGCTGAGTTTTATCAGAAGGAGAAGGCAGAAAGCCAGAATGTGAATTTATGTGTTTTCACTCTATATCTTTTACGTAAGATTACTATACCACTCCATACTCCATTTCATAACTTTCAACTTTAATATTCTCTTAAGGTCCAGGAAATAATCTTTTACAGGATAGCAAAAATCAAATCATATTGAGATGTTAGTTGTCTCACAGCAGTTATGCTTTATTATGTGATTACTCATCTGATACATAAAAAGCTAAATTCTTTTTACTCTCTAAACATAAAGTATGTTCATAAATAGCCAAGAGTGTATCTGAGGTTACTTTAAGCTCACTAGTGTGTTACTACAGGACTCAGAGACTCCGCATTTTAATTACATGCCATGATTTCATAACTCAGTCCCATGGCAAATCATTATAATAAACACATCAAAAGAAGCCTCATCTCTTTATGCATAATGCAAGCATCAAATACAATGACCCTTCTCATATTTGCACATAAGTAATTTTATTTTTGCAAGGATAATGAATTCCTTTGCTTCTCAATTTAGTCTTTGTTTTTGTAAAATATTAATCATCTGGTATTCAGAGTCCTTCTT
>NW_012102310.1:3237295-3239060 GCF_000951045.1 Mandrillus leucophaeus | reverse complement strand
GTGCAATCTTAGCTCACTGCAACCTCCTCCTCCAGGGGTTCAAGAAATTCTCCTGCCTCAGCCTCCTGAGTAGCTGGGATTACAGTTGCACACCACTATGCCCAGCTAATTTTTTTTGTATTTTTAGTAGAGATGGGGTTTCATCATATGGGTCAGGCTGGTGTCGAACTCCTAGCCTCATGATCCGCCCGCCTCAGCCTCCCAAAGTGCTGGGATTACAGGTGTGAACTACCATACCCAGCCTAAACATCAGAATCTTAATAGTGCCACTCATGGTTAACTGGCAAATATTTTATAATACATCAGAGCAGATGCTGGCTTAAAAATGAAATGCTCGAATTCCAGATCAGATTATGGGTTTCTGAAAAAGCTTCTTTAAAAGCATCTAAAATATTAGCTCAGAGCAAATAGCACAGGATTTAATATAATTAAATAGACATCCATAAATACTGCAATGTTTGGCATCACTATAAATGCCCGTGGGCCTCTCTGCACTGCTGCATATGCTGCTCATGCCTGTGGGTTCTGAGAAGAGTTATAAGTGACACAGCAGCATCATACCTTCTGCTATAGTGTAAGAGGCCAATATAATATTACATATATTAGATATATACAATGATTTTCACATATTTATAAGTGATGAAATATTATTTTTGAAATATTAAACAATTTTCCCCTTGTAAATTCCCTCTTTTCCCTCTGCTTAGTTTCTGCACTTCCTTCATAAACTTCCTCCCCCACTTCATGTCATTGTGGTGTTCAGTACTCACTGAGACAGTGGAAAGGAAAGAAAAAAGGAAGCCATTTAGCCTTTGATTTGTAAAAGCATAGAAGCCATCTATAGAAAGGGGGAGAATTTTAAGCATAAAGCAAACATTTGAGAGAGGTAGGTTGAAGAGACTCAGGATGTCCCAGGATTAGGAATCACAAACAAAAAATAGAGGACTGCTGAATCAGGGCTGACGTGTCCAGGTAGATGGGAATGAGGCATGTTTTTTTTAACAGAAATCTGTGTCGACAAGACAACTAGTCAACATAGTGATCGCCAGCACACTTAGGCAACACGGAAGATCACATGCCTTCCCTCTACAGAGGTAGTATATAAGCTCCCAGAATTTACCCAACAATCTAGTGAAGTCCAAATTGTTAGTACATTTCTAGCATGTGAATAGAACGCTCAGATTACAAATTAAATTTGCATATAAAATACAATGTGATTTTCTCACACACCCATGTCAGGCTCATATCCACACATCCTAACTGACTGTATTATGCATGTGCATATTTGTGTGTGTGTGTGTGTGTAAAACACATATAAAGACACATCAATGTGGCCATAAAGTTATGCATTTAATTTCTAGGAAATTCTACAGAGTAGATACTGCATAAAAATTTCCCCTAGGAACATATAAATGTCTCAAAGGCAGGAATTCTGTTTTATTCATCTTTATATTAGCAGAGCCTGGCACAGCTCCTGAACTAAGTACTCATAAAATCTGTTAAACTAGTAGTCAATGTGCATGTGTAAGAAAGTGGCACGATGAGAAAATGTACTTTGAAGGACATTAATTTGGCAACCATGAGTAAGACTAGGTGGTTGAACTAGGAGGCTATTTATTTATTTATTTATTTATTTTTTTTTTTTGAGACAGAGTCTCGCTTAGTTGCCCAGGCTGGAGTGCAGTGGCGCGATCTCGGCTCATTGCAAGCTCCGCCTCCCGGGTTCACGCCATTCTCCTGCCTCAGCCTCCCGAGTAGCTGGGAC
>NW_012102310.1:3232016-3233907 GCF_000951045.1 Mandrillus leucophaeus | reverse complement strand
TGTTGGTCAGGCTGGTCTTGAACTCCTGACCTCAGGTGATCCACCTGCCTCGGCCTCCCAAAGTGCTGGGATTACAAGCGTGAGCCACCGCGCCCGGCCCTTAGGACATTCTTAAGTAATGAAGCAGTTTTGAAAAGTGTTGGGACTTTTTGGAAAGTCAAATGAATTTGTGCATAGGGTCTTCCATATCAGACTTGCAGAATGAGGTAGATATTTAAATTATTGTTTAAATTAGATTTGGAATCTGTTTGTGAGGTGTGTATGTGTATGTGCTTCTGCCTTTTGTGAGATATGTATGTGAATATGTTTCTGACAGTAAGTCTCCTAGAATTGATGAGACCTTAGTTTAAACACCATTAACAGGTATATTGCCCCAAAATGGGTACTGACCTACATACCATGTCTATAATTATACTTATATAATTATAATTACCGTTATTTTTTCTTTCAACAAATTTTAAGCACCTACTATGTATCAGTCACTGTGCTAGGAGTTGGAAATATGAGGAAGACCATAACTCTCACAATGAGAATACAAGGAAGACCATCTCTCAAGAAAGGAACATCATAAAACATGTTTACTCTCAAGTCCTTGTCCTTATCAAAAATATCTTCAGATTGATGTCATTCTGAGAAAAGTGATTTCATACTGAAAAAAAAAAATCTACAAAAATAGTAAAACGTTTCTTCTCCATTTTCAGAACTTGGGGGCGGGGGCAGGTGTTTTCATCTACTTTCATCTTTGTCCTGGTAGAAATGATATGCTTAACATTTTGGTGAGGAAGGTCAGTCTCTAAGGCTACAGATGAGAAGATCGGTTACTGGATGTGTTCCTAACTTCAAAGTCAAATCCAAGAGCCTGAAAATAAAGGATAGAAGGAAAGGGAAACAAAGAAAAATTACCAGACAATGTGAAGACATTTTATGGAGAGGAAGAAAGAGTGAGCACAGGAAAAATCACAAAGGAGTATACGAAGAAAAGAAAGATAACAGTTATTAGTAAGTAAAGAGATAATCAAGTGATAATCTTTTCAGTGGCATGAACACCATAGTTTGTCACATCACTGGTCATTAGTGATTTGTGAGAAGCAGTGTCTCAACTATGTTTCTGTTACATTAATTATACCTGAAATAAAATCTTCGCACACTTATTGTTCCACGTATAGTTATTCCTATACTGTTTCATGAAAAAGTTAATAATGAATACCTATCGACTACTTAGTAGGTCCAATCAACATGCTAAATGCTTTATGTATATTGACTATTTTTAATATACAAACTCCATAAGATATATACTACTATTAGGCCAACTTATAGATACCAAAATTGTATACCACAGGACTTAATTCATCACATTTCTTTTCATATATCCCCCTTCTCCTCCCTCAATAAAAGCTTGACATTAGTCCCAAGTTAGGTACAGACAGTTTGCTGTGTAATTTTGGATAATTCTCTAAGCCTTCACTCTTCATCCACAAAATAGATATGACAAAATGGAGTATATGACAACATCGTTGTGAGGATTAAATGAAATAATTCACATAAAATCATTTTACTTATAGCTAAAACAAAATAACACTCAGTAAGTGAATTAAAAGAATTATTATTATAATCATTATTATTTTAGATGGCTGATTAACAATATTAAGCATTGTAATTTTTTTTTTCTTTTGAGACAGAGTCTCACTTTGTTGCCCAGGCTAGAGTGCAGTGGTGCAATCTTAGCTCACTGCAACCTCCTCCTCCAGGGGTTCAAGAAATTCTCCTGCCTCAGCCTCCTGAGTAGCTGGGATTACAGTTGCACACCACTATGCCCAGCTAATTTTTTTTGTATTTTTAGTAGAGATGGGGTTTCATCATATGGGTCAGGCTGGTGTCGAACTCCTAGCCT
>NW_012102310.1:3162524-3230466 GCF_000951045.1 Mandrillus leucophaeus | reverse complement strand
AGAGACAGGGTTTCACCGTGTTAGCCAGGATGGTCTCGATCTCCTGACCTCGTGATCCGCCCGCCTCGGCCTCCCAAAGTGCTGGGATTGCAGGCGTGAGCCACCGCGCCCGGCCGAGGCCATTTAAACGTCAAGGAATGGGTATGATGTTCTGAACTAGGCTGGTCGCCTTGGGAACACGAAGGAGGGCATGAATGAGATCACTAAGTGGGAATTGATGGATTGTGGCAACAATTTTCTATTATAGAACTAGAGCTCTTGTGGGGTTGAACCTAGAATGGTTTCTATCCCTTGGCCAAATGCTTCAAGAGTGTAAATATTAGCTATCAGTGACAATAGGAACTAGTAGAAACAGCTTTTTAGAAAGAATAGTATTCAAGAAGTTCATCCATTTAAATTGATTGCATTTAAATAGTCTATCTAGTTAAAACACAAAATACAACCACTAAAACTTTGAAAATACCTTTTTTATGTTCAAAATAAAGTCATTAATATTGTTCTAAGTACTCATCTTTAAAACAGCAATAATAGTAAAGTCAGTTACTATGTTCAGTGAACAATCATATGAGCAAATACATACATGATACAGCTTGCATTTTAAGAAAGATTATATATATATATTCATTTCAAGCTGGAATTGGAAAGGTTGTCAATTCCACACTTAAAGAAATAGGTTAGTACGTACAGACATGCTGAAATGCCTGGGGTCCTTACTATCTTTGAGCTTCAGTGAAACAGAATCTAAAAGGAGAAATAAATTCATGTCTCCATAGGCAGATCAAGATGAAAACTAAACATTTATCATTAGCTCCCCTTTGCCTTCTGCCATGAGTGGAAGTTTCCCAAGGCACTCAACAGAAGCAGATGCAGGTGCCATACTTCTGGTACAACCTGAAGAACTGTGAGCTAAATAAACCTCTTTTCTTCACAAATAACCCAGTCTCAGGTATTCCTTCATGGCAACACAGACTAAGAAAAGAGACAATGTCACCATCCCTGTAAAAATAACTTTGGCAATGCCATTCTAAAAAGGTGATTATATGTATATATAAGATTAAACAGTCCTGATGAAGGCAAAAAATAATTTCTGATTCCCATTTAAAGCATATGTAATGAGTAGAGGAGTCACCCTCAGAATAAAGATCATTTAAACTAATTCAAAATGGGTATAAGTCCCCATATTAGAAGTTGATAATGTAGACTATGAAACTATTTTCCCCTTCACTGTTATCATGACTCAACACAAAAATTAAAGAGCTTTACTGATCAAGGTCCTGAACTTGGTAGGTCAAAGCTATTACTTTCTCCAATTTATGCCAGCCTTTTCAAATCCTAGTATTGATATAGTAGACAATATTTAGTGATACCACATCAGTAAACTAATTTGTTCACTTATCAGGAATGGTACAGCTTTCACCTTTAACAATCTAAATTTCATACATAAGAATCTGCAGAAGTTTCTACTGAATAGAATTTTATCACTTTTCCCTCAAAAGATTTCCAAAAGGAGAAAAAAAATTCAGGAAATATGAATTATATGAACAAAAGTATTAAATAAATTATCTTCCTTTCTGAATTAATCTCAGACAAAGCAAAATGGCATTTGTGTTGTTTAAAGTAAGATCAGACTTCATAAAATGGAAGACTTTCTACCCTGAGATAGAGTTAAGGGAGAATAATTGATTGTCTGTGGAAACAAAAATTCTACCTGCAAAGAAATATAAACTGTTTGAACTCTAAATCAAAAGACTTCATAGAGATTTTAGTGTGGTTCTGAGAGCAGTTAAAAAGAGAAACTGCCTTTTTATTCCTTTTAGATTTTAGTAATCAGAAACTAACTGCAAGAAGAGATTATTTCACATGGTCCATGAAATAATCAAGTTCAAAGAAAAGAATACCACTATAGGCTTCTAACGTGTAAAAATATACGCTATAATCTAGCCGACTCAGATTAGTTTAAATATAATCTGAAAAGTTAAACAAAGCATTACAAGTTAAAGGTCCTACATATTCAAATGATAAAAATATGTTCCAAAATTTTGCTAACATACTTCAATAAAAGACAATTATGAGTATTATTTATCTTTAATGTATTTTTAAATAAATTGTATTGTTTCTAGTCATACAACGTAACATGCTCCTTACAAAAAATGAAAGAGCACAAGAAGCTTAAAGCAAGCAAAAATGAGAATAAATCTAACCTTTCAGTGATAACAGTTAACACTTGGCCCACAAACTTTGAGATGATTCTCCATGCTTACATACTATTATAATATTACATAAATTTGATAAAACAATAGACACATTCTCTAATGCATTTGTTAAAATACATTATGAGCAGCTTTAATATCCATAACTATCAAAATATTTATAAATAATATTGCCCTGTGCGATTGTATCATAATACATTTAATCTTATACTGATAAAAATATATTTCTATTTTTTTACTATGAAATTCTGAGAATATCCAATGTACAATTTTTGTGTGTCTGTCTGATTACTTTATGGTAAATTTTTCAAAGTAGAATTGTGTTTTAAATTTATCAATTTTAAATTTGAACATACAAGCTGAATAAATAATAAAATTAGGACCGAACTATATTCTGGCTACAGGAGAGTCACTTTGCCTATAAGGACTCACATAGACTGAAAGTAAAGAGATAGAAAATAACATCTCATGCAAATGGAAACCACAAGAGAGCAGGAGTAAGCAATATTTGTCTAAAATAAAACAGACTAACTCAAAAAATGTAAAAAGAGACAAAGACAGTCATTATACAATGATGAAGGGGTCAATTCAGCAAGAAGATGTATCAATTTTAAAAACATATTCACTCAATGCTAGAGCACCCAAATACATAAAGTGAATTTTATTATATCTAAAGGAAGAGACAGATTGCAATACAAAATAGTGGGGGACTTCAGCATCCCACTTTTAGCAATGGACAGATCATCCAAACAGAAAATAAAAAAAGGAACATTGGATTTAAACCTGCCCTGTGGATCAAGTGGACATATCAAACATTTACAGAACATTGTTTCTATACAGCTGCACATAAAACTTTCTCCAGGATAGATAGCATGTCAGGTCCCAAAAGAAGTCTCAACAAATTTTAAAAATTCAAAATCACATCAAGTGTCTTTTTTGACCATAATGGCATGAAACTGGAAATCAACCGAAAGAACTTTGGAAACAGCACAACTACCTGGAAACTAAACAACACACTCCTGACTAACAAAGGAATCAATGAATACATTAAAAAGGAAATTAAACGTTTTTTGAGACAAGTGGAAAAAGAAATATAATAGACCAAAACCTACGGGATACAATAAAAACAGTTCTTAGAGGGATGTTTACAGTTATATCAAATAATTTTTAAAAATCTCAAACAACCTAATGTTATACCTAAAGAAATTAAAAAATAAAGTCAAAAATCATAAAAAAAATTAGAGCAGAAATAGACAAAATAGACACTAAAAGTACAAAAGATTAACAAAGCAAAGGGCTATTTTCTCGACAAGTTAAATAAAATCAACAAACCTTTAGCTAGACTGAAAAAAAAAAAGATAAAAGATTTGTATTACTTTGTTTTCATACTGCTGATAAAGTCACACCTGAAACTGGGCAATTTAAAAAAGAAAGAGGTTTAATTGGACTTACAGTTCCACGTGACTGGGGAAGCCTCACAATCACGGCTGAAGGCAAGGAGGAGCAAGTCCCATCTTACATGCATGGCAGCAGACAAAGAGAAAATGAGGAATATGCAAAAGCACAAACCCCTGATAAAATCAGATCTTCTGAGACTTAATCACTACCATGAGAACAGTATAGGAGAAACCACCCCATGATTCAATTATCTCCCACTGGGTCCCTCCCACAACACATGAGAATTATGAGAGTACAATTCGAGTTTTGGCTGGGGACACAGAACCAAATCATATCAGGATTCAAATAAATAAATCCAGAGCTGAAAAAGAAGACATTTCGACTGATATAAATACAAATGATGTTAAGAGATTATTATTATTGTATACACTAATAAATTGAAAAACCTAGAAGGAATTAATAAATTCCTGGACAAATAAACTTACAAAATTTGATTCATAAAGAAGTTGAATATCTGAACAGAGCAATGAGTAACAAGATTGCATTGATCTACTACATATACAATGCACCCTCTTAAAATACCAAGATTGAATCAGTAACAAAATGTTTCCCATCAAAGAAAAGCCCAGAACCTGATGGCTTTACTGAAAAATTCTACCAAACATTTAAAGGACTAATACCAATTATTTGCAAACTATTCCAAAAAAAAGTTGATGAACAGTAAATTCTTCCAAAATCATTCTACAAGGCTAGCAGCACCCTGATACACAAGTCAAATGAGGACACAACAAAAAAAGGAACGACAGGCCAATATCTCTGATAATCATATATGTAACAATCAGAAACAAAACACCAGCAAACCAAATTCAACAGCACATTCAAAAGGTCATTTACCATGACCAAGTGGGATTCATCCCAAGAATGCTAGGATAGTTCAATATATGCAAATAAATTCATATGATACATCATGTTGACAGAATCAAGTATAAAAATCATATGATCTTTTTAATAGATATGTAGAAAGCATTTGATAAAATTCAATACACATTTATGATAAAAACTCTCCACAAATTGGGTATAAAAGGAATCTACTATACCTGAACACAATAAAGAACATGTATGACATACACAAAATTAAGATCATACTGATTGAGAAAAAGTTGAAAGCTTTTCCTGAGACCTGGACAAGACAAATATGCTCACTTTTACCACCTTCATTTAATATAGTACCAGAAGCCCTAACCAAAACAATTAGACAAGAGAAGGAAATAAAAGGGATTCAAATTGGAAAGGACTTCACCAAAAAAAAAAAAAATAGAGCTAATAAATGAATTCAGTAAAGTTGTAGGATACAAAATCAACAAACCAACTCAACAATTAGTAGTATTTCTGTATATCAAGAGTACACAATCCGAAAAAGAAATCAAGAAAATAATGTCATTTATAACAGCTACAAAATATTAAGTAATACACCTAGGAATTAATTTAACCTAAAATGATCTCTAACATTAAAGATCTCTAAAATGAAAATGATAAAATATTTATGTAAAAAATTGAAGAGAATGTAAATAAAAAGATATTTTATGTTCATGGATTGGAAGAATATTGCTAAAATGTTTGTAGTATTCAAAGTGATATACAGATGCAAAGCAATCTACAGATTCAATGCAATCTCTCTAAAAATACCAATGACATTTCTCAAAGAAGTAAAAAAAAATCCTAAAATTTGTATGGAACTACAAAAGATGCAAAATAGCCAAAGCAACCCTAAGCAAAAAGAACAAAGCTGGAGGTAATCATACTATCTGCTTTAAATTACACTGCAAAACTACAGTAACTGAAACAGGATGGTATTGGCATAAAAATAGACCAATGGAACAGAATAGATAACACAAAATAAATCTGCACACTTACAGGCAATTGATTTTTAATGAAGGCACCAAGAACATACACTGGAGAAAGGACAGATTCTTTAATAAAATAAAAAAAAAAAAAAAAGCGCTGGAAAAACTGAATATCCACATGCAGATGAGTGAAAATAGAACACTTATCTCTCATCAGACATAAAAATCAACTCAAAATGAATTAAAGACTTAAAAGTAAAACCAGAAACTATAAAACTGCTGGAAGAAAACATCAAAGAAACACTTCATGACATTGGTCTGGGCCAACATTTTTTGAATAAAGAACTCAATAGAACAAGTAACAAAAATAAAAATAGACAAATAAGATTATATCAAAACAACTTCTGCACAACAAAGAAAAAAATAAAGAGACAACCCACAGAATGGGAGACAATGTTTGCCAGCTATGTATGTGACAAGGGGTTAATACCCAGAATATATAAGAAACTCAACTCAGTAGCAAAAAATTTAAAAATCAAATTTAAAAATGCACAAAAAAACCTGAATAGACATTTCTTAAAAGAAGATAAACAAATGACCAAAAGGTACATGAAAAAATGCTCACCATCACTAATAATCAGGGAAATGCAAGTCAAAACCACAATGAAATATCACCTCCCTGAAACTAGAATGGTTATTATCAAAAAGACAGTAACAAATGTGGCCATGGATGTGGAGAAATGAGAATCCTCATACACTATTGGTGGAAATGTAAATTAGTATAGTCATTAAGGAAAATAGTATGGAAATCCCTCAAAAAAATAAAAATAGAACTATTATATGATCCAGCAATCTCACTACTGAGTATTTATCCAAAGAAAATAAAATTATGTTGAAGAGACATCTGCACACCCTTGTTTACTGCAGCAAGGTATGAAATAGTCAATATATGAAATCGACCTAATGTCCACCAGTGGACGAATGGATAAAGAAAATATGATAAATATACACAATATTTATATACAACAGAAACAACACGGAATGCTATTCAGCCAGAGGAAAAAAATGAAATACTGTCATTTGTGGCAACGTGAATGAACCTACGGGACATTATGTTAAGTGAAATAAGCCAGGCACAGAAAGAGAAATAACCCATGATCTCATGCATTTGTGTAACCTAGAAGAGCTGATCTTACAGAAGAATAGAGTAGAATAGTTGTTACCAGAGGTAAGGCAGAATGCAGTGCGGGGGTATGTTGGGAATGGGGAAAAAATTGTTTAATGAGTATAAGTTAAATAGGAGGAATACATCCTGGTGTTTTATTGCACAGGAGGGTGACCACAGTTGATATTGTATAATCCAAAATAACTAGAAGAGAGAATTTGAAATGTTCTCACCACAAGGAAATGATCTATATTTGAGGTACTGGATATGCTAAATACCATGACTTGATTATCATACAATGTATACTTATGTTGAAACATCACACTGTACTCCATAAATATGTACAATTATGTGTCTATTAAAAATAAAATACAACAAAAAATATGAATGCATAATGCCAAACCACTCAATTGGAAGCCTGGATATAAACATTTAGGGAAAATTCTTAACCATAGACTACAAATTTCCCAAACTCAGGGATCACTACTCTCTTGGATTTTATTCTATTCTCAGTGTCAGAAGCATGACTAGCATACAGTAGACACACAATAAATATTAGTTGAATAAATTAATATTGATTAAATTAGATTTAAAGAGTTTAATTTGCATCTAATTAGTTCTTTATTTGAAATTGAGTGCAACCTTTTTTAGAGCCTTCCCTTTAATATAACCATTGAAAAGCTTTTGACTAGGAAATACAGACAGATTCTCTCTCCTCACACTCTACATGAATTATGCACCCATAGTGCTCTGCCACCACTTTGCATGACCTTAGGCTAATTGATTATTTTTGAGTCTCCCATTTTCCATCTGTAGGATGAATATAGTAAAAACCCGTTTGCTTGCCTGTCAGGGTTATTCTGAGATTTAAACAATATAATGGGAGGTAAAAGCACTTTGTACACAATAATACTGTCTACAAATAAAAGAGATTAACAATTAAAGACAGGTTTAAGGTTTCGGAATGCATTATACACAACTGTTATTAGCCTGAAAAGATTTCTATAAACATCCTAAAGCTCCAGGCTCAGAGGCCACTGTTTCCAATGTCCAACTGTACATGACATATCATAATGGTGATTTATTTAAGATTGGAAAATTGCATATGTTTTCACGTTTATCTGCCATATTTAGCTGAACAATGCTTCCTATTGATTTGTGGCATCGAAGTCACTTCCTTTCTTCAAGCATGACATTTGCTATTATCTCTTTGTAGGCACAGAAATCTAAAAGCAACACCATTAAAAAAAAATCTAAAAGCAACACCATAAAAAAATACAAACCTCACAGCTTAAGTATTGATTTAAAACACACTTGGTTCATTAAAAACACTGCTGGGATTTGAAGCACTTAGAGGTAATCTTTTCTCTTCCTCAGCATTAAAAAATATAGTGATTTATAGACCTTAGTGACTCTCAGGAGGAGTTAGTTGTTATTTAAATGTGTACTGGATTAAAAAAAGAAAAGATTATGAGTTAAAAATACAAATTTCCCCTTGCTCTATTGAGTACCAAAGTATGGCAAAGATAATTTTTCCTTAATAATACTGACATATGTCATTAATGTTTGTATAGACTTTTTAATAAGAGGTCTTATGTCATGTATCTTGTACCTCTGTCTCATCCTAGAATTTCTTGTTCCTCCTCCAAAAGGGACAAGGTCAGGAATGTAGCAGGGCTGAGGCAGAGCACTCACTAGCTTCTGTCTTTAGGGATCTTCCCAGAGAGGGGAAATCTGTGCTCCTGTCAAAAGGAAATATGTGTCCTAATTGCAACCAACAACGTTGTGTTCCTCCCTCCAGCCAGGTGTCATGGTGGTGGGAGGAAGAGTCAGGAGTCATAGGATGACCCAGACCCTTTCCCCTCCTACAAGGGCATTCAGCTAACACACTACTATAAATAAAGGGTAATAAAAGAGCTATCAATTGAAAAGGATTCTTAAACTTGCTTAAAACTCTTTAATATTCTTGCATTCATGTGTTTAGCTCTCTACGATTTAAAAAACTAACTCCACACATCAGTGATGTTAATCTTCAGTATTAACATACATCCATCACAGTTTTGGCCACGTGCATGTATCGACTATACTACTATCTTCTTGATTATTTTACTTGACAAATGTATTTACTTAAAATGTATTTTAAAGGAAGTTTTAAATCTAATGTACTTTATCAATATAAAGCCTTTAGAAGTAAAAATGGAACAAAAACCAAACAAAAATTCCTACTCCTGCTTTGTTACAATTGCCTGTGCTAAAGCCATTTCTCTGTGTCCTTTTATAAAGTGTAGTGATAGAAAAGTGTTAAGAGCAATAAACAGTATCAAAAATACTTGATCTTGGTTACAGGATTGAGAGATAATTTAAAATGGAGTTATGCTTTGTCATTGCTGTGTGACCTATTGTCCATCTACCACCTTAAATATTTCTCTTACATCCAGTGATATTTTTCTCATCTTCTGGGAAACACAGCAGTGCTGTATTTTTTGGTCATGTATCTCTTGAGCTGTATAACCTCCAATTCTTGTGCCCCTACTTGAACGGATAAAGCAGAAACATGACAAACATGTTATGTGCAGGCAAAATATCCAAAGTGAGTTTTTAAATTTTTGCTTACATTTATCGATTGTACTGTCCATAACTGAGAAACTACATGTAACAAAGGTCTTAGGAACATAAAGGAATTTAGACTTTTAACCCAGAATGAACTAACTCCCCCAGCACCCCCCACCAAAAAAAAAAAAAAAAAAAAAAAAAAAAAAAAAAACAACCTTGGGTGCAGAAGCAGTGTGCAGTACTTCTCAAATTTTTACATGCCTATAAATCACCTGCCAATGTTGATAACATTCAGATCTGGGTGAGACCTAACGTGTTTGCATTTCCAACATGCTCTAAGATAATGCAGTCACTTACAGTTAGTGGGCTGCACTTGAGTAGCAACTTAGAACAGGTTCTCAATTCAGGTTCTGGACTTATCCATTGAATCACAGCTTCGCTATTGTCTGCTTGTATGAATAGAAACAACATATTTCAATGCTTGCAGCCTATTTACTTATCTGTTAAATGGTATAAGAAGTGGGAGAGCCTATTTAACTGGACTGTGGTGGACATCAAATGAGTTCCTACATAGAAAGCACATTGAAGTGTATCTAATACTTATAAAACCCTTAATAAATAAATATTAGTTCTTATGATGAAGCCACAGATGAGGATAACAAATTTTCAGCAGTATTGCATGGTTCTTTGAACAAAAGCTTTGTTACTACATGGGAAGAATTCAATTACCAACAAGTCTCAGAAAACGCCTGCAGTATATCATCGCTATACTTTGGATATTTGATCCTCCAAACCTCATGTTGAAATTTGATCCCCAGTTTTGGAGGTGAGGCCTAATGGGAACTCTTTGGATGATGGTGATAGATCCCTCATGAATGGCTTGGTGACATCCTCACAGTAATGAATGAGTTCTGCTGCTCTATCTGTTCCCATGAGAATTTCCCCAAAAGCTGGCTGTTAAAAAAAAGCCTTCCACCTTCCCCCTCTCTCTCAATATGCGATCTCTGGATAGTCTTATCTCCTTCTTCCCATTATGCCCTGTATCATATCTTTTTAAGTGAGATATTTACTCTCTTGATTCTCCAATTATTATGTGTTACACATCTTGAGCTGTATCATCAGTACCAGGGGAGAACTGTAATTTAAATGTTCATCTCACTGCTTCACACAGTGACACTACATACTTGAATTAATGAGACTCAGAAACTGAAAAGATATATGCAGGTTTACAATGTCCTCCTTTTTCCTCTTTCAGAAAATTTTCACTTATCAGTAATATAATAACATTTAGCTATCCAGCACTCAATATATATTAAAGGACTTCTACTTTGAAGAATTGGTAAAAGGATGCAAAATTTATCCATTACTCACAATTAGTAATTCTCATATCAGTCACAGAATAACTTTTCGTATGCCATGTTAAAAAAATTGTGTACTCTATTATGCAATATGTCTGTGTTCACATATTTTTAAATAAAAACATTTTATATTAATTATAAAATATTTTTTCAAAGTTTCTTACATCTTCCTAATTAATGTACTTTTTAACGCGCCTACCACCTGCAGGAATGACTGGAGAAAACCCCACATTGCATATCAGATTGTTATGACAGGCAAATTTTCTCCTTGGCCAATATTTTGGGACATCAAGTTTAATCTTAAAAAACTGTTTCTTACTATTTTAAATTTTATTTTATATAGTTTTATGTTAATATATTGTCATTTTTGAAATCAAGAAGCATTTAAACAATCTTTATCACCTTAAAATTGTAATTGATAGCATTTTTTCTTTATATTGTGATATAGAACATAGTATTCCTTAAAAGTAATGTCACTTTAGACACAGTATAATTTTAGTATATGGGAAAAAATGGCAAGAGATTTTTACCAGTTGATGAGCAGGTTAATGTGATCACAGAGGAGAACTACTCAGAGCACTGTCCAAAAGGTGGCATAAAACAGATGATCACTAAAGGAAATTTTAATGTGCAACTTCTTGTTAGACAGTGAAGCTGCAAAAAGTTGCTAAGAGTGTCTAGGATTCATTGCTTAGTCACTTTGACTATCTCATGTAAATATTCTCTAAAGGTTTTTTCCAAATGATGAGGGAAGAGTGCCACTTCTAATTCTGGCTGTAATAAACTAGCTTATATCAGTCCAACCCCTTCACCAATAACAACATAAAAAGATGTTGAATATGTGTTAAAAACATCAGTTTGAAGGCATGGGATAGCTACAAAGATATCCAAACTTATAGCCAAGGTCTTAAAGAAAAATGCAGAGGGACAATCTGACACTTAGTACATAGTTTGTCCTTGAAGCATTTGTGAGCACATTAGTGATATATGCATCACTGAGTAGCTTTTAGAAATTTCAAGGGGCTTGGAAGAAAAAAAAAAATAGAGACTATCAATGAGGTAAGGGCATGGGAAAATCTCCAGATTTTCAATTGAGATGCTTGAAAGTTTACACCAGAGAATTAACAGAGAGCCAGGAATAGAGAGTCTTTACAATGACAAACTCAACCTCAAATAAATTTAATCTATGTTTGGCTTACATAATATTCTCCAAGTCTAACTACTGCCAGAGGAAAGGGAAATTCCCCACTGAAGAAAGATAACATCTTCAAAATACTCAAATTATGTATGTAACCTTTTATATATGATACGCAGCATTCAATCAAACACTGCCTGACGCATCAGCCGAAAATACCAAACTACCACAAACAGAGGTAAAAAAGAAAGACACCTATAGGAGATTCCAATATTGGAGCTATCAAGCATGGACTTCAAAATAGCTATGATTAATATATTAAAGAAAACTGAGATATATAAGGTTAAGTCAGCATATACCTGGATCTACGAAGCAGAATTACTGTGAAAACCTTGGAAAATCCAGAACTGAAGAATACAATAAATGAAATATCAAAAATAACTCATGAATTTGACAGCATATTAGACATAGCTCAAGGAAGGATTCGCTGGAAGATAGGTTAGTAGGCTAGCTCTAAAGCATAAACCACACACAAAAAATCAAAATACAGAAAATAAATGTGTACACAAAACTATAAAACCTTATTGTGATATATAAGTAATTCATAAACAGTTTAACAGAATTTCATGCATTGAAACACTCAATAATGTAATATTAATTTCTGCCAAAGTAGTATATAATGTCAATGAAATTTTTCTTTGCATTTGACAAACTGATTTTTTAAATGATGTGAAGATGCAGGGAGAAAATAGCCAAACAATATTGAAGAAAAATAAATAGTGTGTACAATAATCTTAATGTGAGTTACCATTCAGTCTTTTTTCATACATATTTTACCTCTACTTTTCTCAACAAATGAGCCTTTTGAATAATCAATAAATTATTATATATCCCATATTTTTCTTTACCAAGTAATATATCCTCTCATTCTGTAAATTTTCATGTTTTCACAGATATCATTGTTAAAATATATCAAAACCTAACATAATGGACAAATAATTCATATTAATATTGGTCTTAGCCTATTGATACTACAACAAAATACCATCAACTGTGTAGCTTATAAGCTACTGAAATTTATTTCTCACAGTTCTGGAGACTGGGAAGTCCAAAAATAAAGGACTTAACAAAATCAGTGTTTGTTGAAGGCCCATCTCCTGGTACATAGAGGGCACCTTCTTGCCTTACGTTCACATGATGGAAGGAGAAAAGCAGCTCTCTGGGGCCTCTTTTATATGGGCACTAATCCAACTCATAAGGACTCTGCCCTTGTGACTTAATCACCTCCAAAAGACACTGCCTCCTAATACCACTACATTGATAATTAGGTTTCAACTATGACTTTTGGGGAGACACAAACCTTCAGACCACAACAATGATATAATCCAACCATAAAATACAGTCAAATTCACCATAGTTTGTCATTTATTTTTACATAAATATTTCCCACCACATTCAAATTGTAATTAAATAGCATTATTTAGTAAGAATGTTTTTCAGTTTTGCTGCCTCTTTCTGACCCAAAACAATCCGATCATTTCTACAATAGTTTAATTATATCTAGAGTAATAACGACCTAAGAAAATATACTCATTTACGAGTCTAGAATGTAACCTCCTTATGTAGTTCTACGGCTAACCTTAAAATAAGGTTCAAGCAACTTTTATTTGCTATTTGGCTGTTGTTATTGTGGTATTGTGCTCTATAAACAATACGTTTCTCTTTTTTTCTATAAAATCTTCTGGCGAATTTCATTTAATTGTCCATAATTACCATGCACCTACTACAAAAGACACCCGAGTTCTGAGCATCCCCAGTTTGTAGCCCTGGATTACATTAGATTTATGATTGATAAGCCTTATCAGTTAAACTAAGAAAATAACCCTGACATACTTACTCCCTTCCGGAGATACTCCTAAACTAATTGGAATAAATGAGAATATTTGTTACTTAGGTAACTGAAGTACATAAAGGAGAAATTTAATGTTTTAAGGTTTATAATTACAGTTTAAAATATTTAAAGTTAATTAACGTTATAAATTTATGAAAAGGATCAAATGTCAATCAAAATTCCCCTTAAAAAAGATTGTTCATATTTGCTAGACTTACAATCAAAATAGCAATATTTATACGCTATGCTTAAAATCTTAAGAAAAAAACTAGCTTCTTTATTAAATCAACTAGAAATATTTAAGATCAAATTTGATCTCTGAATAATTTTTTGTGTCTGTGAAAGCCACCTTTGAAGGCACCAAAACCTCACTTTAGCAATAAAAAACTTAAAAGTTTATGAGGTTTTCTTCATAATCACCATTTGGATTATTGGTAATTCTCAACAAATCTTATCAATTATTGTATGGTTTTTATTGTGCCTCCTTTGGGAAAAGAGGCATGCAATTGATCACATGCAACTGATTACTTGGTAATCTTCACCAGATATGGTATGAACTATGAAAACTATTATGTTGGTAATGACAAAGGAGCACACATTCATCAATATGAATAAAGTCACTCAATCTGTCTAATAACTGGGGGTCAGATCTTTTCAATGCTACCTTTGTTATACTTAAATCTCAAACATTATATAATACATATTTAAACTTATTTTTCTCTGTGTTGTGATTAGAATGGTTAGAACCAAATGTCTACAGACTGCCCAACCCTAGAGAATGTCTTTAATATTGCAGTTTATACAAATATTGCCACCCAAGATTAGCAGCTTGGTCACTATTATTACTATAGTAACTTTTCCAAAAACAGTACAGTTTCAAGAAAACTTTCATAAAGTTGCCAAATTTGCTTCCTGTAGTTCATTTGAAATGTTAATTTGTCCACCTAGCACATTTTAATTTACTAGTACAATATTTTATTTTTGATCTCTCAATAGCATGCTGTTGTAACTACACATTTTTTTTCACAGCAAAGTGAATTTAGGATTATCTAATGTTGCTTGGTAATGTTGTGAAAGGAATTATAGGCATTGAGGTAATGCACAGTACTCCCACGTCTTTCACCTCACTGTGCAGTCAGCCAAATTATATATTTATTAATTTTGTTAAGCTGGCCTCATGAGTCAATAGATTGAATAGAGTCTCTGTTAATTAAGTTTGCTGATGAAATGACTAGAAACTTGGAGAATAGCTTCAGAATTAAAAATGAGTTTAACCAGCTGGAGAGGATTTAGGTATTGGCTAAGGATTGGCCAGTGTGGTCTTTTTCACCTCTGGGATTCTCTGAAAGACTGAGAAATCAATACAGGAATGATTTATATGAAAAAAAAATTCAATGTAAAAAAAGGTTAGATTGAATGGATTTATTAAATATGTATTTTAAATATCAAAATCTTAAATGGTTTTACAGAAGCATAATAGTTTTTTTTAAATATTCTAACAGAGAGGCGTTCTAAACTTATGTTACCAGGTTAAGTTGATTCAATTATGACACTGAGATGCCTTGCTTTCAAAAACAGCCTTTTCTATAAAATGTTTTTTATTGTGTGCCAGATAGTAACTAGCTATTCAATGAAAACTGTGTTCTCTACTTCCTGCCCAATCAATAAGATTACTTTTTTGGTAGCTAAAATTCATATAACCAAATTAAATTTTAATCAATATAATGTATATATAAGTGCTGTACATCAATTTCAAGTTTTCCCTGTAAATATATCCTCATGAGGTTTTCCATTCTCTTTTTTTAGCCCGGCTATCATAGACTGATATGCAAGGCAATGCAAACTTGGATTATCTGTCTTACAGATGACATATCTCAAAACATATACACACATGCATTTTATATATATTTTTTTCTTATTGTACAATTTAACATGGCAGAAATCATGAATAGGTATTTTGGAAGAAAATATCAAAATATCCAATAAGGATATAAAAGGCTAGTAAACTTCATTAATCATCAAGAAAGTACTAGTTAGAACCTCAGTGAATACCCTTACACTTCTGCCAGAATGGTTACAATAAAAAAAAATACCTTACAATGCCAAGTAGTGGCAAGACTGTGAAGCAATAGAAATTCTTACACACTGAGAGTAACAAGGTAAACTGAGAGTTTGATGGCACTACTAAAGGAAATCAGACACATACTCTATAAACCTAAAATTTGTATACTTTCCTGCAATTAGGAAAAAAAAAGTTTCCAGCAAGATTTATGGTCTGATGAGTCTAGGTTAAATGTCCCAAATATATATCTGAGATATTAAAACAGTAGAAATTCTGCACACTTTCCTTTCTCAAAGGAGATTCAATGGTTTAAATCATGCCCAGAGGCAGGCTGGGAGATTAGATGACCTTTCGGGGTCTCTTTCAGCCCTGTGATTCTATGATATTTCCTATGGTATGTTGTTTTTCTTAAAACCCCCTTCAGTCTTTCTATTCTCTAGTATGGAGTTGTCCTGGACTGAATTTAAGACTCTAGGGGGTTTCTCACAAGGGCAACATAAGTAGAAAGTCTGTCACCTCCCTAATAGGTAATATGATAGAGTTGTATCCCATGGGAAATCTCAATGGCATTGTGTCCAGCCCTGCTATAGTTGGATGGATAATGCAAGGTCATATACAATTTTTTCTCTGCTCTCACCTCTGGATGTTTTAACATTATTTCCTCACAAGTTTCCCTTCACATTGCCTGCTTTGCACTAGATTATTTTTTCCCCAAGAGGTACTAAAATTGACTTCCCTTTTGTCAACTTTAGAAGAATTTTGTAAACATTCTCAGTGCAAATATATGGAATGAATAGTGGCGATTTCAAGAAATTTTGTGGAAAACATCTGTGGATCCTTTGTCACTACATAAGCAATGGGTAACATTGATGAAGTATTTTGCTTTGAAACACATTTTAGTGTTATGTGGACACAGCCAAAAAGATATAGGCTAGAAAACAGATTGAAAAAATACTGTATAAATGATTTTATCATAACCATAGATATTTGAGATCTCACTCCTTAAATATTTTTCATAGGAATTATAAATGTTACTATCAATATTACTTTAAAACACTTGATTGACTCAGTTTTGAATATTTATTAAATGAAGCAATTCACACTGCTACAATATAAATCGAATTATTTCTATTAACATATTGCAACTTTCAAATAAAATTTAATGTTGACTTCTCTTTAGTTTTGGAAGTGTGCTACATGTATTTTCCTTGGGCTTTGTAGAATATAAAAAAAATAATAATAAATGTGTTAGTTTCCTTTCCACATAGACATTTTAGGAGCACTTTTAGTTGGAGAATCCATAGCCTATTATTTCTGGAAGTTCCTCAAGCAAAATATCTACTCTGGAGAAATAAGCTTACAGATTTGAAGACATCTACACGAATTGACACTATAACATTTGTCCCAGACTCTTAAGGCTCTCCAAAGCCTGTAATTTCAGGACACCCATTCAAACTTTATGCCACTAAATGCTTTGGGGCAACTACAAAAAGCAGCATTCCATTGATACTGTGCATCTGTGTATATAGCAATCTCTAAATGCAGCTAATGGAATCTCAGCATGAAACCAGAAAAGATTTTTCCAAACTCATTATAGTTACAGGTTACTCTAGTTGAAAAATTGATTTTGCACTGGAAAGTGAAAATCTAACCTCACAATGTCATCAATCATTGGGAAAACATGTAATAGAATAATTATTTCTATGCATTGAGGCCTGGATGCAAACTTATTCATTCACAATTCAAGGAAAATTTTTTAGTTATTCAAATGCAACCCAAATGTCAATAAATTTGGAAGACAACTTACAGGACTGCAGAGAGGAAAATCTGTATTTATTTTAAAGAAAAATACTTAAAAAAAAAACCTCAGAGCCAATTACTAGATATTCCAGTCCCTGCAAAATCTGTAAGAGTACATAGCAGCTAGAATTAGTTTCAATTCAAGAAAAACCTCATTCTTCAGATGACTGATGCCAGAGAAGAATTCTAAATGATATCCATCCTATTGGGATGCATAATAGGCAAATGAGTAAGTTCCATTTATTCGTTCATCTAGAGATTCACTTAACAGAATTTTTTTGGTTGTAACTGTCTAAAAGGCCAATAAAAGAGTAGATTTAATGAATCATAATTTTTCTTACCTGGATCATATTTCAAATTTTATAATCATATGTATGATCTAATTTCCCAATTCCAGTAGACTATCTAGCCTCAATGTTTCTAAAAGCAAAGAATTTTGCTTTTAGTATTTGCTAAAAGTATTTATGTAAAGTCCAGCATTTTATGGATCCTTGATTGAAAAACACTAGTTTAGTTGACTAACGATAATCATCTATTTATAGAGAGTTTTATGACTGTAATTCTACAACCAGGTCCAGAACACTGTTGCATCTGTCAATCATACTGTTCTTTATATAGGTCAGAGGAGAATCTTGCTTAATGCCCATTTCATGAATTTGTAAAACTGATTTATTAGATGACATCTACTTTAACATGATTCCTAAACTGTAGATGGCAGCCTCTGTTGACTGCCAACATCCTGCTTCTTGGTTTTTATACCTTGGTGTCGCTTCCCTCAATAATTCAATAGACTTATTGAATCATTTCTAACAAATAGAATATAGGAAAAGTATTGAGAAGGTCCTTTCTGAGATTAGGTTCTAAAAAAGTCTATAGCCTCCATATTGGGTACTTGTTTTCTCTTGTTCTTTTACTCCTTTGTTCTGAGGGCAGCCAGTTGCCATGTTGCAAGCTGCCCTACGGGGAAAGCTAGGTGGCAAGGAAATGAGGAAGGTCTCTGACCAGAGAATGGTAAGAAACTAAGGAAATGAAAACCATCTCCTACCAACAGCTGTCAAGCAATTGAATACTCTGAGGAACGAATCCTACCAATTGACAGAGAAGGAGCATTGCTATCTGGGACAAGCACCACCATTTTAAAGTTCACCTTGATTAAAAAAAACTGCCTAAATCCAGAGGGCATCAGCCTAGTGGCTAAGGTCAGCATGACCATAAGCCAGAAATGACAACTCTGACCAGAAACATTCCATCCCTAAGATAAACCCCACCCGTGAGCAGAGACATGCCAGCCCTGAGATAACCTCCCCTCCAGCCAGAGAGATGTCAGCCCCAAGATAACCTCCCCTCTGACCAGAGACATTCCAACCCTGCAATAAACTTCTCCCCCATGCAGAAACATTCCAAGTTCGTGAAAGCATTCTCACCCTAAAACCAACAAATACCCTTAGTCTGTAAGAGAGAGCACTCCTGAACAAAACTGGCCAGAATCCCCTCTCAGGTTTGTTCTTCAAAATAAACCTGTCTTTGACTGTTGAGCTGCTTTTTATGTTTCTTTCCTCTTTGACTCCTACACCAATAACCATGTTAGTGAGTTTGGAAGTAAATCTTCTCCCACTTGAATCTTCAGAGGAGACCACAACTCTGTCTGGCAGGCTGACAAAAATATCCTGAGAGACCTCAAAGCAGAGACAGCCAGTGAAGTTAAACTTAGATCTGACACCCAGGGAAATTGTGAGATAATAATTGTTTTAGACCACTAATTTTTGTGGCAATTTGCTCTATAGCAATAGATAATTTACCTTTTCATAACTTGTGTAATTAACTCGTCTTACTACATCTTGTGATTAGCCTCTGAATTTATAAATGTTTTCAAAATATTGATAATTGCTAAAGTTGGTTTCTGGGCATATTGGTTTATGATATTCTCTACTTCTGTATGTTTACAAAAATACAAGTTTCTTAACTTGTTTTATGTAATCAGAAAGAGAATCCACATTTTCCCTTCCCTCTATGTCTTCAAATTAAACATTATTTCCTCTTACATTTCCTCATCTGAAATTTTCATCATTCTTTAGTTTTTTTCCACATATTTTAGAGCATATTGGTATAATTAGAAATATTTATCCCAAAACAACCAGAAATTTAAAAAAAAAAACTAAAAGATTCTTTTTTAAATGCAGGATCTATAGGAGAAAGATATATCCATCTCACAGGTCTGCATAAGAAGTATAAACCTTATTATTAAGCAAAAATGAGTTTAAAATAATGCAAGAATAGTTAATATGACTAATCCTTATTTTGTAAATCTTTAAAAATGATTGAATAAAACTTGTCTTATTAGCCTGTGATAGCGTATTAATGTAATATTTGCTACTAGTTGGTGAGTACTTATTATGTAATTGACAAATAGTTTCCTTGTTTTATTTCATAGAAACCCTCATAAAAGCCGGTAAGATAGAATCTATTTTTTCTATTTAATAAAGAGAAATTAGGCATTAAGATATTAAGTAACTTTCCTAAGAACACACAGATAGTAAGTGATGAAGCTGGGAATCGAACTGAGATTTTAATCACTAAACTATACAATATATAATATATATTACATATCTAAAACAGTATCTACCACAGAAAAAGTGCTATTGTAATTTTTTCTCTTCATTTTCCTCATGCAGATAGACTTGAGAGGCAGTGAAATAACTATCTGCATTTGTCAGGTTTCTACTGACATAGGTTATACAGCTACTCCCAAATCTCCATGGCTTAAAACAACTTTCCATGCTTTCAGGTCTTTAAGTTGTCAAGAAAATGCCCTGCTTTGGACTGGAGATCATATCCAAAACATTGTGTTTCTTATCCTAGTCCAGTGGATACCCATAGCAAATGCTTTTCATTTCAGATGGAAGAATCTCCAAGAAACTTAAGCAAAAGTATTTAATGCTTTTTGAGGTGTCAACTCAGAACTGGCATGTTCTCACTGTACCCTCATTCTATTGTCAAAGCCCAAAGTCAACGGGACATGGAAGGAACTGGCCCACAATGAATCATGAAAGGGAGAGAAGAAAGGAAGAATTGTAGATAATACAGTCTGAAACAGCATTCATAAAAATTGTTATAAAATAAACATTGAATGAGATATTTGATGTTTAAGTTGTATATGCTCTAAAATTTTATAGTTTTAGCATAATAAAAATGTTGCTTCCTAGCAATTTTTCTGATCATTCTCATTCAATTTTACTAGTCATTCTGATTAATACATCCATTAACACAGGTCATTTTGCTTTTCTTTTCCCTTTTTAAACCATTTTTAAATAAAGAAATATAGGGATCTTTAGTCATTCTCAGGAAATGCTTTCTTCCATAATTACTCAAGCTAATGCCTAATGGCTCTAAAGTAATACCTATAATTACTAAGTTACTTTAGAAATTATGTCCTTAGTCACCATAAATCACTGTAAATTTAAATGTATTATGTTTTCTAGGTACCTCTAGGTAAAAGCTTTCACAATTATAATCTGATTTCCACAGCTAAATACAACTGATAATTTGTTTTCACTAATGCTGTATGTCTCATCTCTTTTGCACTAGGCAACTTAAGGAACATCAAAGAATTTGTTTTAATTGCCCTCTATTATTAATTATCCATCTTTGATGATCACAAAAACAGAATTGCCACTTTCTCTTATCTTGCAATAAGATAGGATAAGCACTTCCTTGGTGCTTCCATTTTTTACTCATAGTTTTGTTTGTTGGTTTGTTTTTGAATAAATGGTTTATGTATCTGTCTCCTTCACTACATTGTAACCTCATTCAAGGAAGAGATAGGATCTTATTTATCTTGGTATCATTTGTGCATGCCTATTCCATGCCTGTTCCAATCTATGCCTCTTAAACGAAACTTGGCTGAACAAATAGATGACATAATTATTCACTAGACAGTCTGACACTGAAACTTACAGAAAAAAGTTCTGTTTTAAAAATAATAGCTTTTGACTAAGAAATATCCCAATTAATTCACTTTTAAAATAGTTGAATGTTCATGTAGTAAGATTTTAGAGGGCTATCATTTATCAATGAATAAGACAAAACATGTTGGAATCAAAATGATAAATTTAGAGAAATCTGTACACAATTTGTGGGACCTCCCCCCCGCAACCAGTACACAAGGAGGAGCTATAATTTCAGAGAACAAAGACTATTACATTATGTATACTATCGAGCACTACAGCTACATCCTGAGTTCACAGTAGGTATTCCAGCTAAATGGAAAGTGAAATGCTAAGAGGTATTAAAAAAATATAATTATTAGTGTAGGAAAAGAGCAGTCAGTATCAAAGGCTGTCAGGATTTATTCCCTAGGTTCACCTTTAGTATATCAGAATCCAAGTCTTATTGTCAACAAATCTCAAAGAACACTCTACTGTAGAAACGAGAAAAAAGAAAAGAACAGGAAAATATAGCATTATAATGTACCAGAGTTTTTCTAAGAAAAGAACAAGAAAACATAGTATTATTATATACCAGATTTTTCCTAAGAATTCCATTAGATGTCCGCACATTATTCATTCAATACGTTTATTCAGTGTCTACTTGTGCCATGTACCATTTTATGTGCAAAAAATAAAATGAGGCAGAATAGAGGAGAGTATCAAGTCCAGTGAAAGAAATGTCAAACTATACATAAGACTTTTTGTTTTTTTTGAAACAAAGTCTTGCTCTGTCGCCTAGGCTGGAGTGCAGTGGTGCGATCTCAGCTCACTGCAACCTCTGCCTTCTGGGTTCAAGCAATTCTCCTGCCTCAGCCTCCTGAGTAGCTGGGGTTACAGGTGCCTGCCACCACGCCCAGCTAATTTTTGTGTTTTTAGTAGAAACGGGGTTTCACCCTGTTGGCCAGGCTGGTCTCGAACTCCTGACCTCAAATGATTCACCCACCTCAGTCTCCCAAAGTGCTGGGATTACAGGCATGAGACTCCACTCTTGGCTAATAAGGCATTTTAACTACAGTTTATTTTATGAGAACATAGAACACCTAATCTGAATGCAAGGGAAGGGGAAAGCTTACAGTAGAGGAAGTGAATTCTAAGTTCAGAACTGGAAGATGAGTGACAGTCAGCTAGAAGAACATTCCAGAAGAAAGAAAAACATGGGTGATTCAATACGTTTCTTCTATAAGCCACGTTGTGGAGTTTGGACTGGAGAAAATGAGTATCTGTTAATTTTTATTTGCCATTTTGACAAATAAAGCACTCTTACGTCTAACGTGAACAGCAGGAAGATATTCCCTTTCCTAAACCCTGAATAGCTAGTGTCCTACATTAGGTCAAAACTCAGTCAATCTGGGAAGACCGTGCCTGTGACATAGTCCTGATTCCACTTTGTATTCCTTTTGTTCCACACATTTTCTGAGCCTTGATTGTATCAACTGTTTGATACTCTTAAAAGGAATTCAATTTCTGTTCAAATTAGCCAGAGTTGGTTTCTCTTATTTTCAACAGAATTCCCTGACAACCTGATCTTTAAAAGATTTTAAGCAGAAAAGTAGCAGATACATATATGTACTTCAGAACAATTTGTCTAGCTGCAGCATTGATAATAGAAAGGAGGGTAGCTATCTTGGAGTCAAGGAATTTGTTTCTGACTTTACAACCAATCAAACTAGATTGCAACGGCCTCAACTAGAAGGGTAAGGAGAACAGCCTATGGCTTTGAGAGGTATTGAAGTAGAATTTACAAATACGTGAGCAGTAAAGAGAAGTAGAAATAATGGTTTTCTTCATTCTCATGAAAAACATTTACTGACCAAATTCTCAGTGCACATTTGTTATATAGACAATAAACTATGTGAAAACACTACCAAAGAAGTCTGAGGACAAAAATATAAAGTAAACCTAAAGAACATATAAGAAAGGGAATAATAGAGATGCAACAGTTAGAATTTAAGCAAAAACCTACCACAAAATAGCTCAAACAATAAATAACATTTTGACTTATGTATCTTAGCATTCAAAGGCAGATATTTGATTTAATCTAGTAACTGAAGTTAAATCTCCCTGAATTATACCTAGCTCTTAAAAATCTTTTTGGGGTATCTTTTCTCATTAGGATGATATGAATAAAGTTAGTGTAGGTTGGGGGCACAGATTTGTACTAAAAAATGCTCAGAGAAAAGAGTCCACCTCCTTTTGTGTCCATCTCTTCTAGGAAAGGCCACAATTTCCAGAAGCTCCAGAAAACTTCTCTCCCTTAATCATCGCTGTACACTAGGGCATGTGTCCATTCCTGAAATAATTATTGTAATTGGAAGAATTTCATGTGTAACAATCTTAGGCTTGGGTTCCTCTAGTAAGACTAATCAAGAAAAAAATATGTAATAATAATGAAAAAGGAAGGTACAAATAAATGGTATTAGCAGTTTAAAGGGTCAATGCAATGACAGTATATTAGGGATTTTTTAAATTATAAAAATGTATTATAAATAACTTTATGCCAATGTAACTGAAAACATAAGAATAGGCAATTTTGCAGGAAAAAATAAGTTACCAAAACTGATTTAGTAAATGAAAAAACTGAATAGACTAGTATTCTCTGAAACATTATATCAGTTAGAGAATAAAAAACTTCCTCTAACATAGGCCACAGACCCAGATCATTTCTTAGGTAAGTTTTACCATGTCTTAAAGGCACAAATAACCCTAGTATTACCAAAACAAATTTTTAACATGTTTGTGGAGGTATAATTGACATACAAAAACTGCACATGCAATGCCTAATGTGTACAATTTAGTGAATTTGGACATATGCAAACTCCTGTGATACCATCACTACAATCCAGGTCATGGATATAGCCAATACTTTCTAGAGATTTCTTGGGTCCCTTTATCTTTGTTTTCATGGTTAAAAAAAAAAAAAAAAAAAAAAAAAAAAAAAACTTGTGTTTTTGTGAATGTTTTGTTCTAAGAACACGTTGACATTGAAAATGAACAAACTTTGAAGTGTGCTAAAGCACTTCATTGTAAACCAAAGGCACTATGTTGCACGGCAGATTTCCAAAACTTATTCATCTAGCACAACTAAAACTTCAGGTCCATGGAACAACTCCAATATAGTTTAGAGGCGAGAAAATTATGGAAAACTATTTTAATCTTATGAACCTAACATATGTGATAAAATTAGACAGCAACAGTATAAAAATTAAATCATTGTTAAATATCACCTTTAAAAATAGATGAAATAAAAATTTTAAAAACATAAAAAGCAAATTCAATACAATGTAGTATTAAAAGAAACCTCAAAAATACCAAAAAATAGTCTTATTCTAAGATTGCAAAATTAGTACATCATTTGTTTAAATTAGCAAATCCATATAAAAGTTAATTTATTAAACTGAATCAATGTATGATTTTTAAAAATTAGAGAAAAAAATCATTTGAAAAATTTGACATTCCATTATGAAAAAGTTCTTATCAAATTGGGCATCAAAAGGAACATCTTTATTTGATAAAGTGTTACCAAAAATCCATAGAAATATTATTCTTAAAGTAAAACATAAGAACTATTCCCACTAATGTCAGAAATGAAACAAGTGTTTTATTATCTTTCAATTATTGCACATTGCATTAAATGTCCTGGTCATTATTGTAATTCAAGAAAAATAAGTTATCCATACAAATTGTAAAAGAATTAGCAAAATAGTTTTTATTTACATAGAAAAACTAAAACAATTAAAGACAGCATTCAACCTAAAAGAGCTTAGTACTTCTGCTGTATAAAAACCCAACATACTGGCTGGGTGCAGCGGCTCATGCCTGTAATCCCAGCACTTTGGGAGGCCGAGGCGGGCGGATCACAAGGTCAGGAGATCAAGACCATCCTGGCCAACACGGTGAAACCCCGTCTCTACTAAAAATACAAAAAAATTAGCCAGGTGTGGTGGCAGGCACCTGTAGTCCCAGGTACTCGGGAGGCTGAGGCAGGAGAAGGAGAATGGCGTAAACCCGGGAGGCAGAGCTTGCAGTGAGCCTAGATTGCGCCACTGCACTCCAACCTGGGCGACAGAGCCAGACTCAGTCTCCAAACGAAACAACAACAACAACAACAACAACTCAACATATTGAAATTATAATTCTTGTACATAGCAGTTACAAATTTGAAAATGCTATGCAAAATGCAAACATTCACAATAGCAATGAAAATTAGATTTATTTGTAGTACTTTTAGGAATAAAGCTAACAAAAACTGTGAGACCAGCAAAGAAAAAATTGTAAGATGTTATTAAATGACACAAAATGTAAAAAAGTGGGAAAATACATCAGATTCATATTTATATATAAAGCAAAACAATAGTATGTCAATATTGGCCAGTTCTGTGTGGTGGGTACACCGGTATTTGTCATATTTACTGTACTCTTCTGTATTTTCTTTAACTTTTCAAAACCAAGACAAATCAATACAAAGAACTGTGTTTTTCTGCAGAGAAAAATACATCTTTCATGAATCGATGAAATAAACTTCTTAACGCTTTTTCTTTTTCTTTCTTTTTTTTTTGAGACGGAGTTTCACTCTGTCCTCAGGCTGGAGTGCAGTGGCCGGATCTCAGCTCACTGCAAACTCCGCCTTCCGGGTTTAGGCTATTCTCCTACCTCAGCCTCCCGAGTAGCTGGGACTACAGGCACCCACCACCTCGCCCGGCTAATTTTTTGTATTTTTTAGTAGAGACGGGGTTTCACCGTGTTAGCCAGGATGGTCTCGATCTCCTGACCTCGTGATCCACCTGTCTCAGCCTCCCAAAGTGCTGGGATTACAGGCTTGAGCCACCGCGCCCGGCCTACGCTTTTTCATAAGTAAAAGTTTGCCACAAGTATTAATTTCTTCGAACCAAAGCCAAAGTTTTTCATGTAGAGTAACTGACTAAAAACATTTGCTGTTTGACAAGGAAATACTAAAGTCTGTTTAAAAGTATACAAGGAGAATCATACAGTGGGATTAAAATCCTTAAAAATTACAATAATTTTCTGTTCCCCTTTTTATTAACATAATTATATCAACATACACCTATCAAGATAGGTATATAAAATTAGGACCAATATTTTTTCAGTCATTTGGAAAGCAATTAAATAGAGCCATAAGCTAACATGACTAAAAAATATGTATGAAGCAAAATGAGGTTAATTTTGAGGAAAATAATATTTTTCAAGTATGTTAACGTATGTTCTTTAGCAGTCACTTATATTCTAGAATATTGGATTCTTATGTATTTTCTATCTGAATACAGTATTAGCACCTTTCAAAGTATCCATAAGGCAGGATTATTTTTTTCATAATTAGTGAGGGATTATTTTCTCATCCTATTTCCAAATATTATTAGATATTTGACACTTCTGGATGACTTAAATTATTTTTAATTAACTCAAGGTCACAGTTTTATCACACTGCATCCTGAATCAAAAGAAGAGAAAATTACATATTAGCTTTATGTTCTTGCCAAGTTTAGACTAAACTAAAATAGAAATAATAAAGTAATAAATGGAAATAATAAAGTGTAAATAAAGTGTAATAAAGTGTAAAAAATAATAAAGAAATTAAAAAAAAAAAAGATGTGTCTTTTGGGTTCAAAGCAGACACATATGGGAATCGTGACTTTAGTTGTTCCCCTCAGAAAATCTGGGGACTTGAGAAAGCATTGGTGGTTAAACACAAAATCCACAGACAGCATCGCAATAAACTGCAAATTCTGAATATTTTTCTATTTAAATTCTTATCACTATTATCACAACTATTAAAATTCTACACGTCATTAAAGTACAATTTACATTTTGTTTCTAAACTATCTGATTAAAATTAGATATGAAAAGACCAGGCACGGTGGCTCACACCTGTAATCCCAGCAATTTGGGAGGCTGAGGCAGGCGGATCATCTGAGGTCAGGAGTTCAAAACCAGCCTCAACATGGAGAAACTGTGTCTCTACTAAAAATACAAAAAATTAGCCAGGCGTGGTAGTGCTTTCCTGTAATCCCAGCTACTCAGGAGGCTGAGGCAGGAGAATTACTTAAACCTGAGAGGCGGAGGTTGTGGTGAGCCGAGATCGCGCCATTGCACTCCAGCCTGGGCAACAAGAATGATACTGTCTCAAAAATAAATAAATAAATAGATAAATAAATAAAATAAAATAGAGATATGATCTCTATCAGCAAGCCCAGTTGAGGTTTTGTGTAAACCATGCTTAGAATCACACTCTGCTAGATTTGGAGCGGAACATTCAGGTGATTTAGGTCAAGCCTCTTTCCAATGAATAAATGACTTTCTTACATAATAATGCTAGCAAATAGTTGGGGCAGCTTCGCCTTAAACCCTGCTGAGTTCTTACAAACTTTGAGACATTCCGTGGAAGCCCTTTAATATCCAATTATGATTCCCCTCTTTCTCCTTACTCTCAAGACCAGAAATCGAAGCGGCAAATAAAAGCAAATCCAAACTTAGATGAGGAAAAAATTTATTTGGAAGAAAGATTATTGCAAAATGGAGAACTCCCAGATTCCAGAAATCTTCAAGAATCTCAAAATCAAAAAGAAAGTCTCGTCGTTTATAGGGAGGGCTAAGTGGTAGGTGAGGGGAAGTGAGGCAAAGGAGAGAGTAAGTACTACATGTTTGGAGGTTTGACTGGAAACACGTCTTGTTATGGTCAGTCAGTTCCCAGGATACACTGACAAGGGGGCATGTTCTGCATTTTAGGGCTCATTCAGGGTTGGGGGCAAGCTGATGTACAGTGGCCTGTGGGAAAGAGAGAAGCCTGACTAAAGTTTGGTCAAGACAAAGCAGGATAAGAAATGGAAATTGTGAGCTGCTATTCAGAAGCTATGATGTGTGTCAGAAGAAGTGATGTTGTCTTGGCTAACAACATGCATGCAGATTACTTCTGTTTTATTTTCCTGATAAAAAGGGGCCCACTGAACTGGTAAGCAATGTTTACAGACATGAAGTACAGCAGCAATATTATAAATATAAAGAAGAAACCACAAATGAGGAGCCAGATCACTTTTGGCACCACACAGTCAGCAGGAAGATCTAGACTACTTCAGACTTCTTTTATTGCATTAAAAAATAAAGTATTATTGGATTAACAATACTTATACTTCTATTACTTATAGCCATCTTAACATATATGAAAATTATGTTTAACAGTCTTTCCTAAAATTCTGCCAAAAGTCATTATTAACTTACAATTTTTTAAGATACCTGAAATCAGCTGGGTGCAGTGGTTCACACCTGTCATCCTAGCACTTTGGGAGGCTTGGACAGATGAATTGCTGGAGCGCAGGAATTCGAATCCAGTCTGGACAACTTGGCAAAAACCCACTTCTGCCAAAAATATTCTAATCTCTTTCTTTATATATATGTATATATAATATATATACACACACACACACACATATATATTTCTAAGAGTTCAAGTTATTAGATGTGAAAATAATATATAAAGTACTACACAAATGTTAATGTTGGCATATTGTTTTGTATGCTGTCACTGTTTTTTGGTAGATACTCATGAACAATTTTGAGTAATAGCATGAAATATCTAATTCTGACAAATTATAAACATTGAGAGAACTTGGAAAGCTCTCACTTAGTTTTAATGGTATTTCAAAATATCACCACTATGCTAATGGCAACATGAAAAGAATTAACTATAACTAACTATGGATATTTTTCTGAAAGTCTTAAGTTAATTGAATTATTTCAATTGCCTTAGAGAAATATTTAGAGAAATCCTGTAGTGAAACCTTTCACAAATATAACAATTATTCATTTATTTACCTATAATTTATCTGTTGAGTTTGTTTTAGGCAGACTTTGTAACATACCAGTACTTGCAATAGTGAGTTATATAAGCTTTAACCAGGATGTCCAAAAGCAATTGAAATAGTTGTCAGGGAGATGAGAGAGGTAAAAGGTAACACTGAGGGGAGAAAAAAAAATAAGCTGAAACTCTTCCAGTGAAGAATTTTAGTAAACAAGGCAGTTTTTTTTCTGGAAGCCACTTGATCTACCGACCAGCATTGCCTAGGGTCTAGAGGCCACATTACAATCTAGGTCAGAGGTCCCAACCTTTTTGGCATCAGGAACCCCAATTTCATGGAAGACAATGTTTTCATGGATGGGGGTGGCAAGGGATGGTTTCAGGATGATTCAAGCACATCACATTTGTTATGCACTTTATTTCTAGTATTATTACACTGTGATATGTAATGAAATAATTATACAATACATCACCACATAGAATCAGTAGAAGCCCTGAGCTTGTTTTCCAGCAACTAGACAGTCCCAAAGTGGGGGTGATGGGAGACAATGACAGATCATCAGGCATTAGATTCTCATAAGGAGCATGCATCCTAGACCCCTCATATGCACAGTTCAGAATAGGGTTCACACTCATATGAGAATCTAATGCCACCACTAATCTGACAGGAGGAAGAGCTCAGGCAGTAATGCAAGTGATGGGAAGTGGCTATGAATATAGATGAAGCTTTGCTCACTCAACCACAGCTCACCTCCTACTGTACAGCCTTAATTCCTAACAGGCCATGGTCCAGGGGTTGGGGACCCGTGGTCTATGTAATGCTCACTCCCTGTGTAAATCTATATCTCTTCTGGTTGTTTATGGTCCTTATATGAATGAAGTTTTCAATTTTGAGTACAGATTCCATTTTATCAGATCCCGCCTTCATGTGGATTAGGGTGTAGTCAAAATCTGGCAAATGGAAGATCTGATTCAAGCCTTGATACTGCCTAAATAGAGTCCTCCAGGGTCTGTGTGGTGTTACATAAGGACAATTAAAATGCAGATCAGATAATATAAACTATCACTGTCATAGTCGAATAAATTTTCTCAAGGGGAACCAAAACAAACCTAAATTGACAGTTTCTTAGTTTTGGTTTTCATCTGGAGCAAGTCATCCTCACAAAACATCAAAATAAGTTTCAAATTTGGTTCTAGATAGTCTAATTAGTGGGATGCTCAGTGAGGAAGATGAATCCAAATAGGAGAAATGTCAGAACTTTCATGTATCAAAAATTATATCTTAAATGAAAGGTTAACATGGTATATTATAGGTTTTTAGATGTATTTGTGTGAATAGGAAAATGGTTTATAATTAGGAAATAAATTATGCATAGGTACTTGATGTTTCCAAAGTTCATAAGGATCTCCCAAAGCATCTTTTTTTATATTTTAATTATTTTAGAATATTTTCTTGTCAATCTACCTTGTGGCATTCATTTTGTGTACCAAACTTGTAATCACAGATTGCAAAAGTAAGCTTCCTGTTAGGTGCTATATGAAAGACAATATATTCTAAATAAAATCTCAACTTAAATATGTTAAAATTTAAATACCAAGTTTTCTATAAATATATTCTATTCATCTTTATGTAAGGACAAAAAAATAGAAATTATTGGTGGTAAAATTTTAAACCATTGAAACTATAACCAAAACCATTAAATAAAACTGTCAAATATCAGAAAACTTTTTCTATTGTTTGAAAGGCATTCAATTCTGGGCACTTTTCTGGTACTTATAAATAATTTCCTTTTGAAGAGATATGTTTCTTACAAGGAGAGAAAGCACTAGATTGTTAAAGTTGTTTTTATAAGCAATATTCAACTATTATATGGATCATGTTTCAGTACTCTTCTGTCCTGTATTTACAGACAGGATTTGTAACCCTAAGAATTCTGAAAAGCAAGTTTATGTAACACTTATTATTGCCAATGTCTGCAGATTGAGTTCAGGGAGGAATCAGAGAAAGAGAATTGGAGGGCAACCAAAAAAAGAAAAATATCGGTAGTACACTAAATGTGAATGTGTGTTTAAATTTAAAAATATATTACTTTAAAAAAAGTAATATTTTTTCTGTCAAATCTAAATTATTTTTGTAGTATTAACTGAAAATCATTTAGGAAGAGGGAACATTATTGTACATTTTGATTTCATTATCTTGTATTCTTCTCACCTTTCATAACTGAAAAATCTAGAAAAATACATCATTTGCATTGAATAGTTACATCAGGGGACTTAAAAGTTTTAACACTGCTTCCCTTGAAAGCTCAGGGTATGTCAAGCTAAACCCATTATGATGACTGATGGTAAGGTTCCCTGTGACTGGGTTGGCCACCCTCAGCTGAAGACCTCTGCCATGCTGTCATAATCATGGTCAGTCTTCTGGCTGGCTGACCCCAGCTTCCTTCTACTCCACAGCCTGTAAGTACTCAATGGTTAATGGATTGTAAAATAAAAACCAGTCTTTGAACAATTCAGGATCCTTTCTCATGTATGCTGAAAGGGAATACAAAGTTTCTTCCCTGAAGTTGTCAAGATTTTATGGGAGAAACTTCCTTTGTCTTTTTTTTTTTTTTTTTCTCTCTAGTTATATGACTGTTCTGTTACCAATGTTGAAACCAGGCATCAAACTGGTTAATCAAAGACCTTTTTTTTTTCTATTGTAACACTAAAGAGCTGCTATATGTTTTTCATCAATGTATTCCAAGTTATTCCAACCACTATGATTCATGATTAGCTCTTTCAAAACTTCCATTTTAGGGCTGTACTTTGGCATCAGGGGCCTTGTGAAAGAGAAATAATTCAGTGAAGCAAATGTAATTTTAGAGCTGAGAACAGGCTGACTCTAAAGCTTGTGTAACTGAATTAGGAGTGCATAATGTACATAGCAAGGCTTCTTCTAATAATATTGTTTCCATAAGTAAACAAAAAGTCTAAATAAAATAAGAACCATAACTAAAAAGTTCAGGAGAACAGGAAATAAAATAGAAAAATTTAAGAAAAGAGAGATGAGACCTGGTTTAATGCTAGCATATTGATTTCTAGACTTCTCATCCAAATTGCATTTCCTAGCAAATTCTTCTTGCTTAAGAATTACAATTCCAATTGATTTAAGAGATTATCATGGATATTGAGTATGAACAACTAAAAGCTAACTTTAGCTCTCAGTAAATTTGAATTTAGCAAACATATTGCAATTAAATTCTTCTATGAATAAAACAAATTTCTTCGCTTTAGAAACCATGCCTTCTCTGTAGTCCCAGCTACTCAGGAGGCTGAGGCAGGAGAATGGTATGAACCCAGGAGGCAAAGCTTGCGGTGAGCTAAGATCGCACCACTGCACTCCAGCCTGGGTGATAGAGCAAGTCTCCATGTTAAAAAAACACCAAAGAAAAACAATAACAACAACAAAAAAAACAAAAAAAAAAAAAACAAAAAAGAAATCATGCCTTCTTATTCTCCTTGTTATAGAAAATAAATGGTGAAATTACACATAATATGCCATTATTATAAACCCTTGTAATTCCATTACTGCTTTTTGAAATTACATTGGTCAAAAACATATTTGTCATCTTTTCTTTTGTATTATCTTTTCTGGTTTTTGAAATGTTTACACTTAGATGCATTATTCTTGTTTATACTTCAAGAATACGTATTTCAGTGTTCTCTGGTTTGAAAATCAACTTCAAATCACCTCAAACATCCTAACATGAACATTTCTTTCTATTCCTTCAAATATATATTCTTCCTATCAATCTAGCTCATATATGTACGAGATAATATTTTTCTGAGACGTGGATTCACATCATGACACATCAAAATAGTTTAGCATTTTGGTAGAATTTGTGAGAATTTAGCACAAACATTATTATTCAATGACCAATCAAAAGACTTGAGAAATAGTGGCAAAAAGATAAAAAAGTTTAAAAACTGCAGGCATCAGAAAATGTTTTTGCGAAGTTGCTACTATGAATATTTCCTAAAAATATGCTTTGTTAACAGAAAATTCTTATATTTTTGCACTCAATGTGAAAAGGAATTTTTTTTCATGAAAGTTTAGCTTTAGATAGTTTTTACGGTAGCTGCAGTATCACAATCATTATCTTCAATTTCTCAGACAATGCCAAAAACAACATGAGACTGATAGTGACTGTGAATTGACCCACTTAGGGTCAGTGTGGGTGTTAGGACTTTTTTACACAAATGCTTTTCATAAAAATCAAACAACTAAAAGAAAAATAGCTGAAGATGCCAGGCATTCTGATTTTTCAAATCTGTGTTTTCGTCACATAGGTATGGCATTGGTGTCAGGATAGAGGTGCTCAAAAATGCATAATACATGTCTAAAAGCTTCATAAAATTACTAGATTTTTAAATAATTATCTCAAGAGATAGAATACAAGAAAGAATTTTAGAAAGCTCAGCACAGTTTAGTTGCTATTGTTTTGCCTTTATTTTTGCATGTTTTCTTATAGTTTTTTCAGAAGAAGATGTTCTCCGAGAGCACAAAGCAGTGGCAGTGCTCTAATGACTGAGGGAATGTGGCCACTATAGGTAAAATTCCGCTCCCTGGTGGTGTAGCATCATGTTGAGAAAGCAACTAATTGTTTGGCTTCTTCTCTTACTAGCCAAGTACTCCCTGATATAGCCATCAACTCACCAATTCTACATGTATGACAGGAACTACCTATGCCAAAGCAAAGCAAGGCTCTGACAGACAGAAACAGAAAAATCACACAAGAGTGACAGCAATAGAAATATATTCAGTTTTGCTTTTTGGTTTACTTCACTATTCTTATTTGAAAATAAAATCAAGCACATAAAGTTATTTACTCTAGAGATTTGTATTTTCCACAAGGATATATCAAAGATTGGTTTATTGCTACCCTAAATTGGTCAAGGTTTGGGCTATATACCTATAAATTCTTCAAAATAGACAGCATGGCCCCTTAATATGTTCATTCATTCATTTATTCAACAAATATTTATTGATAACATGTTGATTCTTAAGCATCCTTTCATGTGTTGAAAAGACAGTGATACACAGGGAAAATAATGGTTCCTAACACCAGAAAATTTCCATCAAAAGGAAGAAGATAAAAAGAAACTCCATCTAGAGGATAAAACAGAAAATACGTAACTTGCCAAACACAGATGCATTGATTCCATTAGTGTTTTGAATAAAAATGAAACATGACATAATTCAGTGTCTAAGGATGAAGAGAAACTACTTTAGAATATACAAGGAAGGATTTTCTAAGAAAACGTCTTTGAATTATGACATGAATTATGATAGAACCTGGACAAGCAAACGTTCAGGTGAGAGCACCTCGTGAAGAAGGCAAGGGCTTAACTGGGTTATTCAAGAAACTGAAGGAAGTTAATAAGGTGTTGTCTTCTTTCTTTCATGCCACTGAGGACAGAAGACTTAATACGCTTAGAGCCTTTGAAACACTAAGATCCTAATGTTCTTCTTCAAGTATAGTAGACTTTTTTACATTTTAAAACTGATACATATCAAGACTTTTAAGAATCTTCACTTTCACACCAATCATTATTTTGAAAATGAACTCTGGACTTGGACCCTAGCTAAATGATCTGAACCCAAGCTCACAGCCCACACAATCAATATTTAAGTAGTTTTACATATATAAGCACACGTCAACCTCAGAATAAACTATATGATTAACATTCTAAATTTTTTCATGAAATTTTGAGTGGTTCTTAAATAGCTGAATTGAGGAATATTAAATTCATAGATACATAGGTTCTAAAATATCACTTATTTTTATCTCTTCTCCATTTCTACCGCATAATCTACCTTATTTACTTTTCCTTCAAAATGTCTTGCATGTATCTTTCTTCCTTAATCCAAGTAGTATTATTTTATGTTTTTCATCACCTCGTATTCTTCCCTATGTTTAATGCCTTTCTAACCGTGTCTTCCTGGCTAAATCTTACTATCTTTCAAAACCCAGTTTGACAATTCTCCCAACCTTAATGTTCTTCCTATGAACTAGACCAAAAGAAATGATAGTTTACGTCTCTTTGACACTTAGCACTTTGGGTATCAGCTCCCCTTCTGTCTGTGTATATCTTACAGTATCTAGCAAATTTCCCACCCAGAACAAATACTTGTGGGAATGGTAAGAATGGAGGAAGGTGGAGATAGTATTCTATCCCATACTTTTCACATAGAGGAGAGAAAATGTGGGCACTCTAGAAGAGAAAAGCATGTAGTAACATGTAGCCCTCTCTTTCCCCAAAAGAAAAAGAGACATCAGTTGATTAATTAGGGGAAAGACCTGAGATTGTAAATTCCTGCTTCTGTAATTCTTCAAAGCAATTGTGTCTCAAGGCGCATGCTTCCTCTGCTTTTCTGATAGCAGGCTTTGTATCTGTTAATGCCTGCATTTCCGAGCATATGAATTTTATTGTACAGGGAAAATATTAGGAAGTCTGATTATAGCTACATATCTGGAACACATTTTCTAATTTACTTATTAACAAAGCTGTAGTATTTTTATCTCCATCTTTATGATTCTCTACCTTAAAAACTTTCAATACATATTTGATGAATAAATGAATGAATGAACACCAAGTAGAGGATGATAACACACCCACCCATCTCACAGTTTTGTATTTTGGCCTCATTAAAAGGCCAGTCTTCCAATTACCTTTGGAAGATTCACAAAATGACACAAGAGTATAAATAAGTATTCTCTGTAGCATAATTATTTCACCTGGCCCCTGAGACAACACATCAATGTGGCAAAGTTATATTTTGAGGTTTCTTTAAAAATTTCTCTAAAATAAGAGTCTTTCCAATTTTAAAGACTGGAAGACTGAGTGCTAAATATTTTCTCCACCAACATTGATGAGAAGTAGTATCAAATAGGATGCTTTAGACATACATAAAGAGGCATGTTTCATCCACTAATCAGCCAAGCACTCTCATTTATTTCAATGCAGCATTGTGAACCTAGAGACTCAGATTTAGACACCAGGAAATTTACATTTCCAATACATTGACATAACCCCAAATACTACATAACTAAATAATTATTACATTGAAAATAGTGTCTGTTATTCTTTCACAAAACTAGAATTGATGCATAACAAATACACAGCCCCCTTCCTCATGAGGCTCCTGGGAGAGTCCCTGCTGTGCTATACTTTAATTCACTATTTGATCCGGACCAGTGAGGGGTGGCGGCAGGGAAGGAAAAGAAACATTTGACATTATCAAAATTAAAGTTGAAGAAAGCAGTCATAATTCTCAGTATCAATGCAATTGTTAGCGACAGCTAGTTTAAGACAATTCTCTGCATTCTATGCTTAAACAGAGTACACTACTAAAATAAAAATTGTGAGTCATACCAAAGAACTAGAATTCTTCAGCAAAGAAAAATACAAGTGAAAAGCATATTGTCTTTTTTTTTTTAAAAGAGGCTTTCAAATCTTTTCCTTTACTTCTCTGATTTAAATGTTTTCTAGTAATGTTTTTTCTACAGTGGCCACAATTTCCTCTGTAATAAACACCAGTTTCTGGGAAGCACATTGTACCAATATCATTCTGCTAGAATATAGCATTTACCTAACAGCTTAATTGTCAACAAAAATATTTTTAATATTAAAATATTTTTAAATATTTATAATTAAAATTTTAATATTTTAAAATTAAAAATTCACTCCACATCATATTCCTATGAATTTATATTTTAATTATATATTTATTTTGTTATAAATTACTAAACTAACTTATTTTACTAATTATATTTAATTTATATATTTATATATTTCAAAATTTAGAACCTTTCCATTTTCCTCTCCATGAATTTGCCATTTAGATATGAGCTCACTGGAGGAGAATTAAAACTTAAGCTGTTATGACCAGGTGCAATAATAATATTAACCACCAGTACAGAGGTTGACCTCTTAATGATTACCAACAATGTCTGAAACGGAAACACCACATCACTAGGTTTATTTCATTGAAGCTAGACCTTATTCAGCTGCCATCTCACCATCTAATCACATTTTTCTCAAGTTATAAAAAAGGTAGTGCTTGTTAGGTGAAAGAAGCACCAAGCTTTTCCGAGTCTAATAATGTCACCATCAAAGAAGCAGCAATTTATAGTTGTCAGCCACTTGCCATTGCATGAATACCAGTCTATTTAAAATATTACCTCTGTTTGTATGCAAATTGCTATCCATTTCATCCAGAATCCTATTAGCAGCCATCTACTCTACTGCGAGTCCTGGCTTTAGAAGAAAGGGATAGTTAGGCAGCTTTTGATGAGAAATAAAGATTAGCCTAAAATTTATGTTTAAAGGAATTTTACTAAGGAGAAAATTCAGATCAAGGATATCTCTGCAACACTCCTACCATACTATATACTCCATATGATCTAGGTTTAGCTTTACCCCCTGAAACCTCCATGTAGGAGCCCAGCAGAATCCATGAGCTGGTTCACTCATGAGTTTTCAGCCTCCTTCATAATGGAGACATATTAGTCCCAAGGCTATTATGTTTTGGTCCTATTTTCTTTATCTTTCCAAAGTCTACACGGCAAAAGCAATGATTTTCTTCCAGTAACAATATTATCCTCTTTTTTTTTTTCTAAACCATTATCTTCTTTTCTTCTGTCTACAAGTAAATTAGGCATGTTTTGAAAATTTAAATTAAAAAATGCTTAATACTTTGTTAGACTTAATCTTTCAGATTGGTCTAAAAAAACACTAATATTTTCTGACAATTACTGATGTCTATAGTACAAGATAGACTGAATATATTTTTTAAAAAACTAATAAGACTAAAACAGTAAATAAATGTGTTTTCTTTGGGGGAAGAGATTGGGAATGATACTCCAATCTCTTATTTAGGGGACTCCAGTGTGATTAACAGCCTAGGCTTTCTATGTCTCACTTTCCCCAAGGGATAAATATTTACTTAACTAACCGATGATTTTGCCGTGAAAAACTAAGGAGAGCAGTCACTTCCTCTTCTCTTTCATTTTGGAGACAGGGTATTTGAAGGAAAGATATATTCAGCATTATTCATCTATGCTGTTACCCTAAGCATGAAGATCTAGCCCCAAGCCACAATGACCTGTGGCTGGGCCTGTCTGATTCTGTACTAGATATACCATTTTCCTGTAAATATAAGCCACCATCTGCAGCATGAACATCATCAATAAGCAACGTTATTTATCTGTCCTCATCTGTTTTAGTCTTTTGTCTTACATTTCAGTTGTTCAGAACAGTGTCAGGGAATTGATAGTTTCATTTCATAGACTCCCTATCCAGCATGTTCGAAGAAATTATATCTTTTCGTAATTCATCTACCACTTAATAGAAAGGATAACCCAAAGATCATCACTGTATGTTTGGAACAATCAAGTAACTTAATACCCATTTTTTTCTCAGGTTCGTTTTTAACTGGTCAGCCTATCAAACAAGTGCTTTAGTATAACAAAGAAATTACATTAATAACCTGCTTAAATATATAACAGAGCATAAGTTAATTTATCCCAGAGCAATAAGTTAACATAAGGTAATAAGAGTTAACATATTAAGCAAATGATGGTTAATAGCTAATATTTATTCAACACTATGTGCTAATACTACTGAAAACATATTGTCTTAATTAATTTTCAAAACAGCACTAGGAGAGGAACTATTATTATCTATACTTTAAAAATGTTAAAATTCAAGCTTTAAAACCTTGTGTGAGGACACAGAACTCTTACAGGATTGAAAGACAGATCTGTTTGACCTCAGAGTCCGTGTGCTCTGGAACCACATTTTATATTGCCTTTGCAAGAATGCTCTTGTTAAACTAGAACATTATATGGGAAATTAATTCAGTTTTATTCAATTTGAATTTGCTGGTCAAATCTTACCAATATGTAAAAAATATACACAAATTAATCAAGGATGCAGCACTGCAAAATTCATAGATGTTATTAGGAGCCTATTGTCTTTAAACAAAAGATTCGTCTAAAAGATAAATGTAAAATGAGGATCCTTTATGTTTTGACATTTCCAGGAATAGAGATGCAGAGAGATTGTTTCAGTTATTTGGGATCCATCTTAAAGAGTTACGGGAAAGTAATACAAATTGGAAGCAGTTCCAACTGCCGCATAATCAAATCTTATGGAGAACTGATATGCTATGCCATGTGCAGCTCGAAAGCCCAGTTATCCTGTTACCCTCTCAGCAGCACCCCAATTAATTCTAACATCTTCTATCCTGCCATAATGATGACTCGAGAGCTTTATTTTGCTTCTCTCTTCATGTGTGTGTTTTTTTTTCTATTCTGCTCCTGATCGCCTTCACTCTTTTTCATGAATTCTGCTTTCTTCAGACATCAATTGACTTATGACTTTTGCTCTAGATGAGCTCAACTTAAAACATCATTAGCTTTCCAACTTAGACTCAAGCTGTTATAGGCTGATGATTTATTGTGTTCATGCTTTTGATTTTATCCTATTCCAGTGGTATATACCAAGCAGTTTCCTTCCTAAAGCAATCAGATTTTCCTTTGCTTATTTTGCAACTTCACTTTTGATGTTTCATCATGTTTTATTCCAATTATTTCAGAGAAAGACAATGCCTTTGATGATATATTTACTTCATTTACAGGCATATCGTTCCCTATAAGACACAATATGCCTGTATGTAATTTAAAGTTTTTTTAACTTCAGTTTCAACCCAACAATTTTTTGTTTTGTTTGTTATTACTGAGACTGAGTCTCAGTCTGTCACCCATGCTGGAGTGCAGTGGTATGCTCTTGGCTCACTGCAACCTCCACCTCCCAGGCTCAAGCAATTCTTGTGCCTCGGCTTCCAGAGTAGCTGGGATTAAAGGCCCCTGCCACCATGCCTGGCTAATTTTTGTATTTTTAGTAGAGATGGGTTTCACCATGTTGCCCAGGCTGGTCTCGAACTCCTGACCTCAAATTATCCACCTGCCTTGGCCCCCCAAAATGCTGGGATTACAGGCATGAGTCACAATGCCTGCCCAGCCTTGTTTTATTTTTAATCATCACTGATGATGTTGGCCAGTTTACTGGTGTAGCACGTATCAGTGTTAGCATGCAGCACAACCATACTGTTATAAATGTATGTTTTAATCATTACTGAGTAATAAAATTGGGAGGTATAATCAAAACTGCGGTTTCTTTTCTTCTATAGTCACAATGTTTCCCTCTACCATACTTCTAGTAATACATCCCACCTTCCTATCCACAGAAGTGAATCTTAACCATAGTGACCCTTGCCTCTGACCACAGTGAGTGGTTCAGTGATAGATTCATGACCTAGACCAGACCAATCACAGCTCTTATACAGATTTTATGTAACTGGGGCTATAAGTTCCTCTTTAGAAAATTCTCTAATGATGTGATTCCAAAGTGGTTCAGCAATCACAATTCTTAACACATGGGGAAAGTTTGCCTTTCATAGAAGAAAATACTGTAGAGCCAATTAACAATAAGCAAAGAGAGCTGGAGGGACTGAGAGGAAGAGTGCTGGCTTTGACCAAGTTCAAGTTCCTGTTCCTTAAGCCCCTAGAACTGTCCAAGTCTGAGCTACAGCAATATTCTTCCAGTAAATCTTCTTTATCGCTTAAATTAATTCAAGTTCAGTTCCTGTAATTTACAACTGAAAACATAGTAATGTAGCATTCTTCTTCATCTATCACATTTTTACTAGTAAATACCCTGATTGTGACTCTCAGTGTCTATTAATCACAGTGTCTTCATTGAACAGAATTCTTATCCAAGCTTACTTGAATGTACCTCTACTCCACCATGTATAACACAAACTCATCCTTTATTCCCCAAGTACTTTTACTGTGTAACTTTCCAAGTATATTACTGATACAGTCTTGAATTTTGAGAAACACTGCTCAACTTCAGATAAGATAAAAACATCTACACCCTACAAATAAAATCCAAACTTTTTCAACTTGAAATTCAAAGCTATTTTTGTGGCCTATGCCTACCATTTCTACCTAAATTCTCATTGTTTTCTATCACAAATCCTACAATTGTCTGTATAATATTCCCTAGTCACATATTTATATTTATATCTCTGCATCATTCATTTTACCTAGAATGCCTTTCTTATTTTCATCTTATTTTCTAAGCTTTGTCTAGCTCAAACACTATCTTCTCCTTGGAGAATGCATTTGCCTGGAGGCAAGCTAAACTAATCAAGAGGAATTGAAACTAAATGTGATGAGGGAGGAGAAAAACATCCCGATAAATATGTAAATCAATTTACTATGGAAAACAGTAGCATAACATTCAAAGAGGAAAATATTGTGGGTAGTACCAGTGAGTCATATGAGAAAACAATTGAACCCAAAACCAGTGATAATGCTTATAACACCAAATGCAAATATACATCCTTATACAAATTCTAAGTAATGTGAGTCTTACATTTTAGAGAAAAAACAATTTTAAAAATGTAGACTTGCTGGATTTTTGTTAAAGGAGATTACAATGTCAGAAGGACAGATAGACCTACTAAGAAATAGAGAAGAGTGATATAGAGTGATAAATACTATGTTCACCTAGAAACCAAATATTCTGAAAGATCAAGATTACTGGAGACTAGGGGATACTTTTTAAAGAAGAAAAGGTTAATCTGATACATTTTGCTATGGGGTTAGAGCTTGTATCATGGTTAGGGTTATAGTGAGGGTTATTCTTGGGGTAAAGTTTAGGATTAGGGAATACCAAATAGGGAATAAGATGATATTTGCAGAGGGAAGAGTCAACATGGTCAATTAGATGGAGTCAGGAAGAGTTCCTCCCCCTGGGAGACTAGACCATCGTGTAGACTAGCACACTCTGAACAGATCTTCAGAAAGAAGGCATTGAGGGTGGATAGAGAAAGAATGCACATCCCATGACTAAAGGGAGAGGAAGCTGGAATCCCTGCGTAGGATTGCCAGGACTCGTTTCTGGCCCTGGAGTGGCTCTCACTGAAACGATGCGTGAGACAGGCATGGAGTGGCACACTCTAAGCACAAACTCCAGGATCCTAGCTGCAGAAGACCTGTGACCCCCACAGACATTTGCAATGAGAACCACCTGGAGAGTTGGCAGAGTCAGAACTTCAGTCTGCGTGGAGCCCAGAGAGTTTGGCAAATGAACAAATGCAGTGGAGCCCAGCCATGGGTGTCTATCCCCCGAGGCTTGCCATACTTCTCTCTAGGTGGCTTTAGCCTTTGTTGACTGCCATACCTGAAGAGATCAGGGCTGTCTTGCTTGTAGGACAGGGCCAATCTGATCTAAATACCCCAGTGTCTGCTGGACTCTCCCAGGGACCCTGCCTAGCCTCTCCCACATGCAGCACAGTCTCAGTCGCCCCATCAAAACACTTCCTAGAGACAACTACCATAGCATTTTGCTGGAAGCCCCTGCCTTCCTGTTAGAGCACTTTTGCAGATGGACCCCCAATAGCATGCCCTCCTCCACTGGTGCACACTCACCTACAGACTCCCCTTATTGCCCTATTGGCGTGCCTCACATTGGTGTATACATGCATGCCTGCAGCTACCCTGTAATTTCCACCTCCCCTGACCCCCTGTTGGTGCACACTCACCTGTGGCCTTCCACTCACCCACCGGTATACACTCACCTGCCTCTGACCCTTCCACTGAAGCACATTCTCTCGCAGACCCTTGCCATGCTGCCACAGTGCTTTTGCTGGCAGCCCCCTTTAAAGGGTTGTTGCCACAGACTCGAAAGACTTCGGTCCCTCCAGTGTACCAGGTGCTTGACCTGCAGGGGACAGAGAACAATGCTACAAGCCTGGGCTCAGTCCCCAGAGATAGAGCACACAGCAAAGGAGTGATGAGCTGAGCCTCGGCCCCATGAAAGCATCCAGAAAAGAAGCCAACTGACTAAACCCAATGTATTAGTCCATTTCCATATTTCTACAAAGAAATATCCAAGACTGGGTAATTTATAAAGAAAAAGAGGTTTAATGGACTCACAGTTCCACATGACGGGGGAGGCCTCACATTCATGGCAGAAGATGAAAGAAGAGTAAATACACATCTTACATGGCAGCCAGCAAGAGGGCATGGGCAGGGGAACTGCCCTTTATAAAACCATCAGATCCTGTGAGACTTATTAACTATCACAAGAACACCATGGGAAAATCCTGCCCCCATGATTCAGTCACCTCCCACCAAGTCCCTTCGAGGACATGTAGGGATTATGGGAGGTATAATTCAAAATAAATTTTGGGTAGAGACACAGCCAAGCCATAACATTCCACCCCTGGCTCTCAAAAATCTCCTGTCCTCACATTTCAAAACCTATCATGCCTTCCTGACAGCCCCACAAAGTCTTAACTCAGTTCAGCATTAACTCAAAAGTCCATAGTTCAAAGTCTCATCTGAGACAAGGCAAGCCCCTTCCACCTATAAGCCCGTAAAATGCAAAGCAAGTTAGTTACTTCCTAGATACAATGGGAGTACTGGCATTGGACAAATAAACCCACTCCAAATGGGAGAGATTGGCCAAAATGAAGGGGCTACAGGCCCCATGCAAGTCCAAAATCCAATAAGGCAGTGATTAAACCTTAAAGTTCAAAATGATCTCCTTTGACTCCATGTCTCACATCTAGGTCACACTGATGCAAGACTCATGGTCTTGGGCAGCTCCACCTCTGTGTCTTTGCAGGGTAAAGTGCCATTCCCAGCTGCTTTTATGGGCTGGCATTGAATGTCTGTGCCTTTTCCAGACACACAGTGCAAGCTGTTGGTGGAGCTATCGTTCTGGGGTCTGGAGGACAGTGGCCTCAGACACAGAGTGTGAGAAGAGTCTCACAGCTCTACTAGGCAGTGCCCTACTAGGGACTCTGTGTGGAGGAGCTCCAACCCCATATTTGCCTCCTGCATTGCCCTAACAGAGATTCTCCATGAGGGCCCTGCCCCTGCAGCAAAGTCTGTCTGGACATGCAGGCACTTCCACACATCCTCTGAAATCTAGTTGGAGGTTCCCAAACCTTGACTTCTATGAATCAGCAGGCTCAACACCACATGGAAGCTGCCAAGGCTTCGGACTTACATCCCTGAAGCCAAGGTCCAAGCTGTATTTTGACCCCTTTTAGCCACAGCTGGAGCACTAGAGCACCAAGTCCTAAGGCTGCACATAGCAGGTGGGCCCTGGACCCACAAAACCATTTTTCCCACCTAAGCCTCTGGGCCTGTGATGGGAGGGGCTGCCTTGAAGGTCTCTGACATGCTGTGAAGACATTTTTTCCATTGTCTTGGTGATTAACATTCTGCTCCTTGTTACTTATACAAATTTCTATAGCCAGCTTGGCTTGAATTTCTCCCCAGGAAATGGGTTTTTCTTTTCTACTATATCATCAGGCTGCAATTTTTTTTCAAGCCTTTATGCTCTGCTTCCTCCTGAAAACTTTGCCATTTAGAATTTTCTTTCATCAAATACTCTAAATCATCTCAAGTTCAAAGTTTCACAGATCTCTAGGGCCAGGCAAAATGCCACCAGTCTCTTTGCAAACCAAGAGTAACCTCTTCTCCAGTTTCCAACAAATTCATTATCTCCATCTGAGACTACCTCAGTCTGGACTTTATGTCCACATCACTATCAGCATTTTGGTCAAAGTCATTCAACAAGTCTTTAGGAAGTTCCAAGCTTTCCCATATTTTCCTGTTTTCTTCTGAGCCCTCCCATCTGTTCCAACCTCTTTCTGTTACCCAGTTCCAAAGTTGCTTCCACATTTTCAGGTATCTTTACAGCAGTGCTCCACTCCTGGTACCAATTTAGTGTACTCATCCATTTTCATACTGCTATAAAGAAATACCTGAGACTGGATAATTTATAAAGTAAAAGAGGTTTAACAGACTCACAATTCCACATGACTGGCAAGGCATCACAATCATGGTGGAAGGTGAACAGGAGCAAAGGCACATCTTACATGGCAGCAGGTAAGAGTATGTGCAGGGTAACTGCCCTTTATAAAACCATCAGATCTCATGAGACTTTTTCACTATCATGAGAGCAGTATGAGAAGAACCCACCCCCATGATTCAATTGCCTCTCACTGTGTCCCTCCCACAACATGTGGAGATTATGGGAGCTACAATTCAAATTGAGACTTGGGTGGGGACACTACCAAAGCATATCACCCAATATATACCACTGTCAAACCCTCACAGACATTACAGAATATAAAAGCAAAAACAGCCATCCAAAGGACAGCAACTTCAAAGAGTAAAGGAACATCAGCCCACATAGATGAGAAAGAACTAGTGCAAAAATTCTGGCAAATCTAAAAACCAGAGTGTCTTCTTACCTCCAAATGATCACATTAACTCCCCAGCAATGGTTCTCTACCAGATTAAAATGGCTGAAATAACAGCATAGAATTCAGAATATGGATGGAAAGGAAGCTCGATGAGATCCAGGAGAAGTTTGAATACATTTCAAGGAAAACAGCAAAATGATCCAAAAGTTGAAATAGGGCAAAGCCATTTTAAGCAAGAACCAGAGTGAACTTCTAGGAATGAAAAATTTACTACAGGAATGTTGTAATGCACTTGGAAGAATGAATAACAGAATAGACCAAGCTGAAGACAGAATCTCAGAACTCAAACAATTCCTTCAAATCAAAGCACACTGACAAAAATTTTTTTTTTAAGTATTTTAAAAAATGAATAAAACCTGAGAAATATGATATTATAGGGAGACCAAATCTATGACTTATTGGTATTCCTGAAAAGGGTGGAGAGAGAGAAACAACTTGTAAAACATATATGAGGATATTTTCCACAAAAATTCCCCAATCTCCCTAGAGAGGCTGCCATGCAAATTCAGGAAAATCAAAGAACCCCTGTGAGATACTATACAAATGATCATCCCCAAGACACATAGTCATTAGATTCACCAAGGTCAACATAAAAGAAAAAGTCTTGAAGGCAGCTAGAGAGAAGCGGGTAGGTCACACTCAAAGGGAACTCCATCAACATAACATTAGACTTTTCATCAGAAATCTTACAAGTCATAAAAGATTTGGGACCTATATACAGTATTTTTAAAGAAAAAAAAAATCCAACCAAGAATTTATTTTCCAGCCAAACTAAGCTTCCTAAGTGAAGGAGAAATGAAATCCTTTTCAGGCAATCAAATGCTAAGGAAACTCATTATCACCAGACCTATCTTACAAGAGGTTCTTAAGTGAGTGCTAAACATGGAAACAGAAGGTTGATACATGCAACCATAAAAGTACACCTAAGTACATAATCCACTAACACAATAAAGCAATTATACAATCAAGGCTACATAAGAACCAGCTATAACATCATGATGACATAATCAAATACTCACCTATGAATATTGAACTTGAATATAAATGAGCTAAATGCCCCTCTTAAAAGGCACAGTGTGGAAAGTTGGATAAAGCAGCAAGATTCAACTGTATGCTGTCTTCAAGAGGCCCATCTCACATGTTGTGACACCCACAAGCTCAGAATACAGGAATGGAGAAGAATCAAATAAATGGAAAACAAAAAAGAGCAGGGATTGCTCTTCTTATTTTAGACAAAATATCAGGTAAACCCCACCCCCAATATTCAATGTGGCTCCTTTTCTATTTTTCCCTAAGTGTCGGCTGATCTGAGAAATAAAGGGAAAGAGTACAAAAGAGAAATTTTAAAGCCATGTGTCTGGGGGAGACATCACATGTCGACAGATTCCGTGATGCCCCTGGAGCCATAAAACCAGCAAGCTTTATTAGCGATTTTCAAAAGGGGAGGGAGTGTACAAATAGGGTGTGGGTCACAGAGATCACACGCTTCACAAGGTAATAAAATATCATAAAGCAAATGGAGGCAGGGTGAGATCACAGGACTACAGGATGGGGCAAAATTAAAATTACTAATGAAGTTTTGGGCAAGCATTGTCATTGATAACATCTTATCAGGAGACAGGGTTTGAGAGCAGACAACTGGTCTGATCAAAATTTATTAGGTGGCAATTTCCTCATCCCAATAAGCCCGGGAGCACTACGGGAGACCGGGGCTTATTTTGTCCCTTTGTCTATGACTGTAAAAGACAGCCGTCCCCAAAGTGGCCATTTTAGAGGTCTCCCCTCAGGGACGCATTCTCTTTCTCAGGGATGTTCCTTGCTAAGAAACGAATCCAGTGATATTTCTCCTATTTGCTTTTGAAAGAAGAGAAATATGGCTCTGCTCTGTCTGGCTCACAGACAGTCAGAGTCTAAAGTTATCTCCCTTATTCCCTGAACATTGCTGTCATCCTGTTCGTTTTTCAAGGTGCCCAGATTTCATATTGTTCAAGCACACATGCTCTACAAACAATTTGTGCAGTTAACGCAATCATCACAGGATCCTGAGGTGAACATACATCCTCCTCATCTTACAAAGATGATGGGATTAAGAGATTAAAGTAAAGACAGGCATAGGAAATAACAAGGCTATTGATTGGGGAAGTGGTAAGTGTTCATGAAATCACAATTTATGTTCAGAGATTGCAGTAAAGACAGGCCTAAGAAATTATTAAAGTATTAATTTGGGGAACTAATAAATGTCATGAAATCTTCACAATTTATGATCTTCTGCTATGGCTTCAGCTGGTCCCTCCATTTTGGGGTCCCTGACTTCCCACAACAACAAAACACACTTTACACTAAAAATGATCAAAAAAGACAAAGAAGGGCATTACATAATGATGAAGGGTTCAATTAACAAGAAGACTTAACTACCTTAAATATATATACACCCAACATTGACTTACCCAAATTCATTAAACAAGTTCTTAGAGACCTGCAAGGAGACTTAGATAAACACACAATAACAGGAGACTTCAACACTCCATTGACAGTGTTAGATCATCAAGGCAGGAAACCAACAAAGGTATTCAGGACCAATTTTGACACTTGACCAAATAGACCTGAAAGACATCTACAAAATATTCCACCCAAAAACAAGAATATACATTCTTTTCAACTGTACATGGATCATACTCTAAGATTGACCATATGCTTGGCCATAAAACAATTCTTAACAAATTTTAGAAAACCAAAATCATACTGACCACTCTCTCAGACTGCAGTGCAATAAAAATATAAATAAAAAGAAAATCTCTCAAAACCATACTATTATGTGGAAATTAAACTATCTGCTCCTGAATGACCTTAGGGTAAAGAATAAAATTAAGCCAGAAATCAAGAAATTCTTTGAAACTAAAAAATAAAGATGCAACATATCAGAATATCTGGGACACAGCTAAAGCAGTGTTAAGTGGAAAGTTTAGAGTGCTAAATGACTACATCAAGAAGTTAGAAATATCTTCAATTAGCAACCTAACATCACACCTACAGTAACTAGAAAAATAAGAGCAAACTAATCCCAAGGTTAGCAGCAGAAAATAACCAAAATAAGAGCTTAACTGAACGAAGTAAAGTTGCAAAAATTCATACAAAAGATAACTGAAATCAAAAGTTTGTTCTTCAAAAGAACAAACAAGATTGACAGACCACTAGCTATATTAATAAAGAAAAAAAGATTCAAATAAACACAATTATAAATGACAAAGGTGACATTACCACTGATCCCATAGAAATTAAAAACAAAACAAACAAACAAAAAAACTCAGAGACTGCTACAAACTCCCCTATACACACCAACTAGAATACCTAGAAAAAAATGGATAAATTCCTGGAAACAATGTCTCAGGATTCACCAAAAGAATGAAATCCTGAACAGACCAGTAACAAGTAACCATACTCGAATCAGTAATGAAAAACCTACCAACCAGAAAATGCCCTGGAGGCAGATTTCACAGCCAAATTCTACCAAAGGTACAAAGAAGAGCTGGTACCTATCCTACTGAAATTATTCCAAAAAGTCTAGGAGGAAGGATTCCTTCCTAACTCATTCTGTGAGGACAGCATCATCCCGATACCAAAACCAGGCAGAGACACAATGGAAACCACCACCAACACCACCAACAACAAAAAACTTCAGGCCAATATCCCTGATGAACATAGAGGCAAAAATTCTTAACAAAATACTAGCAAACAAAATCTAGCAGCACATCAAAAAGCTAATGCACCAAGATCAAGAAAGCTTCATTACTGGGATGCAAGACTGCTTCAACAAACAAATTAATAAATGTGTCTCATCACATAAACAGAACTAAAAATAAAAACCACATCATCATCTCAACAGACACAAGAAAGGTTGTGATAAAATTCAGCATCCCTTCATGTTAAAAACCCTCAATAAAGTAGGCATCAAAGGACCATACCGCAAAATAATAACAGCCTATGACAAACCCACAGCCAACATCATAGTGAATGGGCAAAAGCTGGAAGTATTTCCTTTGAGAACCAGAACAAGACAAGGATGCCCACTCTAACCACTCCTATTCATCATAGTTCTGGAAATCCTAGCCAGAACAATCAGTCAAGATAAACAAACAAACAAGAAAAGACATCCAAGTAGGAAGAGAGGAAGTCAAACTATCTGATATGATTGTATATCCAGAAAACCCCATAATGTCTGCACAAAGACTCCTAGAACTGATAAACAACCTCGGTAAAATGTCAAGATACAAAATCAGTGTACAAAAATCAGTAACGTTTTTTATACATCAGTAACATCCAATCCAAGAGCCAAATCAAGAACACAGTTTCACACACAGACCAATGGAACAAGTTAGAGAGCCCAGAATTAAAACCACACCCCTACAACCATCTGATCTGTGACAAAGTTGGCAACAACAAACAATGTGGAAAGAACGTATTCAATAAATGGTGCTAAAATAACTGGCTAACTGTATACAGAGATTGTAGGTAACTGAACCCCTTCCTTTCAACACATACAAAAATTAACTAAAAATGGATTGAAGACTTAAATGTAAGGCCTACAACTATAAAAACTCTAGAAAAAAACTTAGGAAGAACAATTCTGGACATAAGACTTGGCAAAGATTTTATGACAGTCTCCAAAATCAATTGATACAAAAACAGAAATAGACAAGTGGGACCTAATTAAGCTAAAAAACTTAAACATAGAAAAAAAAAAAAAAACCCACCACTATTAACAGATTAAATAGACAACCTACAGAATGGGAGAAAATATTTGAATGCTATATATTCAACAAAGTTCTAATATTCAGAATCTATAAGGAAATGAAATCAACAAGCAAAAACGAACAGCCTCATTAAAAAATGGGCAAAGGATATGAATAGACACTTCTCATAAGACATACACACAGCCAACAACCATATGAAAAAATGCTCAACATGTCTAATCATTAGAGAAATGCACATCAAAACCACAATGATATACCATCTCACACCAGTCAGCATGGCTATTAAAAATTCAAAAAATTATAGTTACTATAGAGGTTGAGGAGAAAAGGGAATGTTTATACACTGCTGGTGAAAATGTAAATTAATTCAGCCAGTGTGGAAAGCCGTTTAGAGATTTCTCAAGGACATTAGAACCAACTGATCCATCAGTCACATTATTAGGTACACACTGAAAAGAATATAAATTGTCCAACCATAAAGACACATGCATGTGTATGTCCATCATGGCACCATTTGCCATAGCAAAGACATGGAATCAGCCTAGATTCCTATCAACAGTAGACTGGATAAGGAAAATATGGGACATATACACCATGGAATACCATGCAGCCATAAAAAAGGACAAGATCATGTCCTTTGTAGCAACACTGATGGAGCTGAAGACTATTATCCTAAGTGAATCCATGCAGGAACAGAAAACCAAATACCATGTTTTCACTTATAAGTAGGAGCTAAACATTGAGTACACCTGGACACAAAGATGAGAACAATAGATCCTGGAGCCTAACTGATGGGGGATGGTGGGAGGATGAGAGCTGAAAAAGTACTAATTGACTACTACTATGCTCACTACCTGGGTGATGAAATGAATTTGTACACCAAACCTCAGCAATGTGCAATTTATCTGTTTGATAAATATGCATGTGTACCCATGAACCTAAAATAAGGAAAAAAAAATGATTTGCACACAAAGTACAGTAGTATACTTAGAGAATCATTTGACTCAAAACAGAGTTTATGACAAGTTCTACACATATTTTTCCCGAAAATTTGAAGTCCCAGAGAAGGGTAGGATTTACCATTGGAAATTATTTAGAACCTGATTTTGACCAATCAGGAGGAATTGGATGAACAAAATAAATAAAAATACAAACCCCGATAAATGATATTAAAGTATCATGAAAATGTTAACCTGAAGAGAGCTGGCATGGTTGTATGAATAGCAAGCACACTATGCTTTAAAGTAAAAAGAACAGTTAGTTAAAAAAAAAAAAAAAAGTGGGCCGGGCGCGGTGGCTCAAGCCTGTAATCCCAGCACTTTGGGAGGCCGAGACGGGCGGATCACGAGGTCAGAAGATCGAGACCATCCTTGCTAACCCGGTGAAACCCCATCTCTACTAAAAAATACAAAAAAACTAGCCGGGCAAGGTGGCGGGCGCCTGTAGTCCCAGCTGCTCGGGAGGCTGAGGCAGGAGAATGGCGTGAACCCGGGAGGCGGAGCTTGCAGTGAGCTAAGATCCGGCCACTGCACTCCAGCCTGGGCGACAGAGCGAGACTCCGTCTCAAAAAAAAAAAAAAAAAAAAAAAGTGGTCTCTACTTATTAATAAACATAATACTCAGGAAAACACAACATTTTAAACCAGCATATATACAAGAACAAATAGCCTATAATTAAAATGATTGTTCAGAGAAATTAAAAATGTTACTTTCACAGTGGGAAATTTAAAAACCGTGGCTTACGTCCCTTTGAATGAATAGGCACATTCAACAAATAGTAAGAACATAAAAAATATGAACATTATTAATTACGAAACTTGCTATGATACTACATATACAGAATCATGCATGCCAAAATTAAAGATTGCACAGTTTTCTCAAGTGCATGTGATTCATTTACAAACAATTCATCAAGCACCAAGCACTAAAATCATTTCAAAAACCAAAAGATAGTTAACATATAAAGCATATTCTTGAATAATAAAGTACTTCATTTATGCGTAGTTAATTTTGAAAATAACATAAGAAGGCCAGGCGCGGTGGCTCAAAGCCTATAATCCCAGCACACTGCGAGGCGGAGATGGGAGGATCACAAGGTCAGGAGTTGAAGACCAGCTCGGCCAACAGGGTGAAACCCCATCTCTAAGAAAAATACAAAAAAAAAATTAACTGGACATGGTGGTGTGCACCTGTAATCCCAGCTACTCAAGAGGCTGAGGCAGGAGAATCACTTGAACCCAGGAGGCAGAAGTTGCAGAGAGCCAAGATTGTGCCACTGCACTCTAGTCTGGGGGACAGAGCGAGACTCTGTCTCAAAAACAAAACAAAACAAAAGAAGAAACACAGTTGAAAAGGTGAGCTGGGCATGGTGGCTCACATCTGTAATCCCAGCACTTTGGGAGGCCGAGGCAGGAGGATCACTTGATGTCAGCAGTTCCAGGCCAGCTTGGGCAACGTGGTATTACCCTGTCTCTACTAAAAATACAGAAATTAGCAGCTGTGATGGCAGATGCCTGTAATCCCAGCTGCTAGGGAGGCTGAGGAGGAGAATCACTTGAACCCAAGAGGGGGTGGTTGCAGTGAGCCGAGATCGCACCACTGCACTGCAGCCTGGGTGACAGTGCAAGACTGTCTCAAAAAAGTGAAAAGAAAAATTTTAAAAGCGTTTCTAAATAGATCGTAATTCAAAAAGTAACAAATTGGAATAAAAACTTAGAATCATCAAATGTGAAAATGCTGCATGTTTAAATAAGTGAAACAAGTAAGCATTACAAGTATCCTTCACTACCCAACCTTTCTTGATGCGAATAATTAATATGATGAATTGCAAATATACAAATTTGCTATCTGAATCAAAACTTCCTATTACAAATATACATTTACGTACCAGAAAAAAATGTTGAATTTGTGTATGACCCAGGGCCAAAAAATGCAGTGTAACTTTAGTCTATTCTGGATTTCCCCCCTAAACAGTATTTTGATCTCGTCATTTTAAAGGATTCTACATTATCACTATGTATTCCCACCTATTCCCTGGGCCCCAGGGTTTACTGCTGTTGAGGAAATGAGCATAGCACCAACCTGGGTTCAGTTGAAATTAGTATTTTTTACTCTGCAATTTAATTGGTTATTGATGTGACAGACATGTTCTTTTTATGTACATAATACAAATGTCATCTATATCTTATACTGCAGTATTATTTTATAGTGAGAAATCATAGAATGGCTTTAAATGCTTTCTATATATAAAATACTGATATTAAGAAAGTTTTACTAATAAGTAGAGAAACTGGTTGAGAGCATTAGATGGCCTAAGAATGCCATTTGTACTATTTAAAAAGTGAAATATAATAGGCATATAATATGTAAAATTTGCTATTCAATATATTTTCAGATAAACATTAAATATTGATAACAAAGGATGCATATATTTATAATTATTATATAAAAACAATAAAACCTAATAGAAATATAGATATGAATAATTAAGGAAAGAGAAATACTGTAAGAATTGTATTTGTGATCATAAAGATAATCCTAAATAAAACACCAGCAAAGAGAATATGTTATTGTACATACAATAGCACAAAATTAAGATTTATCTAGATATGCAAAGATTAACATTTTAAAATGAAATTAATCATGCTAATGGATGAAAGAAAAAATTAACATCATTACAATAGATAAGGAAAAAGGACTCGAAAAAAAATTAACTATCACCAAATGAAAACTTTAACCTGTGAGAATTTAAAAACAAACTACCAGAAAATCTACAGAAAACATTTAACCATAGAAAACAAAACTACATAAAACCATTACACTTAATAGTAAAACATTAGAAGAATTACTTTTAAAGTCAATAAAAAGTAAGGATCTTGCTATCATCACTATAACAGTTACCAACTGCTGCGAAACTATTCCAAAACTTCTCAGCATTTTATAAAAATGGTGATTTATTAATTCTCATGAGTCTCTGAATTGTTTCAGCAGGACTCAGATGGGATAACTTGTCCCATCTTGTTTAAATCCTTTGGAGCTTGCTCATGTGGCTTCAGTTTGGGCTGAGAAATTCAAGATGCCTCTCTCACATGTCTAGTTTCTAGGCTAGGATAGTTGGGTCCTTTATCTTTCTCTTCTTTAGATGTTTATCCTCTAGGAGTTCTCTCCACTGATATTCTTTCATTTACTTGGATCTTTCTCTCCATGTGGTCTCTTCAGTAGGATAGCTCATGTTCCTTTACATCGCATCTTAGGGATCTCAGGAAGCCCAAAGTGGAAACTGCTATGTGTCATAAAGCTTAGGCTTTTAAACTCAGACACCATCACATCTACTTTATTCTTTTGCTTAAATGGAGCTAAATGGTAGGCCAGATTCAGTGTGGGAGGTTACCAAAGGGCATGGATATGGAGATGTGCCTTTTACTGGGGGTCATTTTGTAGCAATCTATCATGGCCACTTCAAGTTTGTATTTGAGATTTTGCTATCACATTGTGATGAGGAAGGGGATGAGAATGATGATAGTGATATTAAGAATTGAGGGGAAATCTCATTTGGGGATATGATTGCTTATATAGAAAATGTTATAGAATGAACAAAAAATATTAAAATTTATGTCAATGATCTTAATATGGGTAGCATATTAAAAATGAATTATATTGGGACAACATGGTGAAACTTCATCTCTACAAAGAGTATAAAAGTGAGCTGGGCGTGATAGTGCATGCCTGTAGTACCAGCTACTTAGCAGGCTGAGGTGGGAGGATCAATTTCGCCCAGGAGTTTGAGACTGCAGTAGCTGAAATCATGCCACCACACTCCAGACTGGGTAACAGAGCAAGACTCTGTCTCAAAATAAACAAAAAGTATAGTTCCATATATCATAAACATAAAAATTTAAGATTTTTAAGACAATATGTACATTAGCAAGAAGTCATCTGAAGTATATAGAAATGCCCAGCAAAAAGGTCCGCCATCTTTATGAGAAAATGGGAAACATTTTATTGAGAGACATTAAAGAAAGTCTATATAAATGAGGAGAAATGGCAAATGGATATGATATCTTAATATCATAAAGTAAATAATTTTTCTACTAGCAATATATAAATTTAATAAAATTTTAATCAAAATTACAATAAGATTTTTCCTGGAACCTAAAATGTTAATTCCATAATTAATGTTAAAGTGCAAAAAGCCAAGAATAACCAAGACAAGTTTGGAAAAAAATGAACAAGGTTTGGGGTCTTACCACATATCAACACCAAACAGAGGTGTTAATTCAGCAAGAAACGAAAGCACAGGAATAAAGGAAAAGACTGATAAACTGTACTATATTAACAATTATAAACTTCTGCACAATCAAAGAAACCAAAGAAATAGAAGTCATAAGCAACAGTGTAGAAGGCATATGCAAGGACTCATTTAATCCATCACTATCAAAAATATATTTTAATAAAACCTTCAAATTAATAAGAAAATGAAAATAAAATAGAGAAATGGACAATTACTATACGCTGGAAATTGAAGACAAGGAATACCAAAATGATCAATAAACAAATTAAGGCTTACTCAAATTTTCTAATGATGATGAATGAAAACTAATTAATAATTATTTGGTAAATTGTAAGCCATTTGAAGATTCTATACGTTTTTAAGAAGGTAGAGACTCTCAGAGTGCTTGTGGAAGTGCAAATTAGTACAATTTATTTGAAGAGTGACTTAGCAATAATATCCATTTAAAAGTGCCTAGTGCAACCTTCGTACACTTAAACTAGTAAAATATGTATAAGAATGTTTTTTCAGCATTATTTGTAATAGCAAAGAAATGAAGTGCAACCTATGAGAGAAGCATAAATACATGTGGAATACCCATACAAAGGCATTGTATGAAGCAATAAAAAAATCATAAAATAGATCCATGCTTTCAAACACACATGAATCTTTCAAATATGTTGAGAGGGAATAAAAGTAAGTTGCTCGAGGACTGTAAAAATTTTATACCAGTTTTATAATTTTTTAAAATTTCAGCCAGTCATAATAATGCTTACATATTTTATAGGTATTTGTGTATGTAGTAAAACTATCTTTAAATGAATGAAATTTAAAAACGTATTCAACACAGTTGTTGGCTCAGTTTCAGCTAAGCTAAATAAGTTTTATTTTATATTCTTGATGGTAGGCACATGGATATTCATATTATTTATATTTTTGTGTGCATGTCCTTCAATATTACAAATGTAAAAAAATAGAATTATAGTGATTGGCAGGGATTCTGGAACATAAATCAGAAAGCAAATGATTTCCCATTTTAAAAAATAAAAGAATAAATTGTTTTTCATTTTTCAACAAATACTTGTTAAAATTCCAGGATATATCACACACTGTGCTGAGTGCTGAAGAAACAGCCATGAAAAGAAAGACCCAGAAGATCCAGTTACCACCTTCGTGGCATTTATAATCTGATTATCACTTAACCTACAGAAAGTGGTGGTTTGTGACTACATTAGTCACAACAGGATGCTTACTTGAGAGCTAACTTTATTTCTTTGAGGGGGTCCTTTTTTATTTAATGGCAAAGAGAAATATCATGGAATTCAGCAAATCCATGACAACGTATAGATTAACTGATATCAGTCTGAAGGGAGGTTTGTTTTTTTAAATTACTGCATTGCACAGTTATCATCTATTAAGGGTTTATTATTTGTTCTTAATGGCTTGAGAACAGATACAAATAATAAAGTTGAGTTTTATTTTTCTACATAAAACTTTGAGAATAGAGAATGTTAATATGCAATATAGTAGTACCTATATACCACATTTACCAGTAATATACCAAAACTATATTTTTCTCTTTAACCACACTGCCTGTCATGAATTTACAAATACTCTATGGCATGAATATTTAATTCCTATCTTCAATTGTGATTATCAATTGCAATCGCTTAATTAGGTTGTCCTAATTGGTTTTGAAGTATGTTGAATATTATATGCCTGCAACAACTTAGAGGTCTGAAGTTTTCAAATCATTTTCTCTTTATAAAACAGCAAAGGGAGTGAAATCATGAGTGGGTGTCAGCAGAGACTGTGTTAGTAACTGTTGCTTTAGAATACATGATAAATTATTGCCACCTTTCATTTTGCTTGACTTTTGATTGCAGCTTCTTTTTGAAAACATTTCTACCAACGAGAAAATTTACCCTTTTCAGTTACCAAAATTTCATCAAAAGAAAAGATACATCGGAGGGGGTACATTTTGCCAATCTATAAAATTTTAGCACACATTGGAACACTTCAGGATTAGTAAAAGTATGCCATGGACAAGTTAGGTTTATGCTGGAAATGCAAGGTTAGTTTAACATTGGGAAATCAATAAGTATAATTTACTATATTTACAGAAGAGAAAGGAAAAGTTATAAGATTACAATAAGGCAGAAAAAGAATTTTACAAAATGTAACCAATTCATGCTGAATAGTCTCCTCCAGAAACAAAAGAGAATTCCCTTAATGTGATAAGGGTATCTTTAAAACATTTTAGACCTAATGTCATGCTTAGTAGTGAGAAAAAAATTGCCCTAAGGTACGAATACCAAGGATATGTGTTTGCCATTTCATTGATCATTATACTGAAGGTCCTAGAAAGTGCAGCAAGCCAGAAAAAAATTACATACTGGAAAGAAAACAAAGTAAAATTATCTTTTCATAGATGATATTTTTATATTTATAGAAAATCCTAAGGAATCTCCAAAAGGCTACTAGCATTAATAAATGAGATTAAGAAGTTAGCAGGATAAACATCTACATATTTAAAAAAACTGTATTGTAAACTAGTGAAAACAAAAATAAAATTGTAAAATTACTATTTTCTAGTGCCCCAAATATTAATTATGAAAAATTTAACAAAATATGTGAAAGATATATACATTGATAAATACGAAGCATTGCTGAGAGACTTAGAAAAGACCCAAATAAAGATAATGGCCATGTTTATGGATTAGAAGATAAAGCATTATTAAGGTATCAATTCTTCCAATATTGATCTATAGGTTAAAAGTAAACCCAATCAAATCTCAGTAGGCTTTTTATAAAATGGAATTTGGAAAGCTTATTCTAAAATTTATATAAAAAGATAAAATACATTGAGTAGCTAAAACCATGTTAAAGTAGAGCAATGTTGGAGGAATTATACCACTGAATTTCAAGATTTAGTATAAAGCTAAAATAATAAAGATTGAGTGAATTTCATGCAAAGTGGATATAGATATAATCAGAACAAAGAGTTCAGCGATTTTGCTGTACTTTAGTCAACTGAGGGTGCAATGGTGCAAACGTAATTCAGTGGGGAAAGGATACTCTTTTCAGGAAATTATTCTAGAAGAACTACCCTTCTTAAGAAAAAATATGAAAAATATCTGTATCTCACCCCCTGTACGAAAATTAATTCAAAATTGATTATATATCTAAAAGTAAAGCTTTAGCTATAAAATTATAAGAAAATACTTGCAATCTAGAAGGTAAACAAGTACAGACATAAAAGGCACTTCCCATAAAGGAAAAAAGATCAAAGTCTTTTACAGCCAATAAATTACAGAACTTGTATCCAAACGCACTCTGATTGCCAAGGCGAAGTCTGTAACATTACACATTATATGTTTTCTCTCGTATTTCTCTTTCTCTCCCCAATTCATGTGAACCTCAGAAAATGCCAGAAGCAAAGCAATTCTCGATTAGAACAAGTAATGACAAAACATTATTCCTACTTCAAAAATCTGGTTTCTTTGGATTTCCAGTAAAGTTTTGGTTTGACTGTGAGTCCTCTAAAATGTTTGTGAACATAAAACTGTTGCAGAAATTTTTATATAATAGAGTAAGTTTCTAATAGTAGAGAATAATACGCATTTGTGCTTACTATGTACCAAGTCCAATTCTAAATATTTTGTTTACTAACTCATTTAATCCCCAAAAATAAATCTATGAGTGTAGCATTTTAATTCAATTTTTATAGATGAGAATATCTGAGGCACAGAGAGAGAACTCACTCAAGTTCACATAGCTTAGTAAGACTTCCAAACAGGATTTAAACTTGGGCAGTCTGACTTCAGATTTTACACTCTCAACTGCTTCTACTGTATAGCTCAATGCTCTTCAAACTTCACAGACTTACAAATCACCTGGAAGACTTATTAAAACACACATTCTAGCCTACAACCTGAGATTCTGTTGGTCAGGGAATTTGCATTTCTAAAACTCCCTGCGGGTCTCAGAGCATGCACTGGTATAGACCATGTTTTGGGATTTTCTTGCTAATGATCTTTAAAACAATAGAGACTTTATCAGCCCAATGCAGTGAGCTATAATCTCACTTCAGGGCAGCAAGATGAAATAAACCTCTTCAAATCCCATGACTATGTGAAATTCTTTCCTAAGTCAATATGATGTACATCTAGAGACAATCAAAACATGATTTATATAATACTAAAAGTATTCTTTGCCAGTCAAAAGGCAGCAAAAACAAGTGCATACTAAGTAGAGAGCTTTTTAATGAGTTTTCTTATAAATGTTCTACAATAAAAAGGAAGGTAGTAACAGTAAACTCTGAAATCTTCTGTCCTTAAGGGCTAAATTCTGTCCACCATTAGCTTGCAGGTACAAAACTCGGGATCTGATGTTTCAGCCAGGACAGATTTCAGCTCTATAAACAGGATGGGCATTTTCTAGAAGTTTCTCACTTTTTTTGGCGGAGGGGAGAAGAGGAAGTTTATTTAGGAAAAACATACCAATCTTAGCTCTAGGAATAAAGTAGGGAGAGGATGCTTTGAACAAAGCCTGAGCATCACATTGGGCATATTCTCTGGGGCCCAGGCTATCTGTGGAAAGACAGCTGCTTGAATTTAAGCAAACAAAGATTCTTGCAGGCTTTAGTCGATTTGTTTCACAAGAACGATTAACTCATTTACTCAAAAAGTTAATCAACTCCATATTCTATTTAAGAGAAAAAAGGATATACTGAGGCTCCCTTTAACATAAACAGCAAATATTGGGGAAAATAATTTTTAAATAAAATGGCAGTTGGGTATAAGACCTCCATTCAGTTGGATATGTCCTAAAAGTGACCAATTTGTCAGCTGTCCTCCAGTACATGAGAACTTAAAGGTTCATGACTTAAAGATGTAATTTTCTGGTATGCTTTATCCTCTTTTTACTGCCATGTCTTGGGACTTAGTGGTTTCTCAGAAGGTAAAAAGTGTTTTCGTAATCATTGCTACTTCTATGTTGGCAAAAAAGAAAAATCACTGCATTTGAGACTCGCATTTTCTCTACTTGCAGATACAATGAAAAAAATACATTTCTTGACATCTCCATTGGCTAAAAATGAAACAAAAAGCGAGAGATGTGAGGGGAAAGGGAGTACAAGCATTAATGTCTGCCAGTTCACACTTCATTCTAGTATGCTATTGTTAATATTTTGTTGTGTATAAACAAAAAATACATTGAGTAGCTAAAACCATGTTAAAACCATGTTAAAGTAGAGCATTAAAAAAAATCAGTTTGGACTTCTAGTCTCCAGAACTATGCAAAAATGCATTTTTTTTTCTGGAGGGAAATTTATAGCACTAAATGCCCACAAGAGAAAGCAGGAAAGAGCTATAATTGACACCCTAACATCACAAAAGAACTAGAGAAGCAAGAGCAAACAAATTCAAAAGCTAACAATATTATTAATAACTAAGATCAGAGCAGAATGAAAGAGACAGAGACATGAAAAACCCTTCAAAAAAAAATCTATGAATCCAGGAACTGGTTTTTTGAAAAGATTAACAAAATAGATACACACTAGCCAGACTAATAGAGATCAAATAGACACAATAAAAAATGATAAAAGGAGTATCACCGCTGATCCCACAGAAATACAAACTACCATCAGAGAATACTAAAAACACCTCTATGCAAATAAAGTAGAAGATCTAGAAGAAATAGATAAATTCCTAGACACATACACCCTCCCAAGTCTAAATCAGGAAGAAGTCGAATCCCTGAATAGACCAATAGTAAGTTCTGAAATTGAGGCAGTAATAGCCTACCAACCAAAAAAAGCCCAAGACCAGACGGATTCACAACCAAATTCTACCAGAGGTCCAAGAGGAGCTGGTGCCATTCCTTCTGAAACTATTCCAAACAACAGAAAAAGAGGAACTCCTCCCTAACTCATTTGATGAAGCCAGCATCATCCTGATAACGAAACCTGGCAGAGACATGACAAAGCAAGAATAAATTTCTATTGTTGCTGTTGGTCTTTAAATGTTTTTGTTAGCTCTTCAACAAGAATGGTCTATTACTTGGGAACCAAAATGTAGGCATAGAAAATACTTATAAATTATATTAATGTATTTGGTTAATGTACATACATACCTCATAAGCAGCCTGCAGAAAAGTTAATGCTAATGGTTAAAAGAGTTTAATGCCGCTATGTGCCTAGAAACTCAGCCAAGATCTTATTCCACTTGATTCCTTAGACAATCCAGAATATACCCAGATGATTCCCTTCACAGTCCAGAGACAAGCCCAGGAGATGCTGTAGTTCTACAAGTTAAATCTGTTTTAATTTATCCCCTGTTCCTGAGCATTGAAGCACTATCAGGAGAGGAAAAAACGCCTATGTGCAAATTACTTGTGCTTACTACCATATCTTAATTGTCTTCAAACTGCTATACCAGAAGACTCATTTTGAAATAAGCATGACGGTTCAGGTTTACATCTGTGACCCCACTAAGTATTTGTTTTGAGAAGCCCTGTGATATTCATTGTAAACCCTTATATGCTCCATAAGAAGAGCTTTATATCCAAAGTGGAAAAATTGTTTGTGTTATGAGGGCTTCACTTTCCCCATGTAGCTGTTTTAGATCATGGCAAAAATGGCCACACTTATATATCCAGTAAGTTTCAAAAAGTACTTAGATGCATATACCTGGTGTAAGTGCTAGGAAAAAAAAAAGTCCTAAGAAGCCCCCAGTAGAATTGAACAGGGGCACCTGGCCTGGCAGGGAGGGAGCTTTTTCTGAGGAACTGACTTTCAATCTGATGCTTTCTAAATAAAGACAGACCAGCTAAGGCATGGGGGGCAGGTGGAAAGGGAAAGGAAGGCCATGATTCAGTCATAACAAACACTGGATGTGAAGGCCCTGAGGAAAGATGTGGTACAAAGAACTTGAGAAACAAAATGAAGTCACTGTGGCCGAGGTGGAGAGAGAAAGAACAAAGAACATCATATGGGGCTGCTAGGGCCAGATCAAGCAGAGCTTTTCCAACCACCTGGAGGATTTCAGGGTGACAGAGGGTTTGAAACAGAGAGATGCTGTTACAGACTTACCCCCTTTAAGAAAATCTCCCTTGCCACTGTAGGGAGCATTGATTGACAGGGGAGAATTGAAGCAGAGACACCATGGATAAATTTTCCCTTTGCCAAGGAAGATGATGATTTCACAGCGCACCAAAGTAGTGGGAGTGGAGATGGATAAAAGTGTTTACTGATAGAAGAGAAATAGATGAATCTGAACGATAAGGAAAGAGATAGGGATATACATTATTCTTAATTTCTGGATTTCTAGCAGGCAAATCCAGCTAACATTTAACATGAAAAAGAAACCTTTGTGTTTAAGCTACTGAAACATTTACTACTGTAGGACAGCATAGTCTAAGTTAACTGATACAAAGATTTAGAAAGATTTTGGCTAAGTTTGAATATATGTGCATTCCACTTTAAATCCTACCTTTAGAACCTAATCCCACGTAAAGTGGAACTCCAGGTACCTTTAGGAATTTTCAAATACCCTTCAACGAGAGGTGGGGTCAAATCTCATAATTGCAGCAATATAATGGAAGATCTGCTGCCAGGGCTGATTATAAATGTTGTTTCTTGTCCCCCAACAAAAGCTGAATGTTTTAACATGGACTGGTCCTAGACCCCCATTCTGACCACTAGCTTCAGTAACTTGTACTGCTTTCCCCCACCCTTTTCTTTATCCCTTCCTGTAGCCTTAACAGCTTGTTATAAAAACTTCTCTGAAGAAAGGGAATAACAGCAGTAACAAAATCTCTCTCAATCTCTCTCTCTCTCTCTCTCTCTCTCTCACACACACACACACACACACACACACACACAGAGGCATGCATATTCATGCACATTTTTATTGTATTTGTTTTTACTGGTCTTGGTTCCCGTAATGAATATCCCATCTCCATGTTACAGACAAACAGCTGGCTGCTTGTCATGTTTTTAGACTGGAAATGTGATTTATGCCTCGCACAGGTGTAATGATTGTTCTCTTCATGAAGTCTATGCTAACCATATACATCTGCAAGGTCCTTGTATAAACTGTCCCTCATTCATATAAGAGCTTCTGAGCTTTGCTGAATTTTATTGTTAACATCAACTAATGTCAGTGATTTTTGGTAATTCAAATTCACACACACACACACGTCTTTTCATATATGTGCACACACACATGTAGGAGTGAGCCCACAGGCCATCTCTCACTCAATGTTTCTCAATATTCTCTCCTATATTTGATGTCTGGTAACTACCCTCGTGGCCTACCCAGTACAGAGTGAAGAAGCTTTGCCATGGTGGATCTGGAGCACTCAGATCTAGGCAAGTTGCAAAGGGATGAAGCGGCACCAGTGCAACAGACCTCCAGGCCCTGGACAACATCAGCTTAGCATGAATAGCCTGAGATATGAGAAGGACAGAGAGATGACAGCATAGGCTATTTCTCCTGATGATGAATAAATTATGAGAATGCTAGTAAAACAACAATCATGACCTAGATGAGGCTTGAACAACAATTGTCTCCTCAGCCCTTGATTTTTCTACCACACATAAAGTTACATAAAGAAATGGTCATAGATATTTACCCAAGAAAGGAGGGAATATGTGAGTAACAGTAGCAGTAATTTGAAATTAAACAGTACATCCTAGGGAAATGAGGCCAAATAAAATTATTTTGACTTGAACTCTGACAAGCTGCAAATGAGATTTCAGTTCACTGCTTTCCTAGTCATTCAATGGAAAGAAAATGGCTCTTTTCCTTAGCCTTATTTCTCAGTCTTTCTATGACAATCTTGCTTGTGCACTATGTTTTTCCCTTAAAATTTAAACACCCTTTTCTACCCACCCACAGGATAAGATGCCAAGTGCTATTCTCTGATCAGTTATTGATTTTGTGCCATCTGTCACCTATGAAGCATGATTTCAGGGAAAGCAATGGTGTGGCATCTCTTCGCTTAAATTGTTCTAGGCAACCACCCCTTCCAAAGTGCTAGACAGAAACCTGTTTATTCCCCGTCTACCATCATGATTTGTTTATGATCTTTATTATTTATATCTTACATCTAAATAAATTCACAAAACATAGGGGAAATGTGCATTTGAGTTGACAGGTTAAACAGTAGTTTTTAAAACCATTATTTTCCTCAATTCGGAGGTTCTAATAAATATGCCAGACACCTAAATGAGCTTTTCAACAAAACGTTCCTTCCCACAAGTTTTCTTTACTTACTTCTGGCAACGCCAAATCTTATACTTCTTCCTCTTTGGATTAAAAACAAATGTCAGTGAAAAAAACTACATCATTATTCAATTTGAACTTTCACCACTAATTTAAAAAATTGTTTTGTGTTAAGGGATATTCTAATTGCTGGTCAAAATAGAAAGTTGATATAATATTATCATAAGAATCATAACTGAATGTATTTTAAGAAGATATAGCAATGAATGATTGAATATCTCTTATTATTTTACCTGATCCAATTTCTACTGTTCTAAAGTATTGGCCTTTCCCTTCTGTGTTCACCTAACCACTTACTTTCACCACATTCTCCCTAATAATCTTTTCTTCATTTTCAAGAAACAAATGTATTCAAGCAAAACAAAGAAATAAATGGTGAGATTATAATGAAAAACATAACTTATTGGACACTTAGATATAAAATCCAAAGTACGATTGTGTCTAACTGTGGCCATGTCAGGAACTTGCCTTCAGGATTAAGGCAACTAGCTCTTCCTAAGTCAGAGTTGACTACAAATATATATTGAATGATATCTATGTGCCAGACACTGTCTAAGTGCATAAAATAAATGACAAATTGTCTTTGCCCTTTTGGCATTTACAGTTTAGGGCAGAGCACAGACATTAACATTAAACGAATTATTAAATTTTTGAAATAGTAAAATTGAACAAACGTGATATATTAATGCAGAACCCAAATAATTTTTAGAGAATAGTAAAGGCTTCATAGGAGAAGTGATGGTGAGTTTGAAATCTTAAGAACAAACAAAATAATTAGACAAGTGCTGCTATGAGCATTAAATTCGTACAACTGTGTTTAAATCACTTGGTATAACTGCTTCAATTCTTCCATCAGCCTCTTTTTGGCTACTCATAAGTTTTTCTACAGACCTAAAATATACATGACTTCAAATCTGGATATTACATAAACATACACATGTCTCTGTTGTTAAAATGGAGAATCTAATTGATTTAGTCTGGTCTATGGAGGCTTTGGCTTCTATTAGTTGCCACTAATGGCCTAATCAACTTGAGGCGAGGTTTGTCAGGGAAGTGGAGTAGGGAGTATCTTGAAGCAAATGTCTTTGGCTGTGGTCAGGAAAGATAAGTTAAAAAAAAAAAAGTGAATTGTAGCAGGTGAACTGATTGGCATGTCTAGGATAGAGGTGTTTTTGTGTACACACATATGCAGTCAATCATGGGCAGTATTCCCTGTCACTTCTCATTGGTCATGAAAAGTTGTACACACACTCATCCAGCTCCCTGTGTGGTTACTGTTCACGTAGCTGTATCCAAGAAATGGCCAGAGGAACCATTAGATTGTGGCTATAGAAATAAATATGCCTCCCTGGGGAAACACATTTATGACTTTAATTTGACTAGCTCTGGTCTCTAACTCTCTATGAATTACTATTGCTGCATTGAAAATAATTATGTTGTTCTTGGGGTTCCAAGATGGTCAAATAGGAACAGCTCCAGTCTACAGCTCCCAGCATGAACAACACAGAAGATGGGTGATTTCTGCATTTCCAACTCAGTTACCGGGTTCATCTCACTGGCGCTTGTCGGACAGTGGGTGCAGCCCACGGAGTCTGAGCCCAAGCAGGGTGGGGCATCACCTTACCTGGGAAGCACAGGGGGTCAGGGAATTCCCTTTCCCAGCCAAGGGAAGCTGGGACATATGGTACCTGGAAAATCAGGACACTCCCACCCTACTACTGTGCTTTTCCAACTGTCTTAGCAAACAGCACATGAGGAGATTATATCCCACACCTAGCTCGGAGGGTCCCACGCCCACGGAGCCTTGCTCACTGCTGGCACAGCAGTCCGAGATCCAACTGCAACACGGCAGCAAGGCTGGGGTAGGGGCATCCACCCTTGCTGAGGCTTGAGTAGATAAACAAAGCAGCCAGGAAGCTAAAACTGGGTGGAGCCCACCGCAGCTCAAGGAGGCCTGCCTCCCTCTGTAGACTCCACCTCTGGGGGCAGGACATTGCTGAATAAAAGGCAGCAGAAATTTTTGCAGACTTCAACGTCCCTGTCTGACAGCTCTGAAGAGAGCAGTGGTTCCCCTAGCATGGTATTTGAGCTCTGAGAACAGACAGATTGCCTCCTCAAGTAGGTCCCCGAACCCCAAGTAGTCTAACTGGGAGACACCTCCCAGTAGGGGCCAACTGACAGCTCATAAACTGGGTGCCCCTCTGAGATGAAGTTTCCAGAGGAAGGATCAGGCAGCAACATTGGTATCACCAGGTATTACCAGTGGTGGTGATACCCAGGCAAACAGGGTCTGGAGTGGACCTCCAGCAAACTCCAACAGACCTGCAGCTGAGAGTCCTGACCGTTAGAAGGAAAACTAACAAACATAAAGGAATCCACACCAAAACCCCATCTCTAGGTCACCATCACCAAGACCAAAGGTAGATAAAACCACAAAGATGGGGAGAAACCAGAGCAGAAAAGCTCTGAAAATTGCAAAAATCAGAGCAACTCCTCTTCTCCAAAGGAATGCAGCTCCTCGCCAGCAAAGGAACAAAGCTGGGTGGAGAATGACTTTGATGAGCTAACAGAGTAGGCTTCAGAAGATCAGTAATAACAAACTTCTCCAAGCTAAAGGAGGATGTTCGAACCCATAGCAAAGAAGCTAAAAACCTTGAAACAAGATTAGACGAATGACTAACTAGAATAAACAGCATAGATAAGACCTTAAATGACCTGATGGAGCTGTAAACCATGGCACGAGAACTATCAGATGCATGCACAAGCTTCAGTAGCCGATTTGATCAAGTGGAAGAAAGGGTATCAGTGATTGAAGATCAAATGAATGGAATGAAGCGAGAAAAGAAGTTTAGAGAAAAAAGAATAAAAAACGAACGAAGTCTTCAAGAAATATGGGGCTATTTGAAAAGACCAAATCTATGTCTGATTTGTATACCTGAAAGTGACGGGCAGAATGGAACCAAGTTGGAAAACGCTCTGCATGACATTATCCAGGAGAACTTCCCCAACCTAGTAAGGCAGG